>NC_135337.1:49833724-50149770 GCF_023851605.1 Tamandua tetradactyla
GTCACGAAAGTAACATCAAAGAGAGAAAAATCAGAAGCAAACATTTATAATCAAGGCCTATGTATGGGGATACAAAATGAATGACATAGGGCGGGCCATGATGGCTCAGCAGGCAGAGTTCTCGCCTGCCATGCCAGAGACCCGGGTTCGATTCCTGGTGCCTGCTCATGCAAAAAACAAACAAACAAACAAAATGAATGACATAATTCCTGATCTTGAGATGTTCACATCTAAGGAGTTAGTTAAGAAACTCATTTATTTGTCAATTAGTATTAGCACATTACTTCTTAATGAGTCCTCAGATTTGATCTTTATAAATTTAGAACATTGTCATTTTCACCAAAGAGAGACCTCTGCAGTCTTATTTTAGGAACCTTTAATGTTTCATGCATAACTTTATTTTTCTGATTTTTCAGTTTCCCAGTGAATGGCTTTATGGCTTTTAAAGGAAAGTTTAAACATAATTTCACTTTTCCTCTTTGTGTCTTAGTCTAGGAGCACAGGAAAGAGACTATAATTTCAAATAAAAAGTTTAAAATATTCATACTTGTTATATAAAATGTCTGAATGAAATATAAATTTTAGTGTGCAACATGCTTATTCCAAAGAAAGTAACTTACCATAGTCTGAAAGAGTGCAGGCATGAGCGAATGACAGTAGCATATCCAGCATTGACACAGTGTCAGAGAGTTTATACAAACAATGAACATGCTCATAAATCTCACTAAGTAGTTTGCACACTATCCTGAAAGTACACATGATAAAATATATAATAATGCTCTTGGAAAGGGGCATACAATGCAATTGTAAAACCATATTAAGTTCATTGCTTAAGGTAAAAAAAAACAAAAACACAAAAAACATTCACAGTTGGGTTATACACTACAGACAGTTTATTGTTCAAATAGCTCATTTTAAGAGATGAGGACATTTGAACCCATGCTCAAGGTCATAGCTACTTAGTGGCAAATAATTTGTTTTCTAGTGTTTTGTTTAAAACCATACTTTTAAATGACTGCTTTTATAATCAATAAAAATATTTTTATAAAGGTCAAATCAAGCCCTCACAACACTTGGACAGATCCCATTGGCTAATAATTTGGTATTTTTGCAAATATTAAGCTCAACACAAAGAAAAAATATTATGCATTTTTCTCTCTCCCATTCTCTCTCTCTTTCACACATACCTCATTTCCCACCACCACAATATAATTATTTTAGCTCTTATGAGTCAGTTATCACACTGTGATACAGTGGTGCAAAAGCTTTTCCTTTACAAGGAGAAACAGTGTATCCAAAACTGTGGTCCACATCCTGAAATTGTTTTAAAAGTCCACCCTTCCTCCTCATCTCAGCCCATAATTCTGAACCTTCTATTTCTTCTTCCTAGCTACACCGCCACTGTTTAACGAACAGCAAAAAAAGCTGGCACTATTGTAATTTTGTTGCCATAGAAATATCAAGGAATGAGAAACTGAGGGTTTAGAGACCACGGGAAAAGAATAAGTTGAATGAAGTCCAAGACAAGCCCATGATGTGCCAAGCTGAAACACCACAGTACATTTTGCAAAAGTATTTGTCATGATGGTATTTTTTTTGCAATCATAATTCCCCTGAAGCTTCTGTGAGTGAGGCTCAGTGATGCTAATAACAATGATAGACTTCAAAATTTTTAACCATTCTTCCAGGAAGTGTTCTTTCTCTACTAGCATTCATAATTCTACGATTGTCTGCAATCATACTAAAGTCAATTAATACAATTTATCAAATTTTTCCAAATCAAACCAATTTAATTCAATATTCAAATACTTCAAATGCTCTTACATGTAAGTCATGTGATAGATTTCTCTCAAAGACTCTTGGCATCTTTCATTCATTTTAATTAAATCTGCTGATGTAAAGCTATAAGAATTTCTCACTTTAGAAATCTGCTAGGAAATTAAAAAGCAAGTATCAAGATACACGCACACTCCTATTAAATAAAACATAAAATTGTAAGTAAAATTTAAGGTAATCACTTGAATTTTTGAGATGTAGTATCACAAAGAAAGATCTTTTTCTCTCTTGTGAGACCCGGGTTTCACAAGAGAAGAAAGATTTTCTTTTTCTCTCTTGTGAGAGAAAAAGAAGACAGCTTCCAGGGTTAAAGCAAGATATTTTTACTTTAGTCAATCTGACAATGACTATTTTGAAAGGCCTTAAAGGCTGTGTAAAAATACTATGTCTTATTACCAAATAATATAAAAATAGACATGTGGTCTTTACTCCATCTCTGATCACTATGTCAGTCCTTGTTCCATTCCTAAACTTCATCAATCTCTAACCCATTACTGAAGTGTAACCCATTCTTTATTTCACCCCATTCCTCATTCCTCAGTAATACTGTGTGCATGTGTGCATGTGTGTGTGTGTGTATCCCTGAAGGCTAAATGGTTTATTTTCGTCAGGAGGTACTCCTGAGAACAGAGAAGGCAAATGTTAGATTTGCTTAGACTTTTCTAACTGGTATATTGTGGGGGTCTAGGTATATAGAAAAACATTTTTTCTGTGGTCTAAAGGTTTAGAAATATTGGGTTTCAAAAAAGTTACACAGACTTCTCTACTTCAGGATTTTTTAAACCTTTAATAGGCAAATGAGAACTATCGAAACAGGAAATGATACAGTATTTTTCAGATTTCTTTTATCATGAGTATCTTCTGGACTTTCTTTCTTCCTTTTTTTTTTTATTCCCCACACCAGGCTATCAGGAGTGTAGGAAACAGTGTTTGATATTTCTCAAAAAAGCCCCTGAATCACTCTTAGATTAGTAAAACTGTTAGGTGGGTGGTTAAGAGTAGAAGGAGAAGCAATATACAGAACATTCAGACATTTGGCATATAAAACTCCAGGACTGCCTGAACATATGTAAATGCAATTCTGTAGAAAAATAAACAATAATTTCCTAACTGAATACTCCATAATGAACCTTAATAAATTCTGAAGGAAGTTGATCACGGGGTAGGGCTGTACAATCTGTACTCATCTGAATGAAAAATCCTCGGGCAGAGCTAAAGCTTGTCCTTAAAGGAAGACTGTATTTTTCTGCAAGCTGCATTATCATTCCTAGTGATTAAAAATAAGAAAAATAAAACAAAACAAAACAATTATAATGAGAAAATTATTCTTTCCTTTTAAAAAGTCATCAAATGATTTTTCATGTTAATTTATGCATAAATAGAGAGGTCGTTACCTTTAAACTCTAAAGGTGTTTAATGTCTAAAAGATGTGGATTATCATTCTTTTACAAAATTCATTATATTACAAAGACACTCATTCTGAGTATTTTGAAAGGAGAAAAAACTGCAAAAATTGAAATAAAACACACAAAAAAGCAAGACTATTTTATATACTGTTAGAGTTAACATCAGAAGTTTTTATTTATTATTCATTCTACCTTTTTAAAAGGAAGAAAACAGCATAAATTATAATAATCATTAATTCACAATAAGAAATTTTCTTTGCAAAACATATTTTACAAAATGAAATAGTCCAAAAAAAGAAATAGATGATTCAACAAATAAAATTCTTTAAATACAAATCTCTCTTTGGCTTCAAACTCACTTTGGAGCTCTAACTTACAAACTTAATGAACCATATTAATATTAAGAACATTACTTGAAAAAACTAAACATCTTCATTTCTCAAAACAGTTCCTCCTTCTGATTTTCCTGCTTTTCTTAATGGTACCCCATTTTCAGGCTAGAAATCTCTATTAGTGCTAAAAGTCATGTTTGTCTTTACCATGACATATCTATTCAATTATTAACTCCTATAAATTCTTCCTTTTACCTTTGCATTAATCTCTTAACCAGATACACTACTATAGCACTAAATAGTGCTTTATTAACTTGTACTATTTTTATTTGGCCTTGTGTCTTCATCTCTCCACTCAAATTCATGTAACACATTATAGGTTAACTTTGACCAATTTCAATGCAGTGCAAAAATATCTCAGTGCCTCTTCACCCTCCTTGGGAAAAGAGCCAAACTTCTGGTCTTCAAAGATTAAATTCTTGTCCCCAGTCTACATTTGCAATCTGATCTCTCATTAGTCCTGTAAAGTAACATCCTATTCCATCCTAACGGGTTTCCTCACTCACTCCTTGTGGTGTGCTGTTCCTCTGTGTTTCTATTATGCAACTACCTGTGTGTAGAATCCCTTTCTAAGGAGAACACCTCTGCTAAAATCCTTCCGTTCACTTGCCTTCAGACCTAGTCACTCGCTGACCCTCTACTCTGCTATAATTTTCTTCATATATTTTATATTGTGAAAATATATTTCTATCCACTTGTTAGTTTCTTATTGTCTGTCTCCCCTACTATAACATAAGCTCCACGAGGGCAGGAACATCGTCTTATTCACTAATGTATTCCCCATACCTAGAACAGTATCTGCAATAGTAAGAGTTCAATAAATATTTATTAAATGAATGAATTACTAGACTGGTTCAAATACCACCTATTCTGGAGAAAAATAATTTCTCCCTTCCACTGCAAACCTTTAGTACTGATAGCTTGCATTTTCCATATAACTTACAGATGTTGTATGAGGATGACATTTAACTTAGGAGAAAAAAAAAGACACATTATAAATATTTGAGATCTTGGTTTTTTTTATTAATTAAAAAATTAACTAACACAACATTTAGAAATCATTCCATTCTACACATACAATCAGCAATTCTTAATATCATCACATAGATGCATATTCATCGTTTCTTAGTACACTTGCATCGATTGAGAAAAAGAAATAAAACGATAATAGAGAGAAAAAAATAAAAAATACATAAAGAAAGAAAAAAGAAAAAAGAAGAAAGAAAAAAAATTATACCTCAGATGCAGCTTCATTCAGTGTTTTAACCTAATTACATTACAATTAGGTAGTATTGTGCTGTCCATTTCTGAGTTTTTGTATCCAGTCTTGTTGCACAGTCTGTATCCCTTCAGCTCCAATTACCCATTATCTTACCCTATTTCTATCTCCTGATGGTCTCTGTTACCAATGACATATTCCAAGTTTATTCTCGAATGTCTGTTCACATCAGTGGGACCATACAGTATTTGTCCTTTAGTTTTTGGCTAGACTCACTCAGCATAATGTTCTCTAGGTCCATCCATGTTATTACATGCTTCATAAGTTCATTCTGTCTTAAAGCTGCATAATATTCCATCGTATGTATATACCACAGTTTGTTTAGCCACTCGTCTGTTGATGGACATTTTGGCTGTTTCCATCTCTTTGCAATTGTAAATAACGCTGCTATAAACATTGGTGTGCAAATGTCCGTTTGTGTCTTTGCCCTTAAGTCCTCTGAGTAGATACCTAGCAATGGTATTGCTGGGTCGTATGGCAATTCTATATTCAGCTTTTTGAGGAACCGCCAAACTGCCTTCCACAGTGGTTGCACCATTTGACATTCCCACCAACAGTGGATAAGTGTGCCTCTTTCTCCACATCCTCTCCAGCACTTGTCATTTTCTGTTTTGTTGATAATGGCCATTCTGGTGGGTGTGAGATGATACCTCATTGTGGTTTTGATTTGCATTTCTCTAATGGCCAGGGACACTGAGCATCTCTTCATGTGCCTTTTGGCCATTTGTATTTCCTCTTCTGAGAGGTGTCTGTTCAAATCTTTTTCCCATTTTGTAATTGGATTGGCTGTCTTTTTGTTGTTGAGTTGAACAATCTCTTTATAAATTCTGGATACTAGACCTTTATCTGATATGTCGTGTCCAAATATTGTCTCCCATTGTGTAGGCTGTCTTTCTACTTTCTTGATGAAGTTCTTTGATGCACAGAAGTGTTTAATTTTGAGGAGCTCCCATTTATTTATTTATTTCTTCAGTGCTCTTGCTTTAGGTTTAAGGTCCATAAAACCGACTCCAATTGTAAGATTCATAAGATATCTCCCTACATTTTCCTCTAACTGTTTTATGGTCTTAGACCTAATGTTTAGATCTTTGATCCATTTTGAGTTAACTTTTATATAGGGTGTGAGATACAGGTCCTCTTTCATTCTTTTGCATATAGATATCCAGTTCTCTAGGCATCATTTATTGAAGAGACTGTTCTGTCCCAGGTGAGTTGGCTTGACTGCCTTATCAAAGATCAATTGTCCATAGATGAGACGGTCTATACCTGAACACTCTGTTCGATTCCATTGCTCAAATATCTATCTTTATGCCAGTACCATGCTGTTCTGACCACTGTGGCATCATAATATGCCTTAAAGTCAGGCAGCGTGAGACCTCCAGCTTCATTTTTTTTCCTCAAGATACTTTTAGCAATTCGGGGCACCCTGCCCTTCCAGATAAATTTGCTTATTGGTTTTTCTATTTCTGAAAAGTTGTTGGGATTTTGATTGGTATTGCGTTGAATCTGTAAATCAATTTAGGTAGAATTGATAACTATATTTAGTCTTCCAATCCATGAACACGGTATGCCCTTCCATCTATTTAGGTCTTCTGTGATTTCTTTTAACAGTTTTTTGTAGGTTTCTTTGTATAGGTCTTTTGTCTCTTTAGTTAAATTTATTCCTAAGTATTTTATTATTTTAGTTGCAATTGTAAATGGAATTCGTTTCTTGATTTCCCCCTCAGCTTGTTCATTGCTAGTGTATAGAAACACTACAGATTTTTGAATGGTGATCTTGTAACCTGCTACTTTGCTGTACTCATTTATGAGCTCTAGTAGTTTTGCTGTGGATTTTTCAGGGTTTTCGACGTATAGTATCATATCATCTGCAAACAGTGACAGTTTTACTTCTTCCTTTCCAATTTTGATGCCTTGTATTTCTTCTTCTTGTCTAATTGCTCCGGCTAGAACCTCCAACACGATGTTGAATAACAGTGGTGATAGTGGACATCCTTGTCTTGTTCCTGATCTTAGGGGGAAAGTTTTCAATTTTGCCCCATTGAGGATGATATTAGCTGTGGGTTTTTCATATATTCTCTCTATCATTTTAAGGAGGTTCCCTTGTATTCCTATCCTTTGAAATGTTTTCAACAGGAAAAGATGTTGAATCTTGTCAAATGCCTTCTCTGCATCAATTGAGATGATCATGTGATTTTTCTGCTTTGATTTGTTGATATGGTGTATTACATTAATTGATTTTCTTATGGTGAACCATCCTTGCATACCTGGGATGAATCCTACTTGGTCATGATGTATAATTCTTTTAATGTGTTGCTGGATTTGATTTGCTAGAATTTTGTTGAGGATTTTTGCATCTATATTCGTTAGAGAGATAGGTCTGTAGTTTTCTTTTTTTGTAGTATCTTTGCCTGGTTTTGGTATGAGGGTGATGTTGGATCATAGAATGAATTAGGTAGTTTTCCCTCCACTTCGATTTTTTTGAATAGTTTGAGCAGGATTGGTACTAATTCTTTCTGAAATGTTTGGTAGAATTCACATGTGAAGCCATCTGGTCCTGGACTTTTTTTTTTGGGAAGGTTTTGAATGACTGATTCAATTTCTTTACTTGTGACTGGTTTTTTGAGGTCATCTATTTCTTCTTGAGTCAAAGTTGGTTGTTCATGCCTTTCTAGGAACTTGTCCATTTCATCTACATTGTTGTATTTATTAGCATAGAGCTGTTCATAGTATCCTGTTATTACCTCCTTTATTTCTGTGAGGTCAGTGGTTATGTCTCCTTTTCCATTTCTGATCTTATTTATTTGCATCCTCTCTCTTCTTCTTTTTGTCAATCTTGCTAAGGGCCCATCAATCTTGTTGATTTTCTCATAGAACCAACTTCTGGTCTTATTGATTTTTCTCTATTGTTTTCATGTTCTCAATTTCATTTATTTCTGCTCTAATCTTTGTTATTTCTTTCCTTTTGCTTGCTTTGGGGTTAATTTGCTGTTCTTTCTCCAGTTCTTCCAAGTGGACAGTCAGTTTCTGAATTTTTGCCCTTTCTTCTTTTTTGATATAGGCATTTAGGGCAATAAATTTCCCTCTTAGCACTGCCTTTGCTGCGTTCCATAGGTTTTGATATGTTGTGTTTTCATTTTCATTTGCCTTGAGATATTTACTAATTTCTCTTGTAATTTCTTCCTTGACCCACTGGTTGTTTAACAGTGTGTTGTTGAGCCTCCACATATTTGTGAATTTTCTGGCACTCTGCCTATTGTTGATTTCCAACTTCATTCCTTTATGATCTGAGAAAGTGTTGTGTATGATTTCAATCTTTTTAAATTTGTTGAGACTTGCTTTGTGATCCAGCATATGGTCTATCTTTGAGAATGATCCATGAGCACTTGAGAAAAAGGTGTATCCTGCTGTCGTGGGGTGTAATGTCCTATAAATGTCTGTTAAGTCTAGCTCATTTATTGTATATTCAAATTCTCTGTTTCTTTATTGATCCTCTGTCTAGATGGTCTGTCCATTGATGAGAGTGGGGAATTGAAGTCTCCAACTATTATGGCAGATGTGTCTATTTCCCTTTTCAGTATTTGTAGTATATTCCTCACGTATTTTGGGGCATTCTGATTTGGTGCATAAATATTTATGATTGTTATGTCTTCTTGTTTAATTGTTCCTTTTATTAGTAGATGGTATCCTTCTTTGTCTCTTTCAACTGTTTTACATTTGAAGTCTAATTTGTTGGATATTAGTATAGCCACTCCTGCTCTTTTCTGGTTGTTATTTGCATGAAATATCTTTTCCCAACCTTTCACTTTCAACCTATGTTTATCTTTGGGTCTAAGATGTGTTTCCTGTAGACAGCATATAGAAGGATCCTGTTTTTTAATCCATTCTGCCAATCTATGTCTTTTGATTGGGGAAGTCAGTCCATTAACACTTAGTGTTATTACTGTTTGGGTAATACTTTCCTCTACCATTTTGCCTTTTGTATTTTATATGTCATATCTAATTTTCCTTCTTTCTACACTCTTCTCCACACCTCTCTCTTCTGTCTTTTCGTATCTGACTCTAGTGCTCCCTTTAGTATTTCTTGCAGAGCTGGTCTCTTGGTCACAAATTCTCTCAGTGACTTTTTGTCTGAAAATGTTTTAATTTCTCCCTCATTTTTGAAGGACAATTTTGCTGGATATAGAATTCTTGGTTGGCAGTTTTTCTCTTTTAGTAATTTAAAAATATCATCCCACTGTCTTCTTGCCTCCATGGTTTCTGCTGAGAAATCTACACATAGTTTTATTGGGTTTCCCTTGTATGTGATGGATTGTTTTTCTCTTGCTGCTTTCAAGATCCTCTCTTTCTCTTTGACCTCTGACATTCTAACTAGTAAGTGTCTTGGAGAACGCCTATTTGGATCTATTCTCTTTGGGGTGCGCTGCACTTCTTGGATCTGTAATTTTAGGTCTTTCATAAGAGTTGGGAAATTTCCAGTGATAATTTCTTCCATTAGTTTTTCTCCTCCTTTTCCCTTCTTTTCTTCTGGGACACCCACAACACGTATATTTGTACGCTTCATATTATCATTCAATTCCCTGAGCCCCTGTTCAAATTTTTCCATTCTTTTCCCTATAGTTTGTTTCTTTTTGGATTTCAGATGTTCCATCCTCTAGTTCACTAATTCTAGCCTCTGTCTCTTGAAATCTACCATTGTAGGTTTCCATTGTTTTTTTCATCTCTTCTACTGTATCTTTCATTCCCATAAGTTCTGTGATTTCTTTTTTCAGACTTTCCATTTCTTCTTTTTGTTCAGCCCATGTCTTCTTCATGTCCTCCCTCAATTTATTGATTTGGTTTTTGAAGAGGTTTTTCATTTCTGTTCGTATATTCAGAATTAGTTTTCTCAGGTCCTGTATCTCATTTGAACTATTGGTTTGTTCCTTTGACTGGGCCATATCTTCAATTTTCCTGGTGTGATTTGTTATTTTTTGCTGGCGTCTGGACATTTAATCAGATTTCCCTGAGTGTGAGACCCAGCAGGTTGAAAGATTTTCCTGTGAAGTCTCTGGACTCTGTTTTTTTTATCCTGCCCAGTAGGTGGCGCTTGTCTGTATGTGGGCCCTACCAGCAAAAGGTGTTGTGGCTCCTTTATTAATGCCACTATTGGTGTTTGGTTGGACCACTGGCCGCCGCGGCCTGGGGAACTCGCCGACCCGAGACCCGCCGCCGGACCGGGAAGCCGCCCGCGGGGGAGGGGCGCAGGTCGCCGGCCGCCACGGCTTGGGGAGCCTGCTGATCCGAGACTCATAGCCGGTCCGGGAAGCCACCCGCGAAAGAGGGGCGCCGGCTGCCGCGGCTTGGGAAACTTGCCTCTCCGAGACTTTCAGCCGGTCCGGGAAGGAGGGAGGGAGGGGTGCCGGCCGCCAGCCGCCGCGGCCCTGGGAAGTGCATGCCACTCGGGGAGCTCACCGCAGCGGAGTCTTGCAGACGGTCTAGCCAGTCTAGACTGGGGTACGCTGTGTGTCCGTTCCCTGCTTGGCCCTGGGAGATGGTCTGCACTGTTTCTGGTCACCTAGTAGTTGCTCTGGAGGAGGAACTAAGACGTGCGTACCTTACTAAGCCGCCATCTTGGCCCCCTCTCCGAGATCTTGATTTTTTTTAAAAAGACTCTTTAAATGACAATTTAATCTTATCAGTTTTGTTGGCTAGCATCACCAGCAAAAAAGCACATTATGTCTTAAAAAGTTTGTTTTATTCCTAAAAACCAGAAAATAGTATTATTTAAGCATGCCAAAGATATTTTCAAATAATTAAATACCTGCTATGTCATCTACAATCTCTGTATATGTTCTTCTAGCTATGTCAAGAAATTCATTTATATTTGACTTAACCGCATAGCATTTCTGGGTCCTCATATTCAGACATCCTTTCATGTATCTTGCATCATCGTTGATTACTGTCTTAATCTTTTCAAGTATGATTCCAAATCTAAAAAGAACATTATAATCTATAAGTCAAAGTTATCTTTACTTTTAATTTTAGAGGTATAATTAATAACAGAAAATAACATTTTCTTAAAATCACTGGCGAAAAGGTATTTTGAAATAACTAATTAAGCAAAAAATATTTACATTTACACAAGTGAGAGTTGTGACTATGTCAATTTTGAACTATTTCAACAGTAAGGATTAGTCTCCTAAAGTAGAATGAGGCTACCAAGAGCAATTTTAGATCTTATAATAAGCTGATCCCCCAAATTATACACACTGACTATTATCTATGAATACAAAATACATTTCTGAAGAATTGTTATAAAAATTCTGGCTTTACTCCCCTTCATTCACTAAACATTTACTGACACTTATCATGTGTCAAGCATTCTGTTAGGTACAGGGATTCACGGAGTAATTAAGCATGTATTGTGAGATGGTTTAATCAGAACCTCACAATTATCAGTGATCAAGTACAGTGATTATGCAAATCAGAAATGTGGCAGTAACTATTTTCCTAATCTTTTATTTTATTCTGTATTATTTGAAATTACCCTGGTTTTATTATGAATTTCAGCTTATGGCCTCACACAAAGTACAAATCTTGAATTAAGAAAATAACCATTCTTAATTATCACAAGTCTTTTCAATCAAGAACTAGGGTACCATTGTTAAAAACAATATTAAAATTAAACTGCTCAGTATTTAGATTATATTCAATATTAATTTCACTACTTTTTGGTTACATTAGGCCCTTTGTGATTTAACAAACGAATCTATTTTTATATTTGAAAATCTTTCCAACGAGAATGGCTAGAAAAGAAATATTAAATTGTGCATGGAATTCAATTTTTTATGTTATTCTAATTGTCCATTAGCACAAATAATCAATGTGCCATTATTCTATTTATTAAAATTATAAGGTGAAATTTATAATCTGAGTTTTGATGAAGAGTGTAAACAGCATTTAAAGAGCATTATAAACAAAGCCAGAGTTATTATTCTATAGAATATAGAGTCCTTTAAATCAGTTATCAGGAAGAAAGGAATAATTTATTATTCTATTTTAACAGTTGAGTCACAAAGACCTCTTGTCTTCCAAGGAACCATAGTAAGCTCTTAATAAAGGTGTGTTACAGTTCTTCAGAACAACCTATTAAAAAAAAATTAAAATAGTTAAGGATATTAAATTCTGACATTATTCAAATATCACATTTTATATTTGTTTAATACTATACAATTTACCAAGCATTTTCTTGCTTTTATTTCTCCATTTATATACACATAAGCAATATTTTAGTTATGTAGGCAAGGTCAGATGGTATCCTTCCCATTTTCCAGGTCAAAAGCACATGGCTAATAAATATCATCTCCTCTTCACTATAATGATTTTAAATTTTCTTTTGTTTTCTAACTAATTGTTAACATCTAACCTCTTGCTAAAGGTAGGTCTTTAAACAACTTCCACTGCACATTTAGAGTACTCTACATGTATCTCCAAAATTTGGAATATATATACATTAATCTAAAAGAGTTCTTAGCATGCTTATAAATACAGCAAATTCCCCACTCTTAAATGACATAGTAGGGATTTTATTTTGCTTAATGGAAACTATGAGTAGTCACAAATTGAATAAACAGAAAAAAAGAGAACAAAGAATAGTTAGCTTGAACCTTCAACTCCTATTCCAGTTTTCTATGAGACAAAAGAAATAATTTTTTAAATAACATTTTTTGTTGCTGAATAGAAAAATAAGAGGCACATATTGATAAAAACTAGAAAATCTACTGAGGCATAAGGAAAAAAATGTAAAACAGTCAAATTATACCATCCTTCCAAAGATAAATACTATTAAAACTATGATGTGTTCTGTTTTGCTATAGCAAATAAAAAGTTTTCTATCACTGAATCATTTTCCTCCTCTATTCGCTTATTTTAATAATTCATAGTATTCACTTCCCTAATTATTCATTACTTCCCTAACTATTTTTATACTCTACTTATCTACTTACAATCTGTTTAAAACTCCTCACAAATCTAAATAATGTAACAGTAAACATTGGGCAGAAGTTTTGGTCAATATTTCTGAATATTTCTTTAGGACAGATTCCTAGAAGGAGGACCAAAAGGTATGTTATATGTTGTGAAACTTTCCTGGAAAGTATGTACAATTTGTACTACTACCGGCTGTCTATGAAGGTGCTGTTCTCTCCTTAGCAAAGCATAGCATCCATTAGGGAAAAAAAATCTTTGCTTCTTTATAGATAAAAACTATGGTTTTAATTTGAATTTCTTTGACTAAGAGTGCGATTGGACACTTTGCTGCTATTCATTAACCATTTTGACTTCCTTTGTTTGGTCATTTTTCATTGGCATATTAGTAGTTTCTTATGGAAACTATACAAGTTTTATGATGACAAAAATGAATACTTTGTCTATCATTTGTCACGATTTTTTTCTTTGTCTTTTATTATATTGACACATCAAAATTTGAAATCTGTGTTTCATCAAGTCTAAAAACATTTTTTTAGTGATTTATTTCACCCCTTCCATTTTAAGGTAACACTTGAAATCTTTTTGGCCAGATTACTAGTTTCATTATTTACTTTTTTTTTTTTTTTTTTTTTTTTTTTTTTAAGGAAAGACAGAGAGAAGGAAGGAAGGATAGAAGGAAGGAAGGAAGGAAGAAAGGGAAACATCTTTAAACATTTTCTTGTTTTATTGTATTCTGTTTCTCCATTTTTGTTACATGGGCTGGGGCCGGGAATCGAACCGAGGTCCTCCGGCATAGCAGGCAAGCACTTTGCCCGCTGAGCCACCGCGGCCCACCCTCATTATTTACTTTTTAAGAATGAACCCTATAATATGATTAATCTGGGTTTTAATTCATTTTTCTTTTTGAAAAGGAGTTATTTTGTCACTTTTATAAAAAATGTTTTACAAAATGCAATATTTAAAAATTGATAAAAATCACTATTTTGTAACAATTATTGTAACACTTGCTTTGAATAAGAGTCACCAATAAATAATAAAATCAGGAGATGACAGTTTGATGAGGAGCAGGATGTTTACAAAGTTTCACAGTATCTCTCCACTAATTACTAAAGAAAATATGGTAACTTCACAATGAAGAGATTGATTCAAAGTTAACATCACCAATAATGGGGAAATATCATATGCTTCCTCATGTTATGTATGCAGAAGGATATCACATTGCTCACAGGGCATCACTACTAAAAATTCTTAAGTTGAATCTAATCATGAGGAAACAGTCACACAAATCCAATTTTAGGAATATCCAATAAAATAAATGACTCATTCTTAAAAATGTTAATGCCATGAAAGATAAAGACAGACTGAAAAACTTTTCCAGTTTAAAAGCATCTAGGGGGTGTGAGGGTACTTCAGTAGTAGAATTCTCATGTGGGAGACCTGGGTTCAATTCCCAGTCCATACAAACAAACAAAAACTTCAACAAATGGTGCTGTAATAATGGGGTACTCACATGGGAAAAGAATGAAACATGACCCCACCATAGAGCATACAAAAAAAAAGTATATACAAAAGCATCTTAAAAACATGACATTAAAACCAATGAATGTATCAACAGATGAATGGATAAAAAAATGTGATATATAAGTACAATAGAATATTATTCATACATGAAAAGAGATGAATCTTGAAGATATCATGTTGAGTAAGATAAGCCAGACACAAAAGGACAAAAAATGTATGATCTCATTTATATCAAATAATTACAATATGCAAATTCATAGACACAGATTACCAAAGATGGGGGAGGAAAAACGGGAGTAATTGTTTAGTGGGCAAAGAGTTTACCTGTGGGGTGAGGGACAAGTTTTAGTAATGGATGGTGGTGATGGTAGGACAGTATTGTGAATATAATTAATATCACTGCTTTGCATATTTGAAAGTGATCAAAATGTGGAATTTTATGTTGCATAAATGTTAACACAATAAACATTTAAAAACAAAAAGAAACTGTACACAACAAACAGTGAATCCTAAAGCAAACCATGGACTTTAGATAATACAATTTAACAGTATTAGTTCATCAATTGTAACAAAGGTATCATACTTTCTGTGTAATTCTTCTGGAAATCTACAACTTCTCTAAAAAATAAAGTGCATTAAAAATATTTTTAAAAATGCATGATTCTGGATTGAACACAGGAACTGAAAAAACTGCTCTAAAAATTATTACATTATTAGGAAAATTGGAAAATTTGAATATGGACTATACATTATGTGCCTGTGTCAACGTTAAATATCCTGAATTTGATAACATAATTATGGTTTCATAAGAGGATGTTCTTATTCTTAGGAAATATACACTAGCATTTAGGTACTGCAATTTATTCTTGATGGCTCAGTAAAAATGATAATCAGGATAACAGTATATATTAATATGTATGAATGTGTACTGTGTATGTAAACCTAGAAAACAGAGAGAAAGAATGTGGCAAAATGTTAATAACTGATGGATCTAGGTGAAAAATAAGGGAATTCATTTTACTACTCTTGCAATTTTTCTGTAAGTTTGAAATTTTCTCAAAGTAAAAGGTAAAAACAAAACAAACAAAAAACAAAACAAAACAAAAAAACAAAATATGCCAGACAAATTTTGTACAATATACACACATTTACATTACCTTTAAGGGATCCACAAGTTCCAAGGTATGTTTTAGGTATATTAAATTTGTTATCTTTGATTCGGCTGCATTAACCTGTTCATATAAAAACCCAAATGTGTATATCATAGATAGTTAAGCCAAGAATGGTTTTAACTTCTTGAGCGTTCTGTACTTAATATTTTTGTTTATCAACCAAGCTATGATGCTAGTAGAAAGAATGATTAGATTATTGACCCATCAAAATAAATCTACTGCACTCTCCTCCTAAAAGTCTGACAATGGGAAAAATTCACTTAATTGTATCCAATTTTCATTTATATTTCAGTCCCTGGTGTCAAGTTTAAACCGTAGTAGCTATAGGAAATATATTTCAGAGCAGCATAAGAGGCTACGATTAACTGCAAAAGGTGCAAAGGGTATTTGTGGATAGATAGTAATTGAAAAGCTGAATCTAAATTTCTTAGTTTCTCTGATTGGTTTCTATGTATTCAAGAAAAACAGTTTTCACAATTCCAGTAGCCCGATTATAGTTTTCCCAAAGTAAAACAGGATCAACATTCTAAATTCTATGAATAAACTTTTTACAAATTAAATTTTACTATCTCTATGGCTAAGCAGTAGTACTGGACCTGAGGAAATAAGGAAAGTTCTTGTGGATGGAATAATTTACCAATACTGACAAAAGGAATGGGGCTTCAGGATGTTATAACTGATGTAATAATCTCAGTATAGAGCTGTTTCTTTGTGAGGACTCTAACCTATATACCCACCACACAATACCTTGACTGTTCTTTAACCAGGAGTCAATTTAGAAGAAATACCAAAAAGAATATTCTTAGCTCCCACAAGAGTTATCACATGTCTTCTTACAATGGAGTTCTAAAACTGACTAGAAGATTTAATAAATGAATGAATGAATGAGTAAATAAATAAATAAATTTTACCAAACAGAAGACAACTACCATCATCAGCAGCAAAGGAGAACATCTTCCAACCAGATCCACTATTACCTGAGTAACATTTTACTGTCACCACATAATAGCAAAATATATATACCACATTAGGTTCAGTCAGTCCTTAAAAGTATACAAACTACTTCCCTACTATGGGTAGAAATCTTTGGATAAGCATGTTGACAAGCATGTTAATAAAAGTCTGCCTCATTATCTGTATTAGTTAGGAAGAGGTAACACACAAATCAGACTCTTAATAATAACTTTCCTTTTTATTAAAGAGAGACCCATTAAGAGGAAACTGAAGTAAGAAAGGTGAAAAATAATAATGACTTGGACCAGACTGACGGCAGTGAAGTTGGTAAAAAAAAAAAAAAAAAAAAAAAGGGTCAAACTGTATTTTCTGATGGAAAGAATATATGATGTCAAGAATGATATGTATTTTTGGCCTGAACACTGAAAAATGAAGTTTTTATTAAATGAAATGGGGAAACAAAAGGAGAAACTGGTTTATGAAGAAAGAAGTTCACTTTTGGACATGGTTAGATAGAGATGCATATTATACACTCACATAAAAATGTCAAATAGACAGCTGCATGTATGGGTATACTGTTCATAGGAGAAATCGAGGATAGTGAAAGAAATTTAGGAATCATTAGCTTGATGGATGTATTCCATCCATAACAGATGGAATTAAAGCCATGAGATCAGATGTAAGTGCAAAAAGAAAAGTCAAAAGACAAATCCCTGGAGCATTCCAACATTTATAGCCAGGGAGATGAGGAAGAACCAGCAAAGGAGACAAGAATGACAGCTAAACAAGACATTCACTTCCAGCAATGCAAACTTAGTAACAGGAATTAACCCTTCCACTCAGATCAACTAAAAAGATGGACAAAAATTTTTAAAATCTGCTTGAAAGCATCAGATAACCAATAAGATAGCAAAGAATTATCAGGTGACGTCACATTAAGAAGATGGTGGGTCTAGGAGGTAAGTTGGTATTTGGGGTCACTTTTCTTCTGGGGCCATTTGCTGATCCTGGACAGGGCTTCTCAAAGACTAAAATGCTGATTAGAGCATTTAATTCACTTAGAGACATGGTGGAAAGTTGGAATTTAAGAAATTTGCCACCTGGCTTTCCAACATTTTTAGCAAAGGAAACAAGCCGTAGATTTCTCTTTCCCAAGGAAAGGGTATCCGCTTCAAAACTGCTGTAGAGAGACAAGAGGCTGGCAGCAAAACAGAGCAGTGGATGAAATGATCTTTAGGTGACATGGATGGAGATTTCTTTGTGGGCAATTAAAAATAATAAAGTATGAAAAAAAATGAATGATGAAAGCTTTCTCTCTGAAACCAGAAACAAAACAAGTATTCTGGCTATCTCACTTCTCTGCAATATTTTACTTGGAGGCCTTGGTCAGGGCAATAAGGTCCCCCTCTTCTACCAAAAAGTATAAGAAATGAAAACATAGATAAAATTTATATGAAGAAAATCCAAAAGATAATACAGATAATATTGTAGCATTAATGGTAAGATTAACAAGTTTGCTGAATCAAGGCCAACATGGAACAACAATTATATTTCTATATATCAATTACAAAAAAAGGAAACGTAAAAAAATGCCACTTCCAATAACAATTCAAAACCTATGAATAAATCTATGTTAAATGTTATAAATGAAAGACTTACATAAAGGAGTGATGTACTATGTTCATATATTACAAGTTTAAATGTTGTAAAGATTTCTAATCTCTCCAAATTGACTTATAGATTCAATGCAATCCCAATCAAAATCCCTTCAGTGTTTTCCCCCTGAAATCAATAAATTGATTCTAAAATATATACAGAAATGCAAAGAATGAAAAACATCCAAGACATCCTTGAAGAAAAATAAGGTAGAACGACTTACTCTACTGAATATTAAAGAAAGTATAAAATTATAGTAATTAAGTATCTGGGATATTAGAACAGGACTGACAGAATGGAACATTATAATCGAGTCTTGAAACATTTCAAGCAGATATGGGCACTTGTTACAAAACAAAGGTTGAACTGCAGAGCTGTGGGTGAAGGGACAAGTCTTTTATAGTGCCAGTATAATTATGAATCAGTATAGGAAAAAAATGAAACTTGGTCCCTACCTCATGTAATTTATTTGAGAAGTAGTTCCATTAAGTACAAGCAAGTGGATGGGGGAAGTAAGATATGGAAGGGAAGGAACACTTACATAAGGTGCATTAAGGAGCAGATTACCACTGTATGATACCATGGTTCAATTCTGCTGGAGACTTCTGAGAGATGGACACAGTAAGCTTCAGGTGCTATCTCCAAAGTAAGGAAAATCATTCACCAATACCTGCTCAGTACCGATTAAGGGTTGTTGCCAGGTGCATTGACTTCCAAATGGATGCTTATGTAACGACAGAAAGTCCTCAAGCAGTCTCAGGTGCTTGCAGAAGGAAACATCCCTTAGGCAACAGTGAATGCAAAGATGGGTGGCATACTAACAGCTAGTGGTCCCTAATAAGGAGTGGAAAAGCATGTTTAGAAATTGGGAGAAGATATTTGCAATGTAGGGCTCAAATTTATAATATGAAAAGAAGATCTATAAATCACAAAAGAAGATAAACAACCTAATAGAAAAATGGGTAAGAAAATTAAACAAGACTCACAAAAGAAGATATTCAAACAGTCAATATACATATTAAAATCAATATTCAAAATAAAACTAGAATGAGATACCATTATCTACCAACTACTACAGCTAATATTTTAATCTGATGATATCAAGTTTGGGGAAGGAGCAATGGGAATTCTCACACACTGGTGATGGGTGTGTAAACTGGTATGATCATTTTGAAAAAGATTTTGAAAAAGATTTTGGCATTATCTATTAAATTTAAAGATATGCATCTTCTATGCCTCAAAGATTCCACTTCTAACTATATATAACTATGGGCAAAAGTGTAATTAGAGCTTCTGGGAAGATGGCAGAACAGGATAGGTTTAGTTCATCCCTGCTCCAAGGAACAGCTACAGAAGTGACAGAAAAATTACCAGGACAGAGATTTCAGGTGCAAGTGACCTGAGAGGGTCTTCTAAACAACATAGGGAGGACCTGGTTGAAAAGTTGAGGAACTGAAATGCAGAGAACCAAAGAAAATCAAGCTAGTGCAAAGAACCTAAGGAACCTCTTTCAAAACGGAGGCCTGGAGCCTTCACGAGTGCATGGACAGGGAGGTGGGGATGAGAAAGTAAGTCAGGCTGTGCTCCTTGAACACATTACACCTACATATGCCACCCTACCCAGGCAACCCCCATGCACACTCCATATACCAGAGCCCCCACCTGTACCCATGCATCCTCGCCCCATACCCGCCCCATGCACATGCTCACCCCAGCCCTGGCCCACCCCCAAGCATTGCACAGGAGCACATCCACATGCGGCACCCCCAGACATGCGCCCCACACCCCACTTCTTGCATACCCCTCCCCTCTCCAAGGTACTGACGGTGCATCCATGCAACCCTGCCCCCCACCCCACTGCTACGCATGTGCACATCCCTACCCTAGCCACATCCCCAAGTTCTGTGCACAAGCATACCTGTATGCCTCCATCCCCGGACTCATGAATGCATGCGCCCCATGCTCTCCACACCTGTGCACCCTTGCCAGGCTTCATTGCCACAACCATAAGTGGCACACGCACCGTGCCCTCCCGACCGATACACGACAACCCCACTGTGATCTGCACACCTACACCCCACCCTTGAACATGCCATGCCCTCCTGATCCACGCACCAACCACCCCAACTGCGACCTGCACACCTATGCCCCACCCCTGCACACACATGCATCCTCATCCTGGACCCACATCCAGATCCTCACAGTCTGTGTACCTGTGCCTGACCCCACTCATATCTGCCCCCTTGCCACCCCAGAACCCCTACACCTTCCTCACACAAGAACTTACTACACCCTACCCAAGCTGCACCTCACACCCACAGCCCCCCATGCTGAACCCCCCAATCCCCCCACAGCCCATGATACTGGACACCAGTGTAGCATCCACATCCTGTACACTGCAACCT
Organism: Tamandua tetradactyla; assembly: GCF_023851605.1. Classification (NCBI taxonomy): domain Eukaryota; kingdom Metazoa; phylum Chordata; class Mammalia; order Pilosa; family Myrmecophagidae; genus Tamandua; species Tamandua tetradactyla. The sequence continues at coordinate 49,854,317 of NC_135337.1, forward strand.
GCTAATGCATAATTGTTTCCTGCCCCAAGCCCCTCATCCTGCCACATGCACCTCATGCAAATATAAAACTTTGGTCTACTAAAGGAAATCAATTTCCAAAGTAAACCTATCAAAGTAATTACAGAAATTTTCTGTTCAAAGGGAACAGAAAATCACAAAGTTTATGAAGATGCAAACAGACATAGCCCAGCCTAATGACCAAATTAAAACACGGAAGGAGATACAGAATTCAGAACAACTAATCAAAGCTGTTCAGACAATTCTACAAAATAAAATCAATGGGTTGGCTAATGACATAAAAGAGATCAAGAAGACACTAGAAGACATAAAGAAAAATTTGAAAGACTAGACAAAACAATAACAGATATCACAGAGATTAATGATGCTGTAGACCAAATAGAAAATTTACTAGAGATACACAATGGCATATTTGGAGAGGCAGAAGAAAGAACAAGCAAACTAGAGGACAGGACAATTGATTTCAAACACACAGAGGAACAAATGGCTAAAAAGATGGAAAATTTTGAATTGGATCTCAAGGAAAACATGGACAATACAAAATGCACAAATAAAAGAATTATCAGTGACCCAAAAGGAGAAGAGAAGAGTAAAGGCCTAGGAAAATTAGTTGAGGAAATAATGGGGGAAAACTTCCCAACCTTTATAAAAGGCATAAATATGCAAACAAGAAAGCCCAATGAAAACCGAATAGAACAGATTCAAAAGATAGGTATCAAAGGTAACTTCCTCAAAATGATAAGGAGTATATATGAAAAACCAATAGCCTGCATCATACTTAATGGAAAGAGACTGAAAGCTTTTTCCCTAAGATTGAAAACGAGACAAGGATGCCCTCTGTCACCACTATTATTTAACACTGTACTAAAAGTTCTAGCTAGAGCAGTCAGGAAGGACAAAGAAATAAAACTCATCCAAATTGGAAAGGAAGAAGCAAAACTTTCATTACTTGCAGAGGACATGATACTATACTTGGAAAATCCTGAGAAATATACAACAAAGTTACCTGAGCTAATAAACAAATTCAGCAAGGTGGGGGGATATAAAATTAATGTGCAAAAATAAGTAACATTTCTATATGCAAGCAATGACCTAACTGAGTCAGTTAAGGAAAAAAATCCATTCAAAATAGCAACTAAAAGAATCAAATACCTAGGACTGAACTTAACTAGGGACATAAAGGACTTGTAGACAGAAACTACATAAAATTTCTAAAAGAAGTCAAAGAAGATATAAATAGGTGGAAAGACATTCCCTGCTCATGGACAGGAAGGTTAAATATAGTTAAGATGTCAGTTCTACCCAAACTGATCTACAGATTCAACCCAGTACCAACTGAAATTCCCACAACCTACTTTGAAGACTTGGAAAAGCTAGTTACCAAATTCATCTGGGAGGGAAAGAAATTCTGAATAACTAAAAGCATTCCAAAAAAGAAGAACAAAGTGGGAGGATTAACACTTCTTGACTGTAAAACTTATTATAGGGTGGGTGATGGTGGTGCAGTGGCAGAGTTCTCACCTGCCATGCTGGAGACTGGCTCGATTGCCAGTGCCTGCCCATGTAAAAAAAAGCAAAAAACACTTATTATAAAGCCACAGTGGTCAAAAGAGCACAGTACTGGCACAAAGACAAAAGTATTGACCAATGGAATTGAACTGACAGTGCAGAAATAGACCAGCAAATCCATGGTCAACTGATTTTTGACAAGTCCCACAAATCCACTGAACTGGGACAAAATAGTCCTTTCAATAACTGGGCATGGGAGAACTAGATATAAACAGCCACAAAAATGAAAGAGGATATTACCTTATACCTATACAAAAATTAATTCAAAGTTGATCAAACACCTAAATATTAAGAACTAGCACCATAAAGCTTCTAGAAGAAAATGCAGGGAAACATCTTCCAAACCTAGTAATAGGAGGTAGCTTCTTAAACTTTACACCCAAAGCACAAGCAACAAAATAAAAAATTAGATAAATGGAAACTCTTCAAAATTAAATGCTTCTGCATCTCAAAAGACTTTGTCAAAAAGGTGAAGAGGCAGCCAACTCAATGGGAGAAAATGTTTGGAAAGCACATATCGGACAAAGGTTTGATATTCTATATACATTAAAAAATCATATAACTCAACAACAAAAGAACAAACAACCCTATTACAAAATGGGCTAAAGGGCAGGCCATGGTGGCTTAGCAGGCAAAGTTCTCACCTGCCATGCTAGAGACCCAGATTTGATTCCCATGTGAAAAAAAGGGGGGGGGGGTGTGGGGCTAAAGATATGAATAGGCATTTTCTGAAGAGCAAATACAGATGGCTCAAAAGCACACGAAGAGATGCTCATTTTCACTAGCTATAAGAGAAATGCAGATCAAGACTACAATGAAATACTACCTCAGACCTATAAGGATGGCTGCTATTAAACAAGAAACTATAAATGCTGGAGAAGGTGTGGAGAAACTGGGACACTTATGCACTGCTGGTGAGAATGTACAATGGTACAGCTACTATGCTATGGAAGACAGTTTGGTGTCTTGGGAAACTAAATATCGAGCTGCCCTATGACCCCAGCAATAGCACTACTTGGTATATACCCAGAAGAGCTGAAAGCAGTGACACAAATAGACATTTGCATGCAGATGTTTATAGTGGCATTATTCACAATTGTCAAAAGATGGTATCATATTTGTCTGGTTGGGCAAGCGCTGGCCTGTCTGTTGCTATGAGGACATTTCATGGGCTTAAATCATGACCATGTTAGCTGCATTCACAGATGATTGCATTTACAATCAGCTAAGGGGAATGTCTTCTGCAATGAGTGATGCTTAATCTAATCACCAGAAGGCTTCTGAGGAGGATTCAGAAGAGACAACCACTCCTGCTTCAGCCAGCCAGCCTCTCCCGAGAGTCCACTGAGGACCTTCATTAGAGCTGTCAGCTCACAGCCTGCCCTAGAGACCTTGGGCCCTACATCCCCATCATGAAACACGTTTATAAATTTTATACTTATAGATCTCTCCTGCTATTTCTGTTTCTCTAGAGAACCCTAGCTAACAGCACTTGGTACCGGAAGTGGTTCTTAGAAAGAGAATGGGTTTTTACAATTGGCTTTTTTACTCTGACTAGACTCAAAGGCACTAATGACTCTGTTTCCCGTAACCAGAATGACACTGCCAATTCATGGGGTAAACTGGTAAAAGAGACAGTCAAAATATCACCATTTGACTCTGCTAATTGTTCACATATATGAAGCTAGGCTCTGGCTGATAATGTTTTTGACACCTTATGGAGTTTTGTGGAATTAAGAGGTATAAAGATATTGGCTGGTTGTTGTTAGATATGCTATATGAGGGAAAGGGATGAGCTGAAGGCTTCAAATGAGAAGCTTGTGTACCATATGAAAGATGTAAAAGTTTCTATGAGTGCTATGAAGGAAAATCTTATTTCAATGTAGCCATTGACTTGACATCTCTGAAAATCAGACTCAGAGTCTCATTGTTAGAGTAGCAACCTTAGAACATAAACTGAAATCTCAACCTTGCATGCTGTCTGCTGTTAAAGTGAAGGCAATGATTGGAAAGGGGTGGGACCCAGAAAAATGGGATAGTGACATATGGATTGATAATGATAGCTGTGGAGAAGTTGAAACCCTAGATCATGTTGAGTCTTTTCTAGACAAGCCTGTAATAGTCTGCCCTGAGGACAGAGCTGCCCACCTCCACCCTGCCCTGAGTAACTGGCTGCCCAACTTCCACCTGAAGGGATTAACTCTTCAGTGCCTGTGAAGCACTTAATTACCCCCTAGAACTCTTCTGCTTATACAGCTCAAACAAGAATTTAGTAGACTACCCATCTATCATACTTCTAGGTACCCCATGATCAACTAGCCAACGCCACAGGTCTCTGCGAGACAGATTATTTTGACTCTAGCTTTGAGTCTGCTGTCCATTATGACAGCCACATCCACCTTGTCTTTGGCAATAAAGTGCTGCCACCTGGCTTCTGCCAACTTGGGATGTGGTCATCCCCATTGTATTTAAGGATTCCAGCTCAGTAACAGCAGTTCCCACAGTAACATCTGACCTACAGAGAAGGGTGACTACAGAGCTCTTCAGGGATGATGGAGCTAGTCTCACGAACTTATTTCTCACAGTTCTGGTAAAAGGTGTGTCCTCTGGACATTCCTGGGGTGTATGAGCAAGCTTTCCATGATAAATCCAGTCTAACATTCCAATCTCTCTAAGCCTTTGGATCCCCTCATCTACATTATACCAGAGCAGTTTTGGCATTTCAACCTCAGGTAATGACGGTCACCTTTTGTCTATGTTTCAGTCAATCATCCAAACAAACTGTTAATGCCTTTTTTAAGCCCTGGAGCTGTAACATTGAATGCAGAATCTCTGCTCAGTGGGCCCATATCAATAAATTCATTATATTCCTCCCACCATTATCCCACACCCTTAAAACCCATTGCCACACATATTTCCCTGATTACTGTCTAAATAAATTGGAAAACTCATGCAGTTCTTTGGGATATAGCATACCTCCTCGAATAAACAGAAGTATAACTTAAATTAGAAAAACAGAGAGTCACTGCCCTTTAATCAATTTCTAGACTTACCCAGAGCCCCTTGAATGAGGGGGAGGCCATGTCCCTTTGGGAGAGGACCCTGTCATACTGCCACAAATTCATACTAATTTTCCTCCAAGGCTTCCCTAAGGAGACTGACAGCCTTTTACCCAGGTAACAATGCATTGGGGAAAAGGAAATGATCAGATATTTTGGGGATTATTAGACACTGGTTTAGAAGTGACATTAATTCCAGGGGACCCAAAACATCACTCTGGTCCACCCATCAGAGGTGGGCTTATGGAGGTCAGGTGATCAATGGAGTTCTAGCTCAGGTCCATCTCACAGGTCCCCAGACCCATTCTGTACTTAATTCCCAAGTTCAAGAATGCATAATTGGAATAGACATACTGGGCAACTGGCAGAATCCCTAAATTAGCTCTCTGACTGGTGTAGTGAGGGCTATTATGGTTAGGAAAGGCCTAGTGGAAGCCACTAGAACTGTGCCTACCTAGCAAAATAAGAGATTAGTGCCACTCTTAAAGACTTGAAGGATGCAGAGATGGTGATTCCCACCACATCCTCATTCAATTCTCCTATTTGGCCTATGCAGAGAACAGATGGGTTTGGAGGATGACAGTGGATTATCATAAACTCAACCAGGTGGTGACTCTAATTTCAGCTGCTGTTCTGGATGTGTTATCATTGCTTGAGCAAATCAATACATCACCTGGTACCTGGTACCTGGTACCTGGTATGCAGCTATTGATCTGGCAAATGCTTTTTTCTCAATAGCTGTTATTAAGGACCACTGGAAACAGCTTGCTTTCAGCTGGCAAGGTCAGTAATACACTTTCATTGTCCTACCTCAGGGGTATATCAACTCTCCAGTCCTATGTCACAATCTTGTCCACAAGGACCTTGATCATTTCTTCCTCCCACAAGACATCATATTGGTCCCTTATATTGCTGATATAAATCCAGCCATGTGCCTTTCCAGTTGAGAGAGAAATCCTGAATTTCATCGGTCTTTCTTGAGTGAAGGTAACCTCCTGTTAGTGCCTTAATTTGGACATTTTTATAGATTTGCTTTAATTGGAACATTCTCATGGCCTTAAAATTTTAAATTTGTAACTTACTGAATTCCCCTTTTTACAAGCCATTCCGTTTCTGGTATATTGCATTCCAGCACCTAGCAAACTAGAAGACCACTCAACTGGTCACTTCGGATTTTGGTGACAATATCTTTCTCATTTGGGTGTGCTACTCTGGCCCATTTATCAAGTGACTAAAAAAGCAACTAATTTTGAGTGAGGACCTGAACAAGAGGAGGCTCTGAGACAGGTCCAGGCTGCTGTACAATCTGCTCTGCCACATGGACCACAGATTCAGTAGATTCAATGGTGCTAGAAGTGTCAGTGGCAAATAGAGATGCTGTCTAGAGCCTCTGGCAGGTCTCTATAAGAGAATCACAATGCAAACCTTTAGGATTTTGGAGCAAAGTCTCATTCATCATCATGGTATTCCACACAGCATTGCTTCTGATCAAGGAACATACTTCACAGCAAACGAAATGCGAGAATGGGTCTTAACCATGTTGCCCATCATCCAGAGGCAGCTGAATTGATAGAATGGTGGAATGGTCTTTTGAAAACTCAATTACAGTGCAAACTAGATGTCAATACCTTTCAGGGCTGGGGTGATGTTCTCCACAAGGCTGTGTATGCTCTGAATGAGCATCTACTGAATGGCGCTGTTTCTCCCATAACCAGGATCCATGGATCCAGGAACCCAGGGGTGGAAATGGGAGTGGCACCACTCACTATTGTCCCTAGTGATCCACTAGGAAAATTCCTGCTTCCTGTCCCTGCAGCCTGCTGGTCTACAGGTTTTAGTTCCAGAACTCCTGGTGCTTCCACCAGAAGAAATAACAATGATTCCATCAAATTGGGATCTAAGACCACCTGGTCACTTTGGGCTATTCATGCCCTTAGATCAACAAGCCAAGAAGGGGTTACTTTACTGGCTGGGTTGAGTGACCCTGACTATTGGGAGAAATAGGAGTGCAACTAAATGGAGGTAAAGAAGAGATTTCCTGGAATATAGTAGTTTTGCTGGGGTTTCTACCATGCCCTGTGATTAAAATCAATGGAAAACTGCAGCTACCCAATCCATGCAGGAATACTAACGGCTCTCAGACTTCAAGAATGAAGGTCTGGGTCATCCCACCAGGAAAAGAACCAAGGCCAGCTGAAGTTCTTGCTGAGAGTCAAGGGAACATGGAATGGGTAATGGAATAGGTAGTGATAAATATGGACTACAACCATGTGATCAGTTACAGAAATAAGGACTGTAATGGTATGAATATTTCTTCCTTGCTTTCTAATTAATATCTATGCATTTATACATAAATCAAATATCTTTGTTTTCCTCTTTATTTTATACCCTTTATCATATGACATAAAGTGTTTTCATGTTATAGTATACAAGTCTTAAGATATCAAGTTTAAGAGTGAATAGTATCCAAGGACTTGCATCCTATTTTGGAGAGATTTAATGCTTTTCTGGTTGTAAGTGGGACAGTTGATTACTGTTAGGTGAGGAAAAAAAACATGTCTGTTATTATTTTCGATTTAGAGATTAAGTATGGTTTAAGGTGATGTGTATAGCTGCCAAGTTGACAAGGGGTGGACTGTCACAGCCAGGTTCATGTGTCAACTTGGCCAGGTGGTGGTGCCTGTTTGTCTGATTGGGCAAGCACTACCCTGCTTGTTGCTACGAGGATATTTCATAGACTTAAATCATGACCACAAAGGTGGCATCCACATCTGATTGCATTTGCAATCAGTTAAGGTAAGTGTCTTCTGCAATGAGTGATGCTTAATCTAATCACCAGAAGGTTTGTACGGAGGATTCAGAAGAGACAATCACTCTTCCTGCTTAAGCAAGCCAGCCAAAGAGTTTATTGAGGACCTTCACTGGAGTTACCAGATCGTGGCCTGCCCTACAGATCTTGGATTCTTACATCCCCATGGTTGGCTAGTCAGCCTCTCCTGAGAGTTCGTTGAGGACCTTCATTGGAGCTGCCAGCTCACGGCCTGCCCTACAGACCTTGGACTCTACATCCCCACAGTTACATGAGACACTTTCATAAATTTTATATTTACAGACATCTCCTGCTGGTTCTGTTTCTCTAGAGAAGCATAGCTAATACAGATGGAAACAATCCAAATGCCCATCAACAGATGAGTGGATGTACAAAATGTGGTATATACATATGATGGAATAATTATGCAGCAGCAAGATGAAATGATGTCCCGAAACACATGACAAGATGAATGAACCTTGAGGACATAATGCTGAGTGAAATATGCCTGGACACAAAAGGGTAGATACTGTTTGACCTCATTTCTATGACCATGGTAAAGGCAAAATCGGAGGCATATAATACAGAATATAGGAGACTTAGAAGCGAGCGATGGGTGAATGGTTAGCTAATGAGGGTGAACTCAAATGTAAGGGAACAGATAAAAGTAAACACAGTTCTCTAGTGGGTCTATAAGTAGTAATATTAGCATATTGAAGGTGAAAAAGATTGAAAGGGGTTGTATAGACCTATGTGTCCCACTGATTAACACCTAGAAATACAAATAAGTTCTTGTAAGAACTACTTCAAAGGTATGATTCATGTACAAAAAGTGTTTAAGTTCAGGGTACAGGGGGAAAACTGCTATTGCATGCTATGGGCTATGTTTAACAGGAAAACATCAGCAATACCACTGCAACACCAGGGGTATATAATGAGGGGAGGGACAAGAATGAAGGGGAGGTTTAGATTTCCTATTTGGTGAGGTGTGTTTATTGGCTATCTTTCTCTTGGGAAGAGTGGAATTACCTAAAATTGAGAGAGTTGAAGGACTGTGGACCTTGGGCATTATACAGGATGCCTAATGAATGCAGGAGGAAAAATGCATTGATTGGCTAACAGTGGTGTATACATATGAACGAACATTGTGCTGCTACAAGAAGGAACAAAGTCGTGAGGCCTGCAACAATGTGAAAGAACGTGTGGGACATTTGGTGAGGGAAATAAGCCAGAACCAAAAGAATCATTACTGTATGGTCTCCTTTAGAAAATGCTTATAAGAAAACAGGGGCCTAGACTGAAAGTTCTTATAGCAGACACATTTATTCCAGAGTGGTAATTATTATTTCTGGATTTTGAAAGACTGTTTTATATATCTATAACCTGGTATTTAGAAATAAGAACAAAGTCAATCAAGTCAGGATTAAGGTAATTCAGAGCACAGGGGTAAGGAAGACATTGCCTATATTTTAGAACTACACCTACTCTTTAAGACCAAAGGAAGAATGGCTTATTTTGTCTGGAACCTAAATTTTCTGAAGCACATAATATAATTCAATTGGTCATAGAACAATTGAAACACAGGGAGTTCAAAACAAGAATGAAGGCCTTTAATCCTACATAGCTTAACATAATGCCTGGATGTATCCTAGAATATATTAAGCAGATAATCAAAAAACATTGGCAAACTCCCTTGAGGGATGGGAGAAAAAAATGGAACCATTAAACTTTACCATCAGGGAATCTCCTGATACTGTGTCAAACATTAGGTACATCCAAATAAATAGGTCGAGCCCTTGATCTTGAAGCTTACCCTTAGGATTCTTATATATGTAGCAGAGAAGCTTTATCTACCTATAGGTATGCCAAGATTACTTCCGGAGGACTTCTGTGGTTGCTCAGATGTGACCTCACTCTCTCTAAACCCAACTCTGCAATTGAAATCATTGCCGTACTTCCTACATGGGACATGACATCCAGGGGTGAAAATCTTCCTGGCGGCATGGGAGATGACTTCAATCCTGGCACTGTGGGATCAACAGTTTCATCTTGACCAAAAGGGGGAAAGGAAGTGTAACTAATAAAGTATCAGTTGCAGAGAGAGTTCAAATAGAGCTGAGAGGCTACTCTGGAGGTCACTCTTACACAAGCTTCAGTTAGACATTACTGCCTACCATAATTTGCCACACCCCAACCAAAACCATTTTAGCCAATTATAAAGAACACCCAGAACTGATGAATCTGCAGCTATGTGATGATATTGCGAATTACTGATTATATATGTAGAATGGAATGATCACATATTGGGAATGTTTGTGTTTCTTTCCTGTATTTTTTTTAATTTATAAAAAAATTTAAAAAAAAAGAATACCCTACCCTCTTATAATATATCCTAATGAGCAATTATGTTGTTATTAAATATATATAACATTACTTTGAGCAATATAAAAACACAACTGTTTGCATTTTCTCTCTTATGCCTAATTATACCAGTGGGGATCATATTTTATGTAAAATGTAATATATGGTCTGGGGGATTTTCCCCTCAGAAATCCCCAAAGCATGCTTGTCTATATACATAAGCTTTGTATACTTATGGGTTTTTTAATTAGAGAAGTTGAAGCTTTTGAGAAAAAACAAACGTGCATAAACTGCAGATCCCCCTATATTAACACCTCATATAAGTGTGGTAATTAGGGTGGTAGCATTATTTTAATGTGCTATTAATTAGAGCCATGGCTTACATTAGGATTCAATATTTGCAATGCAGTCTTATTTTTTGTCTCTAGTAGTATGTATTCAGAACCTAAAATTTCCTTCTTATACCATATGTGAAATCCTTTTATTCATGAAGCTGTGATGCAATTCTATGTATTTGAAAAGTCCAACTATTTAAATAATGGTGAAGAAAGTAAAATTGGAGTACTGCATGACAAAATATAATCAATAGCTTTTGTTTGCAAATGATTGATTTTATGTAATAAGTGAAAAAATAAATTATATTTACACAGAAAAAAAAATAAAAAGAACACCCAGAACAATATGTAAGATTCTATAAGGTTCCATGCACTAGGGTAACTTTCCAGAAACCTACAACCTCCAGATGGATCCCTGGACCAGGTAAGTCCTGAAACCTACAGAGCCCACCCTCTCCAGAACATCAGCTAGTTTCATCTCCCTACCCCATATAACTGACAGCCTCTTCCAACATAAAAAAATTAGAATGGCCATAGTCCAAATACCCCTAAAGAGAGGGACAGAAAGATGAAAGGTGATGGTGGAGTTATACAAAGAAGGTAAGGTTTAACAAATGAAAACGTGTGCTGAATCATTAAATTAATATTTAAGTCCCCAGTATCTTAGAGTAGCTAGAAGTAAAAACCTAAAATTGTGGAACTGTAACCTGTACCAAACTCTGAAATTTGTTCTACAACTAATTGTTTTGCTATGCTTTGAAACTGTTTTTGTTTTTGTATATATGTTATTTTTTCATAAAAAAGAAAAACAAAGTCGATTGTGATGATAAAAAAATATTTATTCCTTCTAGCATCCTATATTTCAGAGCAGCTAGAAGGAAAAATCTGGGAGGATGGTATGGTAGCCCATGACAAACTCTGGGATCTGTCCTGTAACTACTTGTTGAAGAATGCTTTTGAAAACTATTGCTCTTTTCTTCCTTTGCTTTGTATATATGCTATATTATACAATAAAAAAAAAGCCAACCCATTTCTGGTATATTGCATTTCAGCAGCATTTAACAAACGAAAACAATACCCAAAGAATGAAAGAGGACCCCTAGCTCATACTTTATAAAAAATTAATTCAAAATACATTAAAGACCTAAATATAAGAATCAGTCCCATAAAACTCCTAGGAGAAAATGTAGGGAAACATGTTCAAGGTCTAGTGATAGGCAGTAGTTTCTTAGACTTTACATCCAAAGCACAAGCAAGCAACAAAAGAAAAATTAGATAAATGGGACCTCCTTAAAACTGAATACTTCTATGCATCAAATGAGTTCGTCAAAAGGGTGAAAAGGCAGCTACTTCAATGGGAGGAAATATTTGGAAACTACATATCTGATAAAGGTTTGATACCTAGAATTTATAACGAAGTCCTATAACTCAACAACAAAAAGACAAATGACCCAATTTAAAAATGAGCAAAAGATACGAATAGACATCTTTCCAAAGAGGAAAAACAAATGGCTAAAAAGCACATGAAAAGATATTCATCCTTACCTGCTATTAGGGAAATCAAAACCACAATGGCATATTATTTCACACCCACTGAATGGCCACTATTAAACAAACAGGAAACTACAAATACTGGAGAGGATATGGAGAAATACGAACTTATTCACCACTGGTGGCAATGTAAAATGGTACAGTCACTGCAGAGGACAGTTTGGCAGTATCTCAAGAAGGTATGTAGAAAGTTGCCTGATGAGCTGGCAATCCCACCACTTACTATATACCCAGAAGATGTGAAAGTGGGGATGCAAAAGACACTTGCACACCAATGTTCATGGTGGCATTATTTACAATTGCCAAAAGAAGGAAACAATCCAAGTGTCCATCAAGAGATAAATGGATAAACAAAAGGAGGTATAATATTCCATCATATAGTAATTGGATTTTCTTTGTTGGACATTCTATGATATCATATCATATATATATATGATGAAATATTATTCAGCCATAAGAAGCAATGAAGTCCTGAAGCACATAACAACATGAATGAACCTTGAGGAAATTTTGCTAAGTGAAATAAGTCAGTACAGAGGGACAAATATTGTTTGATCTTACTAATTATAATATGTAAATTCATAGACATAAAATCTAGAATATGGATTATTAGGTTATAGAATCAGGCTTGAAAATAGGGAGAAGTTGCTTAATATGTGCAGAAAAACATCTGGAAAAGGATAGAGGTGATGGTTGCACGTATTGTGAGAATAATTAATACTGCTAAATTGTGAGTGAATGTTGTGGAAAGGGGAAGTTTAGAGTCATGGATGTCACCAGAAGGAAAGCTGGAGCTTAAAACATGGGAGTGTATTATACAGTCAATACTCTGGTAGATGATGACTGTGATTAACTGTACAAATACTAAAAAGTTCTTTCATGAACTAGAACAAATATATGATACTATTACAAGGAGTTAATAATAGAGGACCATATGGGAAAAGTGCACCTATTGCAAACCATGGACTATTGTTAATAGTAATATCTTAATATTCTGTATTGATATACCATAACAAATATACCATACCATTACTAGGGGTCAAGAATGGGGGGATAAAGGGTGAGATTTTTTTGAATTTTCTTTATTTTTATATCTCTTTCTGGAGTACTGAAGATGTTCTAAAATTTATCATGGTGATGAATACACAATTATGTGACAATACTGTGAGTCACTGATTGTATACCTCAGATGGGTTGTACAGTGTGTGAATACATCTCAATAAAATTGCATTAAAAAAACCAGAAGATCTCAAAAGAACAATAACTAGTAAAGAAATTTAACCAATAATAAAAAACTTCCAACAAAGAAAAGCCCACAATTGTAACAGTCACATCTTCATGGAAACAACTTAAATGAGAAGATCCTACCCAGCAATACTGAAATAAGGGTTAATGAACATGGCTTTTCTGGGGTGCACAACAGTTTGAAACCAACACAAAATGATAAACAAAATGTGGTGTGTATATATATATATATACATACATATATATATGTGTGTGTGTGTGTTAGATTCAGCTGTCAACTTGGCCAGGTGAGCATACCTAGTCTTGCTGCTGTAGACATAAGCCAATGGTAGGTGAACCTCATCTGTTGCCAATTACATCTGCAGTCAGCTAGGAGGTATGTCTGCTGCAATGAGTGATGTTTGACTTAATTGGTTGGTGCTTAAATGAGAGATTGCAATGTAGCACTGCTAAGCAGCTCGGCATTCCTCATCTCAGCACCAGCAGCTCAGCCCAGGCCTTTGGAGATGCAGAAAGAAGTCACCCCGGGGAAAGTTGTTGGAACCTAGGGGCCTGGAGAGAAGACCAGCAGAGACCATCTTGTGCCTTCCATGTAAGAAAGAACCTCAGTGAAAAGTTAGCTGCCTTTCCTCTGAAGAACCAACAAAATAAATCCCCTTTTATTAAAAGCCAATCCGTCTCTGGTGTGTTGCATTCCGGCAGCTAGAAAACCAGAACAATATATATACAATGGAATATGATCACATGAAATTCTAATACATGTGATAAAACAGATGAACTCTGAAGACAACATGTTGAGTGAAATAAGGCACAAAAGTGTGCTTTCGGGGGGGCCGCGGTGGCTCAGCGGGCAAAGTGCTTGCCTGCTATGCCGGAGGACCTCGGTTCGATTCCCGGCCCCAGCCCATGTAACAAAAAACGGAAAAACAAAATACAATAAAACAAGAAAATGTTTAAAGTTGTTTCCCTTTCTTCCTTCCTTCCTTCCTTCTATCCTTCCTTCCTTCTCTCTGTCTTTCCTTTAAAAAAAAAAAAAAAAAAAAAAAAAAAAAAAAAAAAGTGTGCTTTCACTGATATGAAATAATTAGAATACGCAAATTCATAGTATCATAAATTAGAATTCCAGGGGCTGGATTGGGAATTGGGATGGAATCAGGAGAAATGTGTAATTGTTACAGAGCTTCTGTTTGGGATGATGGAGGAGTTTCGTTAATGGATGATTGTGTTCGTAGCACAATATTGCAAATGTAATTAGCACCACTGAATTAAAGGCCAGGGATGCTGCTAAACATTTCACAAGAGACAGGACAGTCCCCTACAACAAAGAATTATTCAACCCAAAATATCATCAGTAGTATGTTAAGAAATCCTGCTGTAGAGGAATGGTCTTACTACAGGCACAAAGACTTAACTTCTTACATCACTGGCGATCTCTTCCCTTGTTTGTTCTATCTCTGTTGACTCCCCTTTCTGGCTTTGAAGAAGTAAGCTGCCATGAATCCTACAGCCTCAAGGAAATGAATGTTGCCAATAACTACATAAGCAGAGAAGCAGTCCTTCCCTAGTTAAGCAACCAGATGAGTACCTAGCCTTGGCCAACACCATGATTGTTGATTGTAACCAGTGAAACCCTAAGTAGAGGACCCAGCTAAGATGGGCCTGGATAGTTTTTCCATAAGAATTGGAAGATGACTTTTCATTGTTTTTTATTATTGTGGTTTTTGCATTTCTGCACATTGTGTGAACAAAGGAACTAACTGCCTTTGCTCTGGATAATTTTTTAAAATATGTTTATATAGTGAACATCCTTGAAATATAGAGATAGTATCTCCCTTTAGAACAGTGTACAGACAAGTTTACTGCCCATTATAAAAGATTTAAGTTCCCTAAGCTCAATGTTTCTCTCCTGTAATACAATCTACTGCACATGCAGGAGTCACCTAGCTTGGGTAACCAGTGCAAGAAAATGCTGACTATTGTTATTGCTGTGAGTAATAATAAAGTCTTTCAAAATTTGACCGAGGAGTCTCATGTCTTCTGCCAGGGTTTTGGTTTGCTAAAGGTGCCAGAATGCAATATACCAGAAATGGAACAGCTTTTATAAAGGGAATTTATTACATGTTACAATGCTAAGGCCATAAAAATGTCCAAACTAAGGCATCCAGGAAAGATCCCTTGAATCAAGAAAGGCCAATGTCTGTCACATAGGAAGGCCCGTGGCTTGTGTCTGCCGGTCCTTGTTTCCGGTTCACTGCTTCCAGCTTCTGATGCCAGTAGTTTCCTCTCAAAGCATCTGTGGGCCTTCACTTAGCTCCTCTGAGACACAATTCTGGGTTCTGGCTTGCTTAGCATCTCATAGGAAGGCACATGGCAATGTCTGCTGGGCTTTGCCCATATCTAGGCATCTGCTCTCTCTATCAGCACTCCAAATATCTCTGTTTCTGTCTGCTCTGAAGCAACTGTTCTCCAAGCGTCTGCATCTGTGGTTTCTCCTTTTAAAGGACTCTAGTAAACTAATCAAGACCCATTTCAAATGGGTGGAGCCACATTTCCATCTAATCAAAAGGCCAGACCCACAATTGGGTGTGTCACATCTCCATGGAAACAATCCAAAGTTTTCCACCCTAAATAATAGGTCAGCCCCCACAAGAGCAGATCAGGATTAAGACATGGCTTTTCTGTGGTACATAATAGTTACAAACTGGCACAGCCAGCATCCATGAATTGTGTCAGGCTAACTTGTTAGCTTACATTTAGAGTAAAATTTAGACCCCTAAAAGTTCTTGAAAATACTATGTGGTAGTTGCTTACTTTCTTACCCAAATCTCACACTGGATTATAAATTCCTTTGGATAAGAGATTTACTCATTATTAAACCCAGCTTGGTAAAATAAATCATTTGTTGAATGAGTGAAAGAAGGAGACATATACAACAGACAACTTGTGTGTTAGTCTTAAATTAATTTAAAAATTAAAAATTATTCAAAATGAAGAAAATATCTTGGATGAAAACTAAAAAAAAAAAAAGCTTAATATATGTTTTTAGATGTTGGAGGAAGTACCTTGGAAATTTTAATGAAAAACAAACATTCTTAATGCAATACATTAAACACTAAAGTTTCAGATACTGTATAGAAAGAAAAGATATCTGAGTTAATTAAAATGATAAATTTAGGTTTTATTCTCAATGACTATGATCTGAAAGTGTGCATTTTCTAGAAATCAATACTCTCAAGGAGAAAGTATAAAAATTTCATCTTAGCCAAACATGCTGGTTTGAAAGGATGTATGTCCCCTAGAAAAGTCATGTTTTAATCTAAATCCCATTTCATAAAGGCAGAATAAACGCTATTCAATACTGTATGTTTGAAACTGTAATCAGATCATCTCCCTAGAGATGTGATTTAATTATGAATGGTTGTTCAGCTGGATTAGGTGACGACAAGTCTCCATCCATTTGGGTGGGTCTTGATAAGTTTCTGGAGTCCTATAAAAGAGGAAACATTTTGGAGAAAGAAGTGGATTCGGAGAGAGCAGAGAATGCTGCAGCACCACAAAGCAGAGAGTCCATCAGCCAGTGCTTTGGAGATGAAGAAGGAAAACACCTACCAGGGAGATTCATGAAAGCCAGGAGAAGAAGCTAGCAGATGGTGCCGTGTTCACCATGTGCCCTTCCAGATTAGAGAAACCCTGACTGTGTTCACCATGTGCCTTTCCAGATGAGAGAGAAACTCTGAACTTCATCAGCCTTCTTGAACCAAGGTATGTTTCCCTGGATACCTCTGATTGGACATTTCTACAGACTTGTTTTGGTTGGACATTTTCTTGGCCTTAGAACTGTGAACTTGCAACTTATTGGATTCCCCTTTTTAAGAGCCATTCCATTTCTGGCATATTGCATTCTGGCAGCTAGCAAACTAGAACCCCAAACAATTTCAGATTGGAAACTTTCAGAGAACATTTAGTTCATTCAGAAGTCTTCAATTAATTGACATTTAGTTCATTCACAACTTTTAGCAAATTTTGCAGTTTAACCAGTATAAGCGTGAACTAATTTGGTAAATACTATATTTAATTAAGGGATATATGCTTATATTAAATGAGGAAAGAGCCTTACTTAAAATATATCACCAGATGGTTAAGAAAACAGCAGCTGAGAAATAGAATAAGGCATACCAAAAGTCACGAATCCTGTATGAATTTAACATATTGCCTAAGTTTCCTTAAAATTTAGTAAGTCTCATCTTAAAAGTATAACAAGATGCCTCCACAAAAGACAGATGTGCTGATTAGGAAAAGATTTAAAATTATAATGATTTTAAAACCAAAAATGTTGTAAAATCAAACCAAAAATGATGGGAAGTAACTTAACCCTTAAAAAGCCCATGGGGCTAGTGATATATTGTCTTTATTGGACAGGAAAAAAAGATTTCAGATATCTGCTTACAGAATCTCCTTAAACCTAGCCTAAAGGACTCCTTAAAAATCTGATAGTCAAACTGACTACCAAAGCAGGCTAATTAATCACAGATATTTCTCAGAGAGCTAGGTGGTTAAACTGATATCACTTTCCTAATGTAAACAGAAATGGCCTAATGCAAAGAAAATGTATATTACTAATTCCTATAACTTGTGAAACTAAAATCTGAAGCTTTACGACTATATAATACATAGGCTGATGATAGAGACTATGATCACATATAATTTGACAACTCAATTTTTCCTATAGTTAAATAGAAACACTTTGCTTACATACTAATTATCAATGTGGAGTGGTCATTTACTGTTTAACTATACTGCATTGCATTTTTGTTGTGTAAAACAGTTCCTTAAATTACTTTAAGATTTTTCTACGTTGAAAACATTGTTGAAAGCATTTTTGCCAAATGCCATCAAGACTAACTGTAGTGTATTAATAATTGATCATTTACAAGTTTTTGAAAGTTCTAAGACATTTACTGGCTCCAAAACTACTGTTAAACAAATGCAAATTAAAGAAAGGTTGAGGACAATGGCTAGCAACAGCATATCCAAAAGCAAAGTGAAGAAACCTCCATATATATTCATAAACAAGTAAATTTTAACACCAACACTGTGAATTAACATTAGTACAGTTAATACACTATTGATTTGTTTCATAATGCTTTACTATATGAATAGTATGGGAATATGGGATCACTGCTGTGTTCCAGGGAAAGAGGGACAACCAATCCAGATTGGAATTGGTTAGAAGTCTGTGGGAGAGACTTCTTCAAGAGGCTGAAACTGAGTACATGATGTGAATGAGAGGATATTTAGAACACTGTGGGAAATTATATGCCTGAAACAGTGAAAGTACTGTTTAGAAAAACAGTTACTAATTCTGGATAAGTGACAATATGCCAACTCCTAAACTTTGTAATAATGGTTTTTATTTTCAATAATGCATAAGATAATATATTGAGGAAAGGTTTCCTTTTAAAAAGCATGAAAATACTACAGATATTAATAATGAAGTACTTTTCCAAAAAATTTTTATGTTTTTCAATTATATCACATAGACAAGATACATCACATTAAGATAATGTATATAAAAGCATACCGTGTCTTGCTTTGGAATTTGGACTAAAACAGAAAGAAGCTGCTCTGTATCGAGAAATCTTGATATAACTGAAATAAACAAAAAATGAGCAGTTAAATTTTATGGTACAGTTGAAAATATAGGCTATCTAAAATATTGTTTAAAAAATAAGATAAAACAGTTCTACCTGCAAATATTACTTGTTTTATTTGCCTTCTTTTTCTATCTCACATGTACCAGGAATAGAGTGACTCAAATTAATGGTCTTTTCTTAATTTTGATTACTCACAATCTTGCCGCAAAATTTGATACTGTTGACTACTCCTTCCTTCTTGAAACTCTACTTGTCTGGCCTTATGAGACAGCTTATAACATTCTTCTCACCTTTTTGCTCTCTACTTTTCCTGCACATACTTAAGAAAGATCAGATAAGCTTAATTTAAAAGCTTAATTCAACAACTAACCATGTCATCTTTGAGAAGTTATATAACTTCTGTGAGCTTTAGTTTCTCTCATCTTTCAAATGTGGATAAGATTACCTCACAGGTTTGTTGCGAGGATGAAATGAAATAATATGTGTAAAATAATCTGCATATACCACAGTTCAAAAAACTGTTAATTATTTTACTCAACTCATTTTCTAGCCTGAAGTGTTTTATAAAAGTAAATTTATAGATAATTGAAAACAATCCCTTTTATATATCCCCATGGCTTTTTTTTTCTTACTTTAATCATTTAACATAGAGATCTTTTAAGAATGCACTAAGACTAGATAAGTCCTGAAATGCAGAGGAGCCACCCTCTCCAGCACATCAACTAGTTCCATCCCCCTATCCCACGTAATTGACAACCCCTTCCAATATGAAAAAGTTAGAATGGGCATAGCCCAAATATCCCTAAAGAGTGGGAGAAAGATCAAGGGTGACGGTGGAGTTATACGGAGAAGGACAGGTTTAACAAATAAGTATGAATGCTGAATCATTATATTGATATTTCTTTTAGTCGCCAGGATCTTAGAGCAGCTAGAAGTAAAAACCTAAAATTATGGAACTGTAACCAATACCAAACTCTGAAATCTGTTCTACAATTAATTGTTGCAACGTGCTCTGAAATTTATTGCTTCTTTGTATTTGTCATTTTTCACAAAAAAGAAAAAAAAACTGATATTTTAAAAAATGGGGAAGAAAGTTTTTACATTAATATTTTACTTAGATTAACAAACGAAGTTTCGATCTATGTAATGCAGAGAGAATTAGAAATGGTAAAATTCTAACATGTAAACGCACATGCCAAAGTGGGGGGGGGGGCAGAATGTTCTAGTCATATTCATTCTTAAAAAATGCAACAAACTACAGCAATAATTTCTTAATGTCCCATGGTTATCACTGTTGTAATGCATGTAATTTTAAAAGTTTTTGTGTAGATTTATTTATACTTTCACAAAATGGCTCCAGGCAGTTATTCTCTAAAAAAAACAAACTTTTATGTTACTTCCTGTTCAAACTACCAGTTACCTTGGATAGTTTTCAGTTTGCCTGCCTCTAGCACTGCACTCCCTTTTTAATTTGCTGCTTCTGCTGTTGTTATGTTAAAATTGGGCTTAAATAAAGAGTTAATAGATTGAGTTGATTGCTAGTATACTGTTCATTATGTTCAATATGATATAATAGGGATGTTCAACATGATAAAACAGTATTATGACTTTTTTTTTTTTATGGGCAGGCACTGGGAATCAAACCCAGGTCCCAGCATAGCAGGTGAGAATTTTGCCACTGAGCCACCTGACGTCACACTGCCTGATAAAATACAACTATGACATTTTACATGTCATACTAGTTAGACCCTCTTAAGCCTTCACTTAGCTGACCTCTGTTTCATCTCTTCCTTCCTCCTTTCCCTAACTCTTTCATATTACAACCAGAATAATGTTTCTAAAATAAGTATTTGATCATATTAGTCTCTTGGCTCAGAATCTTTAGCTTTCTAGTCCTTCAGGATAAAACCCAAATTCCTTAGCATATAAGGGATATATATGTCCATATTCCTTCATAAACTAGCCCCAATCCTCATTTTCTGCCATTTCCCAAGGCTTCACATCAGAAATAACTACTGGCCATCCTTAAATAAAGCAAGTATTTTTTGTATCAATGTAAGTACAGCTGCTGAAGCTTATGTTAACCCCACCTTCCCAAGTTTGCAGAGAAACAAGTATGCCCTAGAAAGTAATGATTTTTCAAGATACAGCCAATGGCATGCATACCTGATCTTTATTCCAGCCACCACAATCAAAAACATTTTTGTTACTCCTATACACATCAGCATGCCCTGCACAAATCAAGACCCTTTGTCTTGAGTACCATTTTTAGGATTTTCCTGTTGCCGAAATCCTTCTCATTCTCTCTAAGCAGAGACAAAATACTGCCTCTGTGAATCCTACCTGGATTCTATCTCCATCCCAAACTCCCTCCTTTGTGTCCCTATAAAATATTCAATTATCATTGTAGCTATCACTTTGCCATAATTATTATTTTTTTACTTTTTTGCTAGAGAAGTTGTAGGTTTATACAAAAAATCATGCACAAAACACAGTTCCCATATACCACTTGATTATTAACAACTTGTATTAGTGTGGAACATTTGTTCAAATTCATGAAAGAACATTTTTATAATTGTACTAGCTGTAAATCCATTATTTACATTACGGTTCACTGTGTTGTACAGTCCTATGGTTTTTGTTTTGTTTTCATTTTTATTCTAGTAACATATATACATCCTAAAATTTCCCCTTTTAACCACATTCAAATACATAATTTAGTATTATTAATTATATTCACAATGTTATGCTACCATCACTATTAAAAATTATTTATTAAGAGTTCTGTTTCCATGGCCAGAAGGTGAGGTCTTTGAGGATGGAAATGATGTACCGCTTAATCATCACATCTTTTTATCCCTAAGGCTTACAGAATGCCTACAATAAAGTAAGTATGGGTCATTTAGTTTTATTTTATTTTTTAATGAGGTACATATACTCATATCTTAACAAACATATAAACTTATTATATGTTAAGATAAATGATAAATTATTAAGATATAGCAAATATAGAAATATTTAATATTTGTTAATGTGAATTTAAAATTTTTATAAGGAATCTAAAAACTTAAAATATATCAAATCTAAAGTATCAAAGAAAACTGCATTTTTTTTATCAGTCTTGTGCTGGTTTAGAGGATGTATATACCCTAGAAAAGCCATGTTTTAATCCTAATCCCATTTTGTAAAGGCAGCCATTTCTTCTAATACGTATTCAGTATTGTACGTTTGAAACTGTAATTAGATCATCTCCCTGGAGATGTGATTTAATCAAGAGTGGTTGTTAAACTGGATTAGGTTGAGGCATGTGTCCACCCATTTGGGTGGGTCTTGATTAGTTTCTGGAGTCCTATAAAAGAGGAAACATTTTGCAGAATGAGCGATTCAGAGAGAGCAAGCAGAAGGATACAGCCACAAGAAGCACAGTTCACCAGTCGGAGACCTTTGGAGATGGAAGAGGAAAATGCCTCCTAGGGAGTTTTATGAAACAGGAAGTCAGAAGAAGAAGCTAGCAGATGACACAGTGTTTGTCATGTGCCCTTCCAGATGAGAGAGGAACCTGACTGTGTTCACCATGTGCCTTTCCAGATGAGAGAGAAACTCTGACTGTGTTCATCATGTGCCCTTTCACTTGAGAAAGAAACCCTGAACTTCATCGGCCTTCTTGAACCAAGGTACCTTTCCCTGGATGCCTTAGATTGGACATTTCTATAGACTTGCTTTAATTGAGACATTTTCTCGGCCTTAGAACTTAAACTAGCAATTTATTAAATTCCCCTTTTTAAAAGCCATTCTGTTTCTGGTATATTGCATTGCAGCAGCTAGTAAACTAGAACAGTTTCATCCAACAAAGGAAAAACAGAATTAAATTTTCATCAGCTTCAACAATAAATTAGTAGTGTAACAAATATGAACATGTGCTACATCCTAACCTCATTTGGAAATCAGACACCAAAACACAAATTTACAATATAGTAAGATAAATCCCATATCAAGATACTTTAGGGAATATATAGAAAAGAGGCCTAAGACAGCCTTAGGGAGACAAAAAGTTTCTAGCAGAAGTACATCTAAACTGGAATGGTCAAGGATGAATTCCAGTTACAGAGGAGTTTGGGAGGGGGGATTGCAGGGAAAGAGAGAGAAGTATCTAGACAAAAAGTACAGTGTATAAAAGCCAAAAAGTAAGAAAGGATATGTTCAAGTAACTGAAAGTTCAATTAGACTACAAGACAGAATGGAAAGTGGGGAGTAGCAAAAATTGCTGTGGGAGATGATAGAAGCAGCCAATTGTAAAAGGCCCTGTAATACTGTATAAAATAGTTCGGAATTTTCCTAAAAGCAATGAGAAATTAACTGAAGAATTTTATGCAGATAAGTGTATATTAGCCTGAGTAATGCCCCCCAACCTCAGTGATGCCCACTTTCTAATCCTTGAAAACTGTCAATATGTTACCTTACTTTGTAAAAGGGACTTTGCACATGGAATTAAGTTAAGGATCTAGAAATGGGGAGATTATCCTGGATTATCTCGTGGTCCCAATGTAATCACAAGAATCCTTACAAGAAGGAGGCAGGAGGTTCAGTGTCAGTAAGAAAAGATGTAAAGAACAGAAACACAGTCAGAAAATATTATACTTTCACATTTGAAGATGGAGGAAGGGGCCACAAGCTAAGGAAAGTAGGTAGCTTTTAGAAACTGGAAAAGGAAAGGAAATGGATTCTCTCTTAGAGGTGTCACAAGACATGCAGGCCTACAAAAGCACAGTATATAAAAGCCAAAAAATGAGAAAGGTTATGTCTAAGTAACTGATGCTATGATTTTAGCCCAGTGAAAGTGATTCCTGATCTGTAGAACTGTGAGATAATAAATTCTTGTTTTAAGCCACTACGGTTGTGGGAATTTGTTACATCAGCAATAGTAAAGTAATACAGAGAGATATGCTCAGACACACATTTTCAAAAGACCACTAAGGCTACAGTATGGAGAAGAGATTGGAAAGAGTAAGACTGGAAGAACCTAAATAGGAGGCTGTTGCAATAAACAAGGTGAGAGAGAAATAGTATCCTGGACTGGAGCAGCAGCACTGGGGATAGAAGAAACAGATATATTCAATAGATATACAGGAAAGAGACTTGGTAGAACTTGATTATTGCTTGAATACAGGGAGGTAAAGCGTCAAAAATGACCTTCGTGGGGGTGGGCGGTACAAGGGTAGTTCAGTGGTAGAATTCTCACCTGCCATGTGGGAGACCTGTGTTCTATTCCTAGCCCATGCATTCCCCAAGTAAACAAACAAAAATTCAACAAATGGTGCTGCAATAATGGGATACTCACATGGAAAAAGAATGAAATATGATCCCCACCACACAGCTTACAAAAAAAAAAAAATGACTTCCAGGTTTCTGGCTTGCATAAACAGCTGATTTGGAAGAGAAGATGGCACAGTTTGGGCACATTAAATTTGAGGTGATTGAAAACATAATAAATGCTCAGTGGGCAATAAATATGGGTCTAAAGACCTGGAGAGACATCTAGGCATGAGGTAGAAATCTGTAAGTAATGAATATGTGAATGACAATTATAATGCCAGAAAACTGGGTAAGAAACATAAGGAGAAGACATAGGGTGAAAAGACAACTTAGGACATACTTTGAACAGTCACAGCATTTAGGAAATAAGCAAAGGAAAAGAAGCTGTCATGGTCAGGTCCATGTGTGAACTTGGCCAGGTGGTGGTACCTGTTTGTCTGGTTGGGCAAGGGCTGGCCTGCCTGTTGCTATGAGGACATTTCATAGAATTAAATCATGATTATGTCGGCTGTATCCACAGCTGATTCCACTTGTAATCAGCCAGGGGGGATGTCCTCTGCAATGAGTGATATTTAATCAATGGGTGGTTTTTAAGGAGGATTCAGAAGAGACAGCTTCTCTTCTCTTTCTGCTTCGGCTGGTGAGCCTTCTCCTGTGGAGTTTGTCAAGACCCTCCATCGGTGTCATCAGCTTCACAGCCTGCCCTACGGATTTTGGACTCTACATTCCCACGGCTACATGAGACTTTTTATAAATTTTATATTTATGAATATTTCATGTTGATTCTGTTTCTCTGGAGAACCCTAACTAATACAGCTTGGTACCAGGAGTGGTTCTTAAGAAACAGAATCTTAAAAATGGGTTTTTACAATTGGTTATCTACTCTGACTAGACTCAAAGGCCCTAAGGACTCTGATTCCTGAAATCAGAATGATAGTGCCAATCCATGGGATGAGCTGGCAAAAGAGATAGTCAAAATATCACTATTTGATTCTTCTAATGCTTTGCTTATATGAAGCCAGGCTCTGAGGGATAATGTTTTTGACACCTTTTGGAGTTTTATGGAGATAGGAGGTATAGAGATGTTGGCTGGTTGTTGTTAGATACACTGTTTACATTAATGACTGAAAGGGATGGGCTTAAGGCTTCAAATGAGAAGCTTATGTACCATCTGACAGATGTAAACACTTCTATGAGTGTCCTGGAGGAAAATCTTATCTTGTGTAGCCATAGACATGAGATCTTTGAAAATCAGACTCAGAATCTTATTGTTAGAGTAGCAACTTTACGACGTAAACTGAAATCTCAATCTTGCATGATGTCTGTCGTTAAAGTGAGGGCATTGATTGGAAAGGAATGGGACCCTGAAAAATGGGATGTCAACATATGGATTGATAATGTGGTGAGGCTGAAACCCTAGCTCATGCTGAGTCTTCTCTAGATAACCCTGTATAGTTTGCCCTGAGAACATAATTGCCCTACCTCCAGACTGCCTTGAGGAGTTGGCCACCAAACCTCCACCTGAAGGGATTAGCCCTAGAGTGATTAATCCCGTTTCATCAGATGAAACTGCAAATGAATGGCCTGAAACAAATGGCTTGGAAGATACTTCTAATTCTTTTCATGACCCACCCCCACCACCCCTCATTTCTTCCAGACCTATAACTAGACTAAAGTCCCAACAGGCCCCTAAAGGTGAGGTACAAAGTACCACATGAGGAGGTACATTATACTCCAAAAAAAAAAAAAAAAAAAAACTGCGTGAGTTTCCAATTTATGTAGACAGAAATCAGGGGAATATGTGTGGCAATGAATTTTAAGGGTGTGGGATAATGGTGGGAGAAATACAAAGCTGGATCGGGCTGAATTTATTGGTATGGGCCCACTAAGCAGAGATTCTGCATTCAATGTCATAGCTCGGGGGGTTAGAAAAGGCATTAACAGTTTGTTTGGATGGTTGGGTGAAATATGGATCAAAAGGTGGCCGATATTACCTGATGCTGAAATGCCAGAACTGCCCTGGTATAATGTAGATGAGGGGACCTAAAGGCTTAGAGAGATTGGAAAGTCAGAGTGGATTTATCATGCAAAACCTGGTCTTACATGCCAGGGATGTCTAGAGGATGCACCTTTTACCAGAACAGTAAGAAATAAATTTGTGAGACTAGTGCCATCATCCCTGAAGAGCTCTGTAGTTGTACTTCTCTGTAGGTCAGATATTACTGTAGGAACTGCTGTCACTGAGCTGGAATCCATAAATATAATGTGAACTGGATCCCGAGTTGGCAGAAGCCAGGTGGCAGCACTTAATTGCCAAAGACAGGGTGGATGTGGCTATCATAATAGACAGCAGACTGAAAACAGGAGTCAAAATAATCTGACTCGCAGAGATTTGTGGTGTTGGCTAGTAAATCATGGGGTACCTGGAAGTACAATAGATGGGCAGTCTTCTAAATTCCTGTTTGAGTTTTATAAACAAAAGAGTTCTAGGTCAAGTGAACAGAAGTCTAACTTGAATTACAAAAACACAGAGTCATGGCCCTTTAATCAATTTCCAGACTTGAGACAGTTTACAGACCTAGAGCCCCTTGAATGAAGAGGAGGCCAGGTTCCTGTTACACTGCCACAAATTTATACTGGTAATTTTCCTCCAAGCATTCCCCAAGAAGACCGATGGCCTTTTACCAGGGTAACTGTGCATTAAGGAAAAAGAAATGACTGGATATTTCTGGAATTATCAGACATTGGTTCAGAAGTAACATTAATTCCAGGGGACCCAAAATGTCACTCTGGTCCACCAGCGAGAGTGGGGGCTTCTGAAGGTCAGGTGATCAATGGAGTTTAAGCTCAGGTCCATCTCACAGTGGGTCCAGTAGGCCCCCAGTCCTACTCTGTTGCTATTTTCCCAGTTCCAGAATGTGTAATTGGAATAGACACACTGGGAAACTGGCAGAATCCACACATTGGCTCTCTAACTCATGGAGCCACTAGAACTTCCCCCTACATAGGAAAATAGTAAATCAGAAGCAATACTGGATTCCTGGAGGGATTGCAGAGATTACCGCCACTCTTAAGGACTTGAAGGATGCAGAGGTGGTGATTCCCACCACATTATGACTCAATTCTATTTGGCCTGTTCAGAAAACAGATGGGTCTTGGAGGATGACAGTTGATTGTTGTAAGCTCAACCAAGTGGTAACTCCAATAGCAGCTGCTGTTCCAGACGTGGTATCATTACTTGAGTAAATCAATACATGCCTTGGTACCTGGTATGCAGCTATTGATCTGGCAAATGTTTTTTTCTCAATAGCTATTAGTAAGGACTACCAGAAAAAGTTTGCTTTCAGTTGACAAGGTCAACAATATACTCTCACTGTTTTACCTCAGGGGTATATAAACTCTCCAGCCCTATGTCATAATATTGTCTGCAAGGACCTTGATTGTTTTTCCCCTCCCACAAAACATAACCTTGGTCCATTATATTGATGATATCATGTTGATTGGACCTAGTGAGCAAGAAGTAGCAATTACTCTAGACTTACTGGTAAGACATTTGAGTGTCAGAGGATGGGAGATAAATTTAACAAAAATACAGGGGCCTTCCACCTCAGTGAAATTTCTAGGTGTCCAGTGGTGTGGGGCATGTCGACATATCCCTTCTAAGGTAAAGGATAAATTGCTGCATCTGGCCTCTCCTATGATCAAAAAAGAGGCACAATGCCTAGTTGATCTCTTTGGATTTTGGCAACAACATATTCCTCATTTGGGTGTGCTACTCTAGCCCATTTATCGCGTGACCAGAAAAGCTGCTAATTTTGAGTGGGGATCTCAACAAGAGGAGGCCTGTGACAGGTCCAGGCTGCTGTACAAGCTGCTCTGCCACTTGGACCATATGATTCAGCAGATCCAATGGTGCTGGAAGTGTCACTGGCAAACAGAGATGCTGTTTGGAACCTTTGGCAAGCCCCTACAGGAGAATCACAATGCAGACCCTTAGGATTTTGTAGAAAATCCTTACCATCTGCTACAGATAACTACTCTTCTTCTGAGAAACAGCTTTTGGCCTGGTACTGGGCCTTAGCAGAAATTGAATGCTTAACCATGGACCACCAAGTTACCATGAGACCTGAGTTGTCTATCATGAGCTGGGTGTTGTCTGACCCACCAAGCTATAAAGTTGGTCATGCACAGTTGCACCCCATCATTAAATGGAAATGGTATATATGAGATAGGGCCAGAGCAGGTCCTGAAGGCACAAGTAAGTTACATGAGGAAGTGGCCCAAATGCCCATGGTTTCCACTCCTGCCACATTACCTTCTCTTTCCCAGACCAGAGCTTTGGCCTCTTGGGGAGTTTCTTACAGTGAATTGACTGAGGAAGAGAAAACTGAGACCTGGTTTACAGATGGTTTGGCACAATATGCAAACCCTTAGAAATGTCCACCCAAAAGTGGACAGCTGCAGCACTACAATACCTTTCTGGGATGTCCCTGTAGGACAGTGGTGAGAGGAAATCCTTCCAGTGGGCAGAACTTCGAGCAGTGCACATTTTGCTTGGAAGAAGAACTGGCCGGAGATGCATTTGTATACTGACTCATGGGCTGTTGCTAATGGTTTGGCTGGATGGTCAGGGACTTGAACATAATTGGAGAATTGTGACAAAGAAGTCTGGGGAAGAGGTATGTGGATAGAGCTTTCAGAGTGGGCTAAAAATATGAAGATGCGCACCAGAAGGTGACTTCAGCAGAAGAAGATTTAATAATCAAGTCGATAAGATGACCCCTTCTGGGGATACCAGTCAGTCTCTTTTTCCAGCAACTCCTGTCACTGCCCAATGGGCTCATGAACAAAGTGGTCATGGTGGTAGGGATGGAGGTTATGCATGGGCTCAGCAACATTGCCTTCCACTCACCAAGGCTGACCTGGCTACAGCCACTGCTGAGTGCCCAATCTGCCAGCAGCAGAGACTCACACTCAGCCCCCGATATGGCACCATTCCCCGAGGTGAACAGCTGGCTACATGGTGGCAGGTTGATTACACTGGACCACTCCCTTCATGGAACGGGCAACAATTAGTTCTAACTGGAATAGACCCATACTCTGGATATGGGTTTTCCTTCCCTGCACACAATGCCTCTGCCAGAACTACCATCCGTGGACTTACCTAATGCCTTTATCCAACATCATGGTATTCCACACAGCATTGCTTCTGATCAAGGAACACACTTCACACCAAATGAAGTGTGAGAATGGGAACATGCTCATGAAATTCTCTGGTCTTACCATGTTCCCCATTATCCAGAGGCAGCTGGACTGATAGAACGGTGGAATGGCCTTTTGAAAACTCAAATATGGTACAAACTAGGTGGCAATATCTTGAAGGGCTGGGGTGATATTCTTCAGGGAGCTGTGTATGTTCTAAATCAGCATCCATTGTATGGTGCTGTTTCTCCCATGACCAGGATCCATGGGTCCAGGAACCAAGGGGTGGAAATGGGAGTGGCACCACTCACTACTACCCCTAGTGATCCACTAGGAAAATTTTTGCTTCCTGTCCTTGCAATGTTGAGCGCTGCTGGTCTACAGGTTTTAGTTCCAAAATGGGGAGTGCGTCCACCAGGAAAAACAACAATGATTCCCTTGAACTGGTATCTAAGGCTGCCACCTGGTCACTTTGGGCTATTCATGCCCCTGGATCAACAAGCCAAGAAGGGGATTACTTTACTGGCTGGGGTGACTGACCATGACTATCTGGGGGAAATAGGGCTATAACTACACAATGGAGGTAAAGAAGAGTTTTCTTGGAATATAGGAGATCCCCTAGGGCGTCTTTTAGTACTACCATGCTCTGTGATT
Source organism: Tamandua tetradactyla (assembly GCF_023851605.1). Lineage (NCBI taxonomy): Eukaryota > Metazoa > Chordata > Mammalia > Pilosa > Myrmecophagidae > Tamandua > Tamandua tetradactyla. Next base: position 49,884,087 of record NC_135337.1, read on the forward strand.
AAAATCAATGGAAAACTGCAATAACCTGATCCAGGCAGGACTACCAATGGCTCTGAAACTTCAGGATTGAAGATCTGGGTCACTCCATCAGGCAAATAACCACAGCCAGTTGAAGTACTTGCTGAGGGTACAGGGAACACGGAATGGGTAGTGGAAGAAGGTAGTGATAAATATGAACTACAACCATGTGATGAGTTACAGAAATGAGGACTGTATTACTGTTTTGTTCATGTTACAGTATTTAAATTATAAGGTAGCAAGTTTAAGAGTGAATATTACCCAAGGGCTTGCACCCTATTCTGAGGAGATTTAATGTGTTTCCGGTTGTATGCAGGACAGTTAAGCATTGTCAGGTGAGAAAAAAAATGTGTCTTTAATTATTTTCTATTTAGAAATTAAGTATGGTTTAAGGTGTTGTATATAGCTGCCAAGTTGACAAGGGGTGGAGCGTCATGGTCAGGTTCATGTGTCAACTGGGCCAGGTGGTGGTACCTGTTTGTCAGGCTGGACAAGTGCTGGCTTGTCTGTTGCTATGAGGACATTTCATAGAATTAAATCATGATCATGTTGGCTGTATCCACAGCTGATTCCATTTGTAATCAGCCAAGGGGAGTATCTTCTGCAATGAGTGATGTTTAATCTAATCAATGGGTGGCTTTTAAAGAGGATTCAGAAGAGACAGCTTCTCTTCTCTTCTCAGCTGGTGAGCCTCTCCTGTGCAGTTCATCCAGACCCTCCATCGGAGTCATCAGCTTCACAGCCTGCCCTACGGATTTTGGACTCTATGTTCTCATGGTTACATGAGACACTTTTATAAATTTTATATCTATGGATATTTCCTGTTGATCCTGTTTTTCTAGAGAACCCTAACTAATACAGAGGCCTATAAAGAGGACTCAGAAAGAAACCTCAAAGAAGTACAAAGAAAACCATAAAAGCAAGGTAAGTTGAAGTTCAAGTAAAATAAGAAATAATCTGTGTCCGTTAAATTTAACACTGAGTCTGTTGGTGACTGTGTTAGACTGGGTTCTCCAGAAGCAGAACCTCAGATGATGATTTATGTTCAAGTGATTTACTAATAACGTGCTTCCAGGACAAAATAGTAAAGGAGTAGGAGAAGGATACAAAGTGGGGAAAAAAGCCAAGCAAGAGTGTAATTTCAGGCAAAGTTCTGTGAAAGGTTAACTTTAACTAATCCTGCAGAGGAATTCTGGAGTTCAAGTTACACCTCAGAGTTTGTCCCCAAATTGATGTGAGAATGCTAGGCTTTCATACTCCCACACCATTCAGTCTATTTGAAAAACTTTCAGTGTTCTGTGCTTAAGGGAAAAGGGCTTCAAAGGCCTGAGGGCAGGCCTCTAAAGAGAATGCAGGTGTGGACCATTAAACAGGAATGTAAAAGGGATCCAAGAGAATCTGGACAAAGAACCAATGACCTTGACAAGAGCAGTCTGAATGCAGTAGTGGGTACAGAAATAAGGCAGCAAGCAGGGAACCAAGTGGTGATGAAGAGAAGCTAGTGTGTGCAGAAAATTTTATATGAAAGGGAGAGAAAAGATTAGGTGGTAGCTGGAGAAAATGAAGACCAGGGAGAGTTTTCATAAAAATGGGAGAGACCTGAGCAAGTCTAAATCCTTATGGAAAGAAGCTGTAGACAGAAGACATTGAAGTTACAGGAGACATTTCAATCTAAGGATGGGATCCAAAGCCCAGATGGATGAGTTATCCATAGACAGGAGAAAAAATATCTCCAGTGTAAACAAATGGAAGGAGAAATGGATGAGTGTGAATGCATATATAGTAGCAGAAAATTAAAAATGATGACAATAGCTGGACCTGGACCAACGATACATGATTAAATGACTTTTCATATTCATGGCATTATGTGTACACTGAGGTGGTTTGAAACTGTATGTACCCCAGAAAGCCATGTTCTTAAAGCTAATCCATTCTTGTAGGTGTAAACCTATTGTAAATAAGTATTCATGAGGTACTTCAGGTAATGTGTGGCCCAGGGTGGATCTTAATCCTCTTACTGAAGTCCTTTATAAGAGGATGAAGTTCATATAAAGAGGGGAAAGCCATGTAAACAAGCAGCTGAAAGCAACAAAACCTGGAAGAGAAGGGAGAAACCAGCAGACACCATCATGTGCCTTGCCATGTGACAAAGAAGTCCAGGATCACCAGAAGCCATTTCAGCAAGAAAGCATCATCCTGATGAAGACTTGATTTAGACTAGACATTTTCATGGCCTCAAAACTGTAACCTTGTAAGATAATAAATTCCTATCAATAAAAGCCAACCCATTTCATGGTATACTGCATTCAGCAGCCTAGCAAACTAAAACACACTTAATACCAGATACAGGCAGGCCAAAAAAAATGTTGCTGCAAACAACAAGAAATGAACTTCAAATTCAAAATCATCTCTCTGTATCTTTCCCTACAAAAACACAGAAATATATAGAGAAAAAATGAATATACTCAACACTGTAAATGCAGAGTCATAGTCAACATAACCATAATTTTGAAAGAATTACACCAATTATAAGGTATGTGGAATTGGACTGAGGAAAACCTACTCAGGTGGTAAATGCCTTCTTGATTTTTATATCACACTTTAGTTCAGACTACCTGAATAGCAGGTGGGGTAGTTGGGAGAGGAGATGTATGGACAACCAAGCTGCTAGAAACCAGGAATTGGACCAGGAGCAATACACATATATTGTCCTTATACCTACAGATTTAAGAAACTTGGTCTGCCATGCCATGAACATATAGCCAGGATCAAAGGGCAATTCTCTTACCCTATCTGATAATAATCACTTACGACAAATCTTATCTTCTTTAAGGACTACCATGGAGAAAAAAAATTAACAAGGTGTCTATAAAAAAAAATCCACAGAATGAAAGAATGCAGATGGTATCAAGGAAACAGAAATAGAAAGCATACTTGAGAAATTATTCACTACAAGATTGAGAAGAAAATTTCAGGAAAACACTTTCTATACAAGAATACAAGAATTGAAACCTTTACTACCTACTACCTCTCTTTCAGAATCATGGCAAAAATAATTCAACTAGACCAACTGTAAATAATTTGTATCTATAAAATTAGATGATATTTATTTACCTGACTGAAGTCCAAAAAAGAGTTCTTCATCTTGAAGTAGTTCTTGAACACAGTCTAATCTCATGGTAATGGTTTCAATATCAACTAGAGGTTCTAATATATTAGAACGAAGTCTTCTACTCCCTCCAGGAGTCTTGGTATAATTCAGAACACCAAAGAGAGTGTGATTACTCCTTTGAAAACATAAGTTAAGAAACTCTCATTAAGTACGCAAAGGAAAAGCCAAAACTTGCAATTTAACCTTCTAATTAAATAATTCTATAACCTGTAGAAGTGATTCTCAACCTTTAATGTGCCTACAAATCACCTGGGGATACCGTTAAAATTTAGCTTCTAATTCAGTAGATCTGGGATGAGACCGGAGGATCCTCATTTCCAATAAGCTCACAAGTATGCTGCCAGTCAATGAACCACACTTTGATTATGAAGGATTGACAAAATCTTCTTGGACTTAGTTAATGACTATTTCATAGACTAGCAATATTCATATAATATTCAGATAATACAGTGATCATGGCAAGATATTAATGATGTCTTTAAGAGGAAAAAACTTTTTTTTTTTTTTTTGCATAAACAGGCACCAGGAATCGAATCCGGGTCTCCGGCATGGGAGGCGAGAACTCTGCCACTGCGCCACCATTGCCCACCCAGAAAAAAACATTTTATATTGATAAAATGATTATGTAATATAATCTCTGTTAATTGTAAAAGCTGGAGAAGAGTTACAAATGAAAGAGAATTTAATAATTTCTAAGTTATTCTTAGAATTGTACTATTATTAAGAATGCATTCCACTGGACTATTTACTAGAAGATACTAATGTATTTGAAAAACCTGATTCATTTCAATATTCAACAAATATTTGCCGAGCCCATATGGTACGCCAAACTCCGTGCTAGGTACTAGGCATATAAAATAGACATTATTCCTACCCCCATGGATTTTACAGTTTAGAAGCTGATTACTAATAACAACATGTTGCTTCTCTCTTGTGGCTTCCAGAAATCTCTATCTTTGCCATTCAAAATTTGATTATAACAGTCACAATAGCAACGGTCTATTTAGGCTTATCCTGTTTGGAGTTCGGTGAGTATCTTGGATGTGTATACTAAGGTCTTTCATTAAATTTAGGAAGTTGTCAGACATTATTTATTTGAATAATCTCTCTGACCCTTTCTCATCCTTCTGGAACTGTCATAATGAGTATTTTGGTACACTTGGTGATGATCCACATGTATGTCAGGTTCTGCTGACGGTTCTTTCTTCCTTCTACTCCTCAGACTTCATTATTTCACTTGCCTTATGGGCAAGTTCTCTGACTCTTTTTCTGCCACTTCCAATTTGCAGTTGAACATTTCGAAGGGAATTTTTAATTTCTGTGACTGTGGTCTTCAGCTCTTTTGGCTCCTTTTCATAATTTTCATCTCATTATTGATATTTTCTTTGTGTTCACCTAGACTTTTCCAGATTTCTTTTAGTTCTTTGTTCATGATTTCCCTTAGCTCTTTGAGAACCGTATTTTAAAAGTCTTTGTCCAGGGGACTCCCAGGAAAATACCCCAGGTCCTTGATTTTGAGGCTTGCCCTTATGAAGCTTGTTTCTGTATGGGAAAAGCTAAAACTGCCCATGGCAAGTCCTAGGAGTTGCTTCCAGGATACGTTTTTGTTGCTCAGATGTGGCCTCTCTCTCTTGGCCCAACTCTGCCAGGAATGCCATTGCTCTCCCCTCTGCATGGGTTAAGGGTGAAGGTCTCCCTGGTGGCATGGGGCATGGCTCCCAAGGATGAGTCTGGTCCTGGCACTGTGGGATCAACACCACCAATGATAAACTTCTCACCGATACTTTTGCAGGGCATACTTATCTATATTAGCAGGTATATCCACTGCATTCTGTAACTAATCACTCTAGGAGGTTGTCACTTTATTTTAAATAATATATGCTGAATTCTGCACACCACACAGTAGCATTCCCAGTGCACAACTCTCACCTCTTCTTATAAGGAATCAATAATATGGGACTTGAGTCCACCTTAATTTAGTATGACCTCATCTTAACTTGATTACACATACAAAGACCATTTCCTGAAAATGTGACCCCATAATGTCACATTCACAGGTGCCAGTGGTCAGAACTTTGATATATATTTTGGTGGGACAAGTTCAATCTTAAGAGTAGGATACCTAAACCTAGAATGAAAATCATTTTAGAAGACAATGTAAACAACTTATGTTGTTGTTTACTAAAGGGATATATTAACAAGGGTTCAGTTTGGTACAAAGTAATAATGAAGCATGGTTTTTCTCCTTGAGGAATTATAGTCCAGAGGAGGAAACATAAACAGTATCATTAATATATGCTAAGCATAGTGGTATAAAGTTTGCATTAAAAATGATGGGATCATAGCAGATAGTTAGCTAGATGATTTTGGTTTACTGGTGAAGAAGATATCATTAGGGAAGGTTTTCTAGAGATTATACCTGAGGTGATTTCTGAAATTTCAATAGAAGTTAATCAGATGAAGAAGTAGAAAAAGGTGTTAAGAGAGTGAACAAAATGAGCAATGTCTTAACAGCATGAATAATAAAGTATGTGCTCTGAAATATGTTCTACAGCTATCTGTGGTACTGTGCTTTGAAATTTATTGCTTTTATGTATATATGTGATTTTTCACAAAAAAAGAAAGAAAGTTGATGGTGGTGATAAAAAATATTTAAGCCTTCTAGCCTCCTATATTCTGGAGAAGCTAGAAAGAAAAATCTGACAGGATCATATGGTAGCCTATGACAAACTCTGGGATCTGTCCTGTAACTTCTTGCTGAAGAATGCTTTGAAAACTATTGCTTTTTATTTCTCTGCTTTTTTTTATATGTTATACTATACAATAAAAATGTTAAAAAAAATTAGGAATGTGCAAGGAAACTACAAACTAGTACACTGATTTGTAAAGTACAAGGTGGGAGTAATTAACTTAGATAAATTAAGTCTCTATTGTCAGTAATTAAATCTAACTTTAGACATTAGTGAAAGAAACAGATTTAAAAATATTTTGAATTTTAATATTAAGAGTACTGAATGGGGGGCGGTGCAACAGTGGCTCAGTGGCAGAACTCTCACCTGCCATGCAGGAGACCTAGGTTCGATTCCCAGAGCCTGCCCATGCCCCCCCACCAAAAAAAAATAGAGTACTGAAGGGAACAAAGAGTATTTTAGACAGTTGAAACCTTAAGATCTGCAACGCCCATTTAGAGCTCTACTCATTTAAGTATCTCTATCATTTCATTATGCATTATCTTGGCTTCTACCTCCATTATATGAAATTCCCCGATATTATATACTATCTTAAATGTAGAAATCTAATTTTTCCAATTTGTTTCATTATTTAGCTTATTTGTTATGAACAGTTTGGCTCTATCCAGGTACTGTTGGCACTATTTTTAGTAAAAATAAAAGTACTTCTTTTAATTATCCATCAGTATAGTGGCCTCAAGACCTTCTTTGTCATTCCACTGAATAATGATGGCCTAAAAATTACAGCCTTTATTAGGAATTTTGTTAGTTTTTCAGCTTAGGGAATAAGTGAAAATTTTTCTACTGCTAGATTTTTTTTCTTTGTACGCTGTATGGTGGGGGAAACTTTTCATTCTTTTTCCACGTGGGTATCCCTTTATTGCAGCACCATGTGTTGAATTTTTGTTTGGTTTGGTTTTTTTGTTTGTTTGGGAAGTGCATGGGTCAGGAATTGAACCCAGGTATCCCGCATGGCAGGCAAGAATTCTACCACTGAACTACCCTCGCACCCCCTCTAGTGCTAGATTTTTAAAAGGCTAAACTAATACTACCTGGAAAAATTACTCCATCAATGATTTCCATATCAAGCCTAGTAATTACAAAGTGTTTCATATTCAGTTATACTTTTTCATATTTCTTACTTCATCATTATCTATCATCATTGCCAAAAATTGCTTTTTATTAGGGGTTACAACGACTTGAGTGAAAGGATATCTTAGGTGTTTGTATTATCATTGAAAAAGAGAAATTGAGAGTTTTTTCAGAGACCAAAGAATCTCAGGTTAAAAGACAGATATTCTAACTACTGACTATCTGAATAGTTCTAATGCTGCCACAGGCTTGTCACCTGTTCAGTGCAGTGCTAAACCTATTGATTTCTATAGCAGGAGGCAGATTTGGCTAGGTCCCTTGCTTCCTTTGTCCTTGAAGAAGCCAAATGCTCAAAAGTAACACATTGTCATGCATCACGTAGTTCAGTGGTAAAATTCTCATCAGCCATGCTGGAGATCAGTGTTCTGTTGCTGGCCCGTGTATCTAAAAAAAAACGTTGTGAACAAAATTCCCTACAGTACACATATCACATATCTGCCTCTGTGTATGTGTATATATAGATACAGAAATACATATATGTAAGAAGACACATTAAAAAACAGTCACCTATTGTGCATCATGATGGTAGGTTCCCTAACACCACCCCCGCTTTCAGAACTTAAGTTGAGTAGTTCCTTTTATATTTCTTTAAATTGTTATGACAAAAATCTGGTATGAAGATGACTAAAACCTAGGTTGTTCTTGTTTACTTTCCTCTCACCCTAGATTCAATCCATCAGTAAATACTCTTGAATAAACTTTCCGAATATATACCAATTCTGAATCACTTGTTACCATTTTAAAGGCTGCAATCCTAACCCAAACCATCATTATCTCAGGCCTGGACTACTAAAATTGCCTCCTAACTTGTATTTCTGCCTTTTTCTTAATCTTCTCCAATTAATTTGTTTTCAACATAGCAGCCAGAGTGATCTTTTAAAATCAGAAATCAGATCTTGTCACTTTTCTGCTTAAAAGCTTCTGTTACATTTAGAATAGAATCACCATGGCCTAAAAGGACTTCTGTGACATGAACTTTATTAATTTCTTCAATTTCATCTTCCCTTCTTACCCCCATTTAAGCTTTACCAACCTTGATCTTTCTGGTCCTTGAGCCAGATTCCCTGCACTTGAAAATTGCAGTTCTGCTATTTACTTGGAAACTTGGGACAAATTACTCAATTTCTCTGTGTTTCTTCAGTTCCTTCAGTTACAAAATGGGCCTAATAATAGCACCCACCTCATACTGTGGTTAGAATTTAGAGAGGAGGGAGAGAAGAAGGGAGAAAAGGATGGAGACTGTGAGAAAGTATGTGTGTATTGCTTAAAACAACAGCTGGCACTTCCTAAGTACTCAATATATGTTAGCCATCATCAATCCCATCATCATCTTTACATGGCTGCCTCCTTTTTTACCATTCATGTTTCAGCTCAACTGTCAAGTGCAGAATTCTTTCTCTACCAGCCTAAATAAAGCAGGCCTCCTAGTCATTCTCCACACATTCCTGTTTTATTTTCTTTTTAGCATTTTCTGTTCCCAAAATTATTCTCTTTCTTTTTTAATATGATTATGTTTTATTATCTAACTCCCTCTCCTTTTTGTCTTTGCAGGCATGACTTGGGAAATTAATATTGCCATTAATATTGTGATTTTGGTTTGTAACCACTTTTTACTTCCTATAAGAACTACAAAGCTAATGTACAACACATAATGAGAATTCAGTTGTTTTGGACTTATTATTTCAAGCACATAATTTGTGACAAGGATTGCATAAAGGTGAGAGGACAAAGGGGTATAGGAACATAGTTTGTGTATACTACTGATGTTAATTTGGTATTAAAGTAAATGAAATCATTACAGATTTAGAATGTTAAATTTAAGTCCCATGGTAACCACAAAGAAAATATCAGACAATATGAAAGTTCAATACAGGTTTTCGGGAGCAGGATCGGGGGGACAGGATTTAGTGAGAAATGAATTGGGGAAGATGGGAAAGTACAGTAATGGAAATTGATGATACCACGACATTGTGAATGTGATTAATTTCATTCAATGGTATGCTTGGGAGTGGCTGAAATGGAAAGTTTGTGTTATGTATATGTTCTCACAATTTAAAAAGAACAACAACTAAAGAGACAATGACAAAGGCAATACATACTCTTGGATGGGCCTTAACAGGGGAGAAGAGAAAGCTGAAAAGGACATTTGGGGCTAAATGAAAAAAAATGGAATACAGACTAGACTTTATATTAATATTAAATTTCTCGAACTTCATTACTGCATTAATGTGGATACACAAGCGATTATCCATATTCTTAGGAAATACATGGCAGTATTAAGGATTCAAGGAGCATGATGTACATACAATGTCAAATGAAGTGTTGAGAAAATAGACTGATAAAAAGACAGATAAAAATATAGATGGAATAATGGAAAGTTGGAGAGATAGTACAGCAAGTCAGCAAAATGTTAAAATAAGTACATCTGGGTATTTGGTGGGGTTGGTGTGTTGTAGTCTTCTGTATGGGGTTCGTATTTTTTTTTTTAACTCTCCTGCAAGTCTGAAAATATTTCAAAATAAAAAGTTTAAATAAAATTTAAAAATTAGAAAAAAGAAGAGATGAGACACAGACAGGAGCTTGCCATGTGAAGATGAAGACATTCAGGGAGAAGACAGTCATGTAAAGACAGAGGCAGATAGTGGAGTTAAACTGCCACAAGCCAAGGGATGCTTGGGGCCACCAGAAGCTAGGAAAAGGCAAGGAATGATTCTTTCCTACATTCTGAAGAGAGAGCACAGCTTTGCTGACACCTTGATTTTGGACTTCTAGTTTCCAGAACTGTGAGAAAATAAACTTCTGCTTTTGTAGGCCACCTAGATGTAGCAATTAGTTATGGCAGCCCCAGGTAACTAATACATCCATTCTAAAATCTATAAACATAGTATAAGTGGCTGTCTCTGTTTATCTGTCTATCTCATATTTACCACCAATATCCCTCCTATCTCTGAAGGTAAATTCTAGTGTTTTATCTTGGTTTTCTAAAATTAAATGAGGCAACTAATAAAACCAGCAATAGAGTCATACCCTACAGATGAAGTTGATACAATTACTTTTATCTTCTTGAATTTCCTACATTTTAGACTGGCTATTTTAATTTTGTGGGTTATTATGAACTTGAATATCTTTTAAGACTTATTATTTCACTTTTGTGGTATTCTAGACCTGAAGATCTTTTTAAAATATGATTTTGATGAAACATTTGAGTAGTTCAACAACAGTACAATGATTAAAGATTTATTTCACCATCAAACAATTTTAAGAGGCTTAAAGTAATTATGCACAGAAGAAAATGTAACAAAATATACTGATACGTTTTATGAGAAAACATATTAGATGATCTTACCTACAGTCCTGATTATTAATTAGCAATTCAAGGTTTTGGGCTGATGACGAATCTATCATGGCTGTCTGTTCACTACCCTGGAAACAAATCTTCAGGGATTTGGGTGCATAAACTGAATTTTGAATAAATTCAACATATTTTAACAAAGCTGCAACAGCTGCAAGACAGTAATACCTGTAAGGTGACAAATGACATATCACTATAAGTCCTTTGAATTAAAAAAAATGCTATAAAAGAAAAATTTATTTCATCTTATTATCAGGAAAACAATAAATATTTGCATAGCACTGCTTAAATTCAGGGAAAAAACACACCACGTGTCCAAGATATTTACACCAAATATAAATATCTCTAAAACACAAAAATCGATTTTAAAAAGTAGACAATTTTCTGAAGTCTGACACTTTAGGGATATTAGACTCCAATAAATCATGTTTGAGGTAATTTGTGTTATTTTTTAAAGTACCATTCTATATAACTAAATAATGTTTAAAGAGTTTAAGAGCTTTAAAGGCAGAGTTAGGAGATCTCAATGTATAGGAAAGTATGTTATGATCTCAGTGAGGGTCCTCAATGTGACTGAGTAAATAAGTCATCAAAACCTGGCTCAAAGAAATGTCTAGCATGTTCCATTAAATATCTGTTACAAAAATATCATATACCACACTGCATCTTTTAGGGGGTAAAGCTATGAAGTAATAGGAACTCAGCTTTAATTATATTTTGCTTCTACATATTAGTGTTAATATACATTTAATTGTAATATGCTTGTATTCAAATTTCTAGACTACTATAGCTACTTGAGCTTTTCACTCAAATTGTGACTGAACTAGGGAAATTCTAAATAAATTCTCAATATCTATACTCTGTATATAAATTTTAGTTAATCATTATTTCAATAATCACTGAATATATATTATGAGCCAGGCATTTTTCTAGGTGGTAGGAATATAATAGAGAACAAAATAGAAAAAGCCTTTCCTATCATGAAACTCATGCTGGATAGTTATTCATTCCCTTAAGTAACAACTTACTTGGACTGAACCTCCATTAGGACAGTGCTGAATTCTGCTATGCATAACTGTTCAATATACTCTAATCCTTTTGTCTCATTGAAGTATTTTCTTTGGACAGTAGTGAAAGTAACATTCTGAAAAGAAGTTTTAATTTCAAAATAAAATTTTAAGAGTCATCCTCTCGTCCAAAACTGCACTCTTAAGCACATGCTGATACATGGGTAAGTGACTTAAATATTGTCTAAAGTTTATTTTTTAATGTTTTCTCATTTTTTAAAAATATTTTTTAAGTCTTCTCGTCTATTTAGAAAATTTATTCTCCCTCTTGCTGAATGAATTACAGAGCTGTCTGTAGCAATTATTAGATCTTACTGGCATGAGATATATAACTAGTTATTATGATAATGATTTCAATCTTTCAAAGTTTGCTCAGGTTTTCATTGCTTTACAAAGGCTCCCCTGGTATTGTCCTCTCCTGCCCAGAGTTAATCACTTTCCACACTGTACTACTTTTTTCACCTTTTTATACCCATTTATATTATTGCACATATCACACTGAATTACAATAATATGTATTTATATAATATTTATCCTATTAAACTGTGAGCTCCTCATGGGTAAGCATAACATCTTTTTCATTTTTTAAAATTTCCAGTATTTGGAACATTTTTTGGCATTGGAGCTGTCCAGTAAATATTTAACTAACTGAACTTAGTATATTAGGTACAACAATAAAATCCGACATGACAGTTTATGCCTTCTAATAATTATATTCTACAGCAACAACAGCATACAAGTTTTATACTCAGTATTAAAGATGATCATAATTGAGAAAAGGTACATACTTATGTTGTGCTAGGTGAGAAAAATGAAAAAACTAATACCATCTATCAAGTCAATGTAACACTATCTTCAAGAGATAAGCTGATTTTACTTATAATAAAGAGAAGAAAATAATGTTAATATTTAAAAGAAAAAAAACAAAACAAAACAAAATATGAGTGACATCTGGTTGACCAAGATAGTGGTTTAAGATGCTCCAGTATTCACTTCCCCCACAGAATCTTGGAACACTTAGCAAAAACTGGCAGAGCCAACTTCCTTAGAACTCCAAAAAAAACAGAGGGTTGCAGTAACAGAATGAGTACAGAATTTTTAAAAACACACCTTAAAAATGGTAGAAGTTTATGGTACCCTTGCTGACCTCTCTTCTAGCCCCCCCTGAAGCAGTTGAATCTGGCCTGCACATTCATTGAGGATCCAAGACTTGGTTCCAGAGGGAGCAGAGTCTGGACCATGTTCATACTGGGCTGATTGTCAGTACAATCTACGGAAGGCAGCTTGAGAGACTGAACAAGAATACACTGGATCCCCCAGAACTTCACCTGCAGGCAAAGGCAGACTGCAAACAGGTAAAGCCTGGAGCAAAGGATTAATGGCTTCAAAACATAAAAAGGAGCACCTTTGAGGGAGGAGGGGTAATTTGAGGTAATTTATTGCAAAGAGAATACTGGGTGAATTCCAGGAGAATTCCTAAAGCCAGGAGCTCATACCAAAGACAGGATTCATGCTTAGAAAAGAGAGAAAGGAGCCCATGCTTTTGCCTTTTCCTATTCTTATAGAAGGGCTAAACTTGGAATGAGAACAGCAGCCCACAAAGAGCTATTTGAAAAACTATGAAAGGTGGGGTTTTTGGGGGCTCCTGAAATCAAGAAGATCACTATCATAATACCAGTTAGCTAATAACTTAGGGAAAATAAAGTTCAGGGACTAAAACCTTGAGTTAACACATATTTTTAAAATAATTTATAAAATTGTTTATAATTTAATAATTTAAACTATTAAAATGTACAGTGTGCAACAAAAGATTATGACACAAACAAACAGGAATGATGGCCCATCCAAAGGAACAAAATAAAACTTCAGAAACCATCAGCAAAGAATATAAGATTTTAGACATAGTACACAGTGATTTTTTTTTAATGATCTAAAATATGCTTAGAGAGTTACAGGAAAACACAGGGAAAGAACTACAAGGATATTAAGAAAACAATAAATTAACGAAAGGAGAATGTCAATAACGAAACGGAAATTACAAAAAAGCAGCAAACAGAAATAATGGAGTTGAAGACCGCAATAATTGAAATGAAAGACTCCTTAGAAAGATAAAAGAAAAAATGGAGCTGACAGATGAAAAAATCAGTGAGCTTAAAGATAAGACCACTGAAATTATTTAGTCTCAGAGGAGGTGGGTCAAGATGAGTGTAGGGAGGTGCAGAATTTAGTTCATTCTCCATGGCCACTAGTAAACAGCCAGGAGTTTTATGGAACAACTGTTTGGAGGATTCCTGTTATTAGACACACATTGTACACCAGTCTGGAATGGGTGGAAGAGCCAAGATCACAGCACAGAACTGTAGGTAAAGTCTCCCATGCTATGGAGGCTGGCACCTCTTCCCCACTAGCACAGCAGACTCTTATGGAGTTACTTTCCAGTGGGAAAAAGGAAGCAGACTGTAATAGGAGCAAGAGAAGGTAGTTCAACCAAGCTCCAACTGCAGAATAAACAAATTTGGATTTCTGAATAAAAGCTCCCAGCACATATAAACCCAGAGCAAGGACTTAAGGGACCCAAAGGTAGCTCCTTGTCAGCGAGGAGGTGTACTGAAAAAAAAAAAAAAAAGAGGTTTTTGGAGTTGGCTGAGCCTAGAATACTGGAAAAGGACTGTGCCACAAGAAAAGGGACACAAAGAACCAGTATCAACTTCAGCACTTGAGTGGTGAACCCAGGGAACTGGGGTCCACCTCTGAAAAGGACTTTTTTTTTCTGGTTTTTGTTGCTGTTTTACTTTTTAGAAGCCCAGTGAATAAAGTGGCAGGCATTCTCAAGTTTCAGCACTGCCCCAGCCAAGGGCATAATGAGGGTATGTCTGAGAGACAGTAACAAATGAGGTGAAGGTGTTAATTTCCTAAAGAGCATATCTTCCCCAGGAAAAGGGAGTATAGGGCCCAGCACAAGGGGTGGCTCTCATTTAGAGAATTCAGAACCCAGGTGCTGGAAAACAGAAACAGTTTAGGCCCACCATCTGCCTCAGCCACTGTCTCAACCATGCCCCTGACAGGGACAGGGACTGCTGAGAATTGAACGCACTGCACCACTTTATGCAAGTGGGGAGCTATATGCTACTAGCGCCCCCTTCTGGACAAGACAGGATAAATACAGAATCAAGAGGCCTCACAGGAAAGACTGGCCCTCTGCAGGGTCTCATCCTCAGAGAACCTAGAAATTTACTGCACCCTTGTCCCAAGTCCTGGGTTTGTCTTGTCTTGGAAAATCAAATTGGGGTCAACTTTATCTGGAAGGGCAAGAACCAGAAAAACAAGAGCTGAAAAATTCTGATCAGTTAAAGAGAAACTATGCTAGATGTCTAGAATAAATTGAATTGAATGTCAAAGAACAGGTAAAGAACAAGGCCAACCAACAAGAAAACACTAGGTAAAAAGAGAAAACGACCTCCATAATAAACTAATCAAGGAAATCATATGCCTAGATGTCAGCAAAAGAGTCATACTAGGAAGTACAAAGACATGTCCAGTCAAAGGAATAAACAAATATTTCAAATGAGATACAGGAACTGAAACAACTAATTAGAGATGTCCAAACAAATATTTTAAATCAAATAAAAAACCAAATCAATGAGGTGAAGGAAAATATGGCAAAAAAGATGAGGGACAGAAAGAACACACTGGGTGAACATACAGAAAACTCAAAAAGTTGAAAAAACAAATGGCAGAACATGTAGGAATGAAAGGCACAATAGAAGAGATGAAAAACACAATGGAGACATACAATAACAGTTCTCAAGAGGCAGAAGAAAGGATCAGTGAACTAAAGGACAGGATAATTAGTGAACTAAAGGACAGGGAACTGCCTGAAAATGTAGAACTGTGTTCCAGTAGCCATGTTTCTTGATGATGATTATATAATGATATAGTTTTCACTATGTGACTGTGTGATTGTGAAAACCTTGTGTCTGATGCTCCTTTTAACTATGTTGTCAACAGATGAGCAGAACATATGAAATAAAAATAAATAATAGGGGGAACAAATGTTAAAATAAATTTAGTTTGAAATGCTAGTGATAAATGAAAGGGAGGGGTAAGGGGTATAGTATGTATATACATATTTTTTTCTGTTTTCGTTTTATTTCTTTTTCTGAATTGATGCAAATGTTCTAAGAAATGATAATGATGATGAATATGCAACTATGTGATGATACTGTGAATTACCAATTATATATGTAGAACGGAATGATCAAAATAGGAATGTTCGCGTTTATTTGGTGTTTTTTTTGTATGTAAAAAAAAATTTTTTTTTAATCCTACACACAAAACAACAGATAGAGAAAAGGATGTAAAAATATGAGCAGAGTTTCAACGAATTAAATGACAACATGAAGTACATGAAAATGCACATTATGGGTATCTCAGAGAGAGAACAGAAGGGAAAAGGGGAAGAAAGAATAACGCAGGCAATAATCACTGAAAATTTCCCATCTCTTATGAAAGACATAAAACTACAGATACAAGAAGCACAGCATACTCCAAACACAATAGATTTTAATGGACTTACTCTAAAACACTAATCAGACTATCAAATGTCAAAGACAAAGAGAGAATTCTAAATGCAGCAAGAGAAAAGCCTTTCATCATACAGGAAAGCTCAATAAGACTATTTCAGACTTCTTGGTAGGAACCATGGAGGTAAGAAGACAGTGGTATGATATATTTAAGATTCTGAAAGAGAAAAAACTGCCAACCAAGAATTCTATACCCAGAAAAACTATCCTTCAAAACATGAGGGGGAAGAAACAATACGGAACTATTAAACTTTACCACCAGGGAAACCTTGAATACTGTATCAAATATTAGGGACAGTCAAATCAATGGGCCAAGCCCTTGACCTTGAGGCCTGCCTTGTGAAGCTGAGGTATGTTATGGTGAAGCTTAGCCTACCTATAGGTATGCTTAAAAGCAAAAGGAGGACCCTTTTGTTGCTCAGATGTGGCCTCTCCCTTCCTAAGCCCAACTCTGCACGTAAAACCATTGCCTTCCCCCCCTACATGGGATATGACATCCAGAGATGAAAGTCTCCCTGGTGGCATGGGAGATGACCCCTAGAGATGAGTCTGGCCCTGGCACCATGGGATCAACAATACCATCCTAAACAAAGGGGGGACAAGAAGTGTAACATATAAGGCTGTTACAAATCAAGGCTGAAAGTTCAAATAGAGTCAAGATGCTACTCTGGAGGTCACTCTAACACAAGCTTCAGTTAGACATTGCTACTATCATAACTTACTAAATCCCAACCCAAACAATTCCTGCCAATCTTAAAGAATACCTAGAACATTATATAAGATTCTATGAAGGTACTATGCACTAGGGTAACTTTCCAGAAATCTACAATTTCCAGATGGGTGTCTGGACCAGATAAGCCCTGAAGTACAGAGGGGCCAGCCTTTCCAGAACATCAACTAATTCAATCCCCCTATCCCATATTATCAACATCCCCTCCCAACATGAAAAAGTTAGAATGGCCATAGCCAAATACTCCTAAAGAGGGTGAGAGAAAGACTGAAAGATGATGGAGTTATACAGAAAATGTTGGCTTCAACAAATGAATTGAGTGCTGAATCATTATATTGATATTTCTTTTAATCACCAGTAACTCAGAGCAGCTAGAAATAAAAACCTAAAATTGTAGAACTGTAACCCATACCAAACTCTGAAATCTGTTCCTCAACTAATTGTTACAATGTACTTTAAAATCTATTCCTTTTTTGTATATATGTTATTTTTCACAAAAAAAGAAAAAGGAAAAGAATAATAGAGAAGACAGGATTTAACAAATGAATATAACTGCTGAATCAATATATTGATATTTCTGGTTTAACACAAGGAAATCAAATAATGTATTAAATCACATCAATAAGTCAAAGAGGAAAACCACATGATCATCACGATTGATGCAGAAAAGGCATTTGACGAAACGCAACATCCTTTCTTGATGAAAACAGTTCAAAGGGTAGGAATAGAAGGAAACTCACTCAGCATGATAAATGGAAATAAATGAAAAACCCATTGCTAACATCATATACAATGGGGAAAGACTGACAGTTTTCGGTCTAAGATCAGGAATAAGACAATGTAGCCCACCGTCACCGCTGTTATTTAACATTTTGCTGGAAGTTCTAGCTAGATAAATCAGACACGAAAAAGAAATTAAAGGCATCCAAATTGGAAAGAAGAAGCAAGACTTCCACTGTTTGCCAATTACATGATCCTATATGTTGAAAATCCCCAAAAATCTACAATCTAGTAGCAAAGTTACTAGAGCTAATAAATGAGCACAGCAAAGTGGCAGACATCAAGACCAACTGGAAAAAATCAGTAGTATTTCTATATAACATTGATGAGCATTCTGAGAGGATATCAAGAAAAAATTTCATTTACAATAGCAACCAAAATAATCTAATATTTAGGAATAAATTTAACTAAGGACATAAAAGAGCTATGTAAAGAAAACTACTAAATAGTGCTAAAAGAAATCAAGGAAGACCTAAGTAAATGGGAGGACATATTATGTTCATGGATTGAAAGACTAAATATAGTTAAGATGTCAATTCTACCAAACTGACTTATAGATTTAATGCAATACCAATTAAAATCTCAACAACTCATTCTGCAGAAACAGAAAAACCAATAATCAAATATATTTGGAAGGGTAGGGTACCCCAAATAGCTAAAAATATCTTGAGGAAGAAAAATGAAGTGGGAGAACTCACACTACCTGACTTTAAAGAATTATTAAAAAGTTACAGTGATCAAAACAGCATAATACTAACATAAAGATAGGTATACCAACCGATGGAATCAGACTGAGTGTTCAGAAATAGAATTCTCATCTACTGAAAATTGATCTTTGATAAGGCAGTCAAGTCGACTCAACTGGGACAAAGCAGGCTCTTCAACAAATGGTGCTTGGAGAACGGGATATTCATATTCAAAAGAATTAAAGAGGATCCCTATCTCACACCTTATACAAAAATTAACCTAAACTGAACCAAAGGCCTAAACATTAAATCTAAGAACATAAAACTCTTAGAAGAAAACATAGGGAAATACCATATAAATTTTGTAATAGGAAGTGGCTTCCTGGACCTTAAACTCATAATGGGAGCAATGAAAGAAGAAATAAATAAATGGGTTCTCCTCAAAACTGAACACTTTTGTGCATCATAGGATTTTGTCAGAAAAGTAAAGAGGCAGTCTATGCAACGGGAGATAATATTTGGAAACCGCATATCAGATAAGGGTTTAATATCCAAAATATATAAAAAGATCCTACAATTCAACAACAAAAAAACAACCCAATTTAAAAATGGGCAAAATGCATGGACAGACACTTTTCCAAAGAGGAAAAATACAAACAGCTCAAAAACATATGAAAATATGCTTAACTTCATTGGCTATTAGGGAAATGCAAATCAAAACCAAAATGAGAAGGGTGCACAGGTGATTCAGTGGTGGAATGCTTACCTGCCATGCAGGAGACCTGGATGTGACTTCCATCCATCCTCCCATCCCCCACATACACAAAAAGAAATCCACAATGAGACTATTTTATATCTACTAGAATGGCCATTGATGCAAAAAAAAAAAAAAAAATTACAAGTCCTGGAGAAGATGTGGGGAATGGAGTATACTTATTCATGACTGGTGGGAAGGTAGAATGGTACAACCACTCTGGAAAACAATTCGGTGCTTTTTTAGGAAGCTAAATATAGAATTTCCATATGATCCAGCAATCCCATCACTAGGTATATATTCAGAGGATTTGAACGGAAGGACATGAAGAGACATTTATTTGTACACTGATCTTTATAGTCCCAAGTGTTCATCAATGGAGAAGTGAATAAACAAATTTAGATAAACAATATGAAAATAAACAAATATATATACACAGATACACACACACGCACACACACACACACACAATGGAATATTATGCAGCAGTAAGACAGGATTAAATCAAGACACCGTATAGCCTCACAAATATGAACTACCATTAATGAGCGAACTTTGAGAGTTCAAGTTGAGAACACAGGTAATCAGGAGATAGAAAGAGGGTACAGACTGGGCATTTCATGCTGAAGGAGTACACAATGTTCAACAGGATTGATGGTAAAGATGCAGGAATGGATAGCACAATGTTATCTAATGGTAGTACAATACTATCTAATGGTAGCACAATATAGTAAGTACACTGAACAAAGATGAGTGTGAGTATAGTTGAAAGAGGAAGGCTAGGGGCATGTATGACACCGGAAAGAAAGACAAGATATAAAGACTAAGATTGTATAACTTAGCAAAACTTAGTGTGGTCAATGATGGTTAATAAATGTACAAACATAAGAATGTTTTCACATGAGGGGAAACAAAAGAATATCAGCAATGCAAGGCATTGAAAATGGGATGGTATATGGAAAAATATATAATCAAGGCAAACCAGAATCTATAGTTAACAGTAACACTGTAATATGCTTCTAGTAAATGTACAAAGGCAATATATCAATGCTAAATGTCAATAAGGGGATAAAAGAGAGGAGTACTGGATTCTTGGTGGTATTTTTATTTTATTATTTATTTTTGATTATTCCTTTTTTCCCCTCTTCCTCTTTCTTTGTGGAAGAAATGGAAATGTACTCATACAGATTGTGGTGGTGAATGCACAACTATATGATTATAGGAAGAGTCAATGACTGTTTACTTAGGGTAGATTATATGGAGGTGGCCTCAGGGTACACTGACTGATGAATGGAAGGGCTAACTGGTGTATAGATACAATGGAAGACTGAGCAACTTCAAGAAGGATGAAGTTGTGAGGCCTGCAACAGGGTGAATGAACCCTGACGACATTATGTTGCGTGAAATAAGCCAGAAACAAAAATACAAATATTGTAAGGTCTCCTGTGCTGGTCTGAAACTTTAGGTACCCCATAAAAGCCATGTTTTTTTAATCCAGTCCAAACTGTGGGTGCAAACCTACTGTAAGGTGGGATCTTTTGATTAGGTTGTTTCCATGGAGATATGATCTCAGTAAAAATAATAGCAAACAGAATCAAACAGCACATTAAGGGATTATATTCCATGATCAAGAGGTTTTATTCCAGGAATGCAGGGTGGAAAAACATAAGAAAATCAATACATGCCATATATACTACATTAATATAATAAAAGAAAAATGCCCACATAATCATCGCAATTGATACAGAAAAGCACTTGACAAATCCCAGCACCCCTTCTCATTAAAAACAATCAGAAAACTAGGAATAAAAGGAATCATTCTTAACATTATAAAAGGCATATATGAAAAACCCACAACTAACATCACCATCACACTCTATGGTGAAAGACTGAAAGGTTTCTTCCCAGGATCACGAAAAAGATAGGATGCTCACTGTGCTGGTTTGAAACTATTGTGCCTTAGAAAAACATGTTTTTAATCCTAATCCAATCTGGTGGGGCAGCAGTTTCTTTTAATCTTGATTCAATATTATAGGGTGGAAGATCTTGATTAGATTATCTCCACAGGGATGTGGCGCGTAAAATTGTGGGTGTGACATTTTGATATGATGGAGATGTGACTCCACCCATTCAGGGTGGATTGTGATTAGTTTACTAGAGTACATTAAAAGGGGAAACATTTTGGAGAAACCTCAGATGCAGATGCTTGGAAAACAGTTGCTTCAGAATTGACAGAAACACGGATATCTCGAGATGCTTGGAGTGCCAACAGAGAGAGTGAGCAGATGCCTAGACACTGGATAGAGCCCAGCAGACATCACCATGTGCCTTTCCATGAAATTCTAACCAAGCCAGAACCCAGAGTTGTGTCCTGGAGGAGCTAAGTGAATGCCCACAGATGTTCAGAGAGGAAACCCCTGGCATCAAAACCTAGAAGCAACAGAACCAGGACCCAGGACCATGAGATGTCAGCCACATGCCTTCCCAGCTAACAGAGTGAAGGTAAACTCTTAATGGCACCTTAATTTGGACATTTTTATGGCTTTGGAAGTGTAAACTTGTAACATATTAAATTCCCTTTTTAAAAGCCATTCCATTTCTAGTATACTGCATTCCAGCAGCTTACCAAACTAATATACTCACTGTCAACACTGTTGGTCAACATTGTACTGGTAATTCTAGACAGTGCAATTAGGCAAGAAAAATAAATAAAGGGCATCCAAACTAGAAAGAAAGAAGTAAAATTTTCCCTTTATACAGATGCCATAAGCCTATACATAGAGAACCCTGAAAAACCCACAGTAAAACTCCTAGAGCTAACAAATTCAGCAAAGTGATGGGGTATAAGAGCAATACAAACATAAAAAGTGGTATATCCATACAGTAGTAATAAACAATTGAAGAGGAAATCAAGAGAAAAATACCATTTACAATAGCAAGTAAAAGAATCACATTTGTAAAAATAAATTTAACCAAGGATGAAAAAGACTTGTACTCAGAAAACTACAAAACCCATTGCTGAAATAAATTAAAGAAATCCCAAATAAATGGAAGGCTATTCCATGATAGTGGATTAGAAGACCAATTATTAATATGTCAATTCTGCCCAAAGCAAATTACCGATTCCATATATTTCCATTCAAAATTCCAATAATGTTCTTTATAGAAATGGAAAAACTGAGCTAGTTTGAAGCTATTATGTACCATGTTCTTTTAATACATTCCTGTGGATGTGGACCTGTCGTAGGTGGGACCCTTTAGTTAGGTTATTTCAATTAAGATGTGACTCACCCAATTCAATATGGACTTTAATTCGTTTACTGGAGTCCTTTATGAAAAGATAAAAAGCAGAAAAAGCTAAAAGAGAAACACCCTGAGAGCACTGAGACAGAAAAGCCCTGGAGGAGCTCAAAGAGGTCCCATAGAGGAAGCCTTGGAACCAGAGCTGAAGGCAATGAAACCTGAGAGCAAAGGACCAGCAGACACCTTCCTATGTGACAGAGGTGTGTCCCACACACAGGCAGGCTTTCTTCAGAGTCCAGATATCATCCCGTTAATGCCTTAATTTGAACTTTTCATGGCCTAAGTACTGTAAATTGTAAGTTAATAAATCCCTGTTGTTAAAAGTCAACCTATTTCTGGTATATTGCATTATGGCAGTTTTAGGAGACTGAAACACTAATCGTCAAATTTGTATCAAAAGGTAAGGGGACTTGTATAGCCAAAGTTATCTTTAAGAAGAAGAATGAAGTCGGAGGGTTCATACTTCACAGTCTTAAACCTTATTACAAAGCCACAATAATCAAACAGCATGGTATGGCACAAGGACAGACATATAGACAAATTGAATCAAATTAAGAACTCAGAAATTAACCCTCATATTTATGGCCAACTGATTTTTGACAAAGGGACAAAGACCACTTAATTGGGAAAGAATAGTCTCTTCAAGACATGACACTGGGAAAACTAGATCTTCATTTGCAAAAGAATGAAAGAAGACCCCTACCTCACACCATATACAAAAAAACAACTCAAAATGGATCAAAGATCTAAATGTGAGCCAGAAATATCAAAGTCCTAGAAGAAAACATAGAGAAGCATCTTTGGGATCCTGTGTTAGGCAATAATTCTTAGGCTTAGATATCCATAACACAAACAATGAAAGAAAAAGGTAAATAGAACCTCATCAAAATTAAAAACTTTTGGGCCTCAAAGGAGTTTATCCTGAAAGTAAAACAACAATCCACAGAGTGGGAGAAAATATTTGGAAACCACATACCTGGTAAGGGTTTAATATTCAGATTATATAAAGAAATCCTTCAACTCAACCACAAAATGACAAACATCCCAATTAAAAAATGGGCTAAAGGGCTGAATAGACATTCTCCAAAAATGATATACAAAGGTCCAAAAAGCACATGAAAAGATGCTCAACATCAGGAGCCATCAGGGAAATGCAAAATCAAAACCACTAGATACCATTTCACACCTACAAGAATGGCTGCTATTAATAAAACAGGAAATTACAAATGTTGTAGAGAATATAGAGAAATAACACTTTCATTGTTGGTGGGAAGGTAAAATGATGCAGCCACTTTGGTAAACCGTTTGATGGTTCCTCAGAAAATTAAGTATTTAATTACCTATGATCTGGAAATCTCACTTCTAGGTATATACCCAAAATAATTTAAAGCAGGGACTTGAATAAATATTTGCACACTAATGTTCACAAAGGAATCATTCACGATTATCAAAAAGTGGAAGTGACCCAAGTATACTTCAACAGATGGATAAACAAAATGTGGTAAATACATACAATGGAAAATTCAGCCATAAAAAAGAGTAAAGTTCTGATGCAAACTACAACATGGATGAACTTTGAAATCATCATACTGACAGAAAAGGACAAATATTGTATGATCTCACTTATGTGAAATAATCAGAATATGCAAATTCATAGAGTCATAAATTAGAATATAGGTGTACCTTGGAGATATTGCGGGTTTAGTTACAGACTATCACAATAAAAGGAATATAGCAATAAAGCAAGTCACAATTTTTTTTTTGTTTCCCAGTTCATATAGAAGTTGTTTACATAATACTCTAATCTATTAAGCATGTAACAGCATTATGCCTAAAAAACAGTATATATATATATATATCTTAATTAAAATGTGGCACAATCCTCGACTGTCACACCAGAGACCTGAGTTCAATTCCTGGTACCTGCCCATGTAAGAAAAAAAAAAAAGAAAATGTGACACAGACACACTAAATGCGCACATGCTGACGGAAAAATGTTGCCAACAGAGCTGCTTTATGCAGGGTTGCCACAAAAAACTTCAACTTATAAAAAAATACAATAAAGTAAATAAAGCACAATAAAGTAAGATGCAATAAAACAAGGAATGCCTGTACAGGTTACCAGAGGACTTTTGGTTGAGGGTGTTAATACTTAATTGGTACTAAGTTTGTGTTGGGGGTGATGGAAACACTTTGATAAATGGATGGTGGCACAACACTGAATTTAATTAATGTCCCTGAAATGTATAATTGAAAATGGATAAAATGGGTAATTTTAAGTTGTATATATATTACCAGAATAAAAATTAGAACAACAAAAAACCACACAGAACCATACAACACAAAGAGTGAACCCTAATGTAAACTATGAACTATTAGTTGATAGTATAATTATAACAACATAGTTTCATCGATGGTAACAAAGATACCATACTAATACAAAATATTAATTTTAGGGAAAATTGTGTATACACGGAAGAGGTAAATGGGAACTCTGTACTTTCTGCATGATTTTTATGTAAACCTAGAACTGCTGCAATTAAATTTAAAAAAGAGGAAAAAAGCATGAAATAGGGTGTGCGGGGGGGGTACACTGGTAGAATGCTCACCTTCCATGTGGGAAACTTAGGTTCGATTTCTGACCGTGCACTCCCCCTCCACAATAAAAAGCATGAAGAAGTAGTAAGTTGACCAACTCTGAATAAAAGAAGTGGGTAATAAAGGTAATATAAAAACAATGGACAACGTAAGAGCTATAAGACTGATAAAAATCCTTAGTGGGTAGGGAATTATATGCCAAGATTGTTTTAAAAATTATTTCCTCTCTGCAAGTTTTATTAACTCAATTTGCCAGTAAGGAAATTCTAAAATGTAAAGTAACTTTCTAATATCATAGAGCTGATAAGTGCAAGAGTTGAGAATTAAACCTAGATTTCTTTGACTACAAAGTCCATGTTCCTTCCATTACATATTTTTTTCTGACATAATGAAGATCTTTTTTATGGTAAGTTTGGTAATAATAACAATAATACTACTAATAATAATTTTCCTTCTGCTTATAACACTCTTCCCCTAATTACCTCCAAATCTTGTTTCCTCACTTACTTTAGGACTGTGCCCAAATGTCACCACATCACTGAAGCCATCTTTAATCACCCTATATAAAATGGCAATTCTCTAGGAGGTAGGTATTATTATTGACCTAATTTTACTAATTAAGTAAAAAAAAACTGAAGATCAAGGAGGTTAAATAAGTTAATGTGCTCAAGATCACTTGATTTGAAACCTGTACAATCTGATTCCTTTATTCCAAACCATTATGCTACACACTGGCTTAGATTTCAAGTATAGTGAATATATGCTGTTTTTGCCTTTACAGGTCTCAACTATCCAAAATGCCATGTGGTTCTGGTAGAAATGTCAACTACATACTCTCTGTCCCAGAGCAAAAACACAGCCTTAGGATTAATTAGTCATAGTGCATCTACCCCCAACAATAGTGATAAGTCTAACATATGGGAACATAAACAAGCAGGATCATATATGAATCCTTCTCTGGGATTCACATATGGACACTGGAAAAAAGAAGTTACTCTTCCTCACAGAAGAATAAGCTAAGACAAATCAGCCTATGGCCATCAGCAGTCATCTTACAAAGAGATGGTGATGGGGATGAGAGTAGGGATCCAATCTCCAACAATCTGATTTTCTACTTATATAAGCCAATAAATTTCTTATCTTATTTAAGCTAGTTTAAGTTGGATGTCTGCTATTTACAATAAGAAGGCTGAGCATACCTACTCAGAAAAAAATAAGTAAATAAAGCTGAAAGGGAAGATTAATAAGGCTGATGAAAAAAAGTGTGAAGTAATGTATGCACAAGAAAACAGATAAAGAGACTTGTCTAATGGAGACAAGAGATTTTAATGGGGACCATTTCTGGCAATGAATCAGAATTGAGCTATGCAATGCGCCCGACTTATGCAGTTGAGCTAAAGAGGATCTCTAAAAGTATCACAAGAAATCCTATATGACTGCAGATGTTACACATATTAACAACAGTAAAAGAACTCACTGTATCCTAAAATTTAGCTGGGTTTCAAGTGTGTTAAAGTAAAAGATAAGATAAGTTATGAAAAACTTACAATTTACATTATGCTCAATGGTATAAGATTGAAACCATTCCCCATTTTAAGATCAGGAAAAAGGCAAGGAAATGTGCTTTCACTGCTGCTCTTCAACATTGTACAAGAAATTCTAGCCAGAGAAACTAGGCAAGAAAAGAAATGAAAACATCCAAATTGGAAAGGAAGAAGTAAAACTATCTTTATTTACAGACGACATGATTCTGTATAAAGAAAAAGCTACCAAAGCTAATAAATGAATTGGGCAAATTTCAGGGCTCAAGATCAACATGCAATAATTAGGTCTGTTTCCATATACCAGCAATGAACAAGCAAATGGGAAATTAAGAAAATTCCTATTACAATAGCATCTAAAACAATAAAACACTTGGAGTAAATTTAACCAAGGAGGTAAAAGACTCATACACTGACGACCACAAAACATGGCTAAAAAAAATTAAAGACCTAAAGATGTGGAAAGATGCCTCATGGACACTTCATGGTTTGGAAAACCTACTTTTTCTTTTCGCATGGGCAGACACCGGGAAATGAACTCAGGTCTCCAGCATGGCATGCAAGAACTCTACCTCTGAGCCACCATGGCCCACCCAAGACCTACTATTTTTAAGATGGCAATACTAATGAAAGCACTCTACAGATTCAATATGATAACTATCAAAATTCCAACAGCCTTTTTTTTTTTGGCGGAAATGGAAAAGGCAATCCTTAAGCTCATTTGTAATTGCAAGAGACCCAGAATAGCCAAAACAAAACAATCTTGAAAAAGAAGAACAATGTTGGAAGGTTCAAACTCTCAACACTTACTATTAAACAGTACAGTCTTGGCTAGGATAGACATATGGATCAATGCACTAGAATTGAGAGTTCAGAAATAAACCCATGTGTCTATGCCAACTGATTTTTTATAAGGGTGCCAAGTCCATTCCATAAAGAAAGAATAGTCTTTTCTACAAATGGTGCTGGGAAAACCGGATTTCTACATGAAAAAAAAAAAACATAGTTGGATACCTGCCTCATATACTAAAATCAACTAGAAGTGGATCAAAGACCTAAATATAAGAGTTAAAATTATACAACTCTTAGAAGAAAACAGGGATAAATCTTCATGATCTTGGATTTGGTAATGGATTTTAAAATATGACTCCAAAAGCATAAGCAACAAAAGAAAGAATAAATAATTTTTACTTCATCAAAATTTAAAACTTTTGCACATCATGGGATATTTTCAAGAAAATAAAAAAAAACAAAAAACTCACAAAATAGAGGAAAATAGTTGCAAATTATATATCCATAAGGGTTTAATATCCAGAATATCAAAAAAACTTGTAAATTCACCAACAAAAAGACAAAAAAACAATTATAAAATAGGCAAAAGACTTAGACATTTCTCCAGAAAGGATACTAAATGGCAAAAAAAAAGCACATGAAAAGATACCTAACAATCATTAGTCATTAAGGAAATGCAAATCAAAACCACAAGTAGATAAGTGATGATACTGTGAACCATTGACTTAAATGCAAATCAAAACCACAAGTAGATATGTGATGATATTGTGAACCATTGACTGTACACCATGCACGGAATGTTTATATGTTAAGAGTGTTCATTTTTGTTGTTTTGGCTTGATAATAAAAAATAAATTAAAAAAATACAAGTAAATACCACTTCACACCTATTAGGATAGTAATATAGCTATTATTTAAAAAATAAGAAAATAACAAGTGTTGACATGGATTTAGAGATATTGGAACCATTGTGCATTGCTGATGGGTATGTAAAATGGTGCAGACAAGTGTAAAACAGTTTGGCAGTTCCTCAAAAAGTTAAACACAGAATTACAGTATGACCCAGCAATTTCACTCCTAAGTGTATACCCCAAAGATTTAATAACTGAAGACTCAAACAGACATTTGTACACCAATGCTCATAGTAACATTACTCATAGATCAAAAAGTAGAAACAAATGTCCTTCAACAGATGAATAAACAAAATGTGGCATGTGTGTATACACACACAAACACACACACACACACACACACACACATACAGAGGAATATTATTCAGCCATAAAAAGAAATGTTCTTCTGATATATGTTATAATATAGATGAACCTTGAAAACATTATGCTTAGTGAAATAAACTAGACTGCTAAAGGACAAATATTGTATAACTCCACTTACGTGAAATATCTAGAACAGGAAATTTATATAGATGGTAAGTATTATATAGATGGTAAGGACTTGAGAAGAGGGGAAAATGGGAAGTTACTACTTAATGGGTAGAGAGTTTCTGTTTGGGGGAGATAAAAAGTTTTGGGAATAGATGGCAATGATGGTTGCACAACATTGTGAACATAATTAACGTCTCTGAATTGTACACTTAAAAATTGGGGGAAAAAGAAAAGTCCACAATCTGAAAAAATAACGTATATTCTGAATCATTTGCATGCCTCAGGAATTATTCCAACTGTAATGCTGCCTACTTGATTTGGAATCAGAAGTGAGGCTCCATCCCACAATATGAGAATACCTGCAATAGGGAAGTGATAAGGTATGTGGTGGGAAAGCCCATACTGAAGTTGAGAATATTTGTTGGATACGCTTCCACAGCACTTATTTGTCACAGTCCACATATAAAAGCTAACTGTGAGGCAATACATGCCACCAGGGGAGGGAGAAACAATTCTGTGACAAATCAAATTTCCTGAAGAAAAAAGTACTTGCTGATAGCTGTTATCCTCAGTAAGGATGATATCTTCAATTTCAACTAGTCTCACAACCCAGGAATTAACTAACAGGAACCTACACCTAAGGAGACATATGCTTTCTCTGAAGGGTCTGCCCACTGCAAGCTCTAAGAAGCCTCATGATTACCTAAAACACTTTTTCCTTTTGTTGAAAGTGAATCAAGGGTGTCATATCAAATAAGTAGTTTCCCTGTCATTTTTATTAACTGTATTAATTAACAATCTCCCTGATCAGAATTTGAATTTGTTGTCTACTTTAGGGATCTAAAATAAAGTTATGAAAATTATTGTTCTTCATAATGATGTTACAAAATGGATTTTTAATAAAAAAAATTTTGACTATTACCATTGAGAATAGAAATCAATTACCTTGAAATTTTCTGTGATCAGAGTAAACAACTTGGTTGAATTCCCCACAACACATGCAGTATTTGACATTATTATTTCCAAAGGTGATAAAATTTTGAGTTTAGTGATCACCTAAAATAATTTGAGTAAATAATTTTTTAAATGTCAAAGTTTTTAAACAAAACTTCGAATATGCCCTAAAACAAAACAAAACAAAATATGTTTCATCTTTTTCTGAGAGGCTTTAAAAGATAAGGACATAAAATTAATTCATGACAACAAAGTTACAACTTTCCTATTAACATATTCCAATTAAAATATGTTCCTAATAGTGGCATTTTAAATAGCTATCCTGGATAATCACAAAGATAAAATATTATCAGAAATATAGGCTATATTTTATGATAATAGTAAGAGGCAGCTCTAAGCACAAAAATTAGTTTGAACTTCTCAAATACATATTTTTTAAAAATAAATTATTCTTTCTGGCTCTTTATCTATCTTTATGAAAAATATAAATATATCCAATAGCATTACTATGGTAAGATAATCAGCATGGCCACACTAGGTACAGACTGGAAGCTGATAAGTACATAAACACAGATGAAAACATCTGCGTCATGTGGTCTTTCACAACAAAAGGTGCATATAAGAAGATGCATTTGTTATAATTACTTCTAGGCCTCAAAATTCTTAATCTTCTTAGCATTCCTACCTTTTTTTCAATTCTTCTTAAATTGCATAAAAATGTTAAATACCCAGAGATGATGTTAGTATATATCACTAACATAATTTAAGTTGTTATGTATTTTTAAAAACTTAATTATTAGAAATAAGCCGGCCTAGATATTGAGGAACAGAAAGAGCAATTTGGGGAAAGAAACAAAGAACAATTAAAAATTAAAAGTAACATAGGAGAACATAATTTTAAAATAATAATAATAGAGTCAAACAACTTTTAAAATATAGAGATTAGGGGAAGACTACCCAAATTACACAAATTTCCATGATGATAAGTGAGTGGGCCAAAGTAATGATGAGTTGTAAAATAAAGGCAAGATAAGATGTGAAGGCAAGAATTTAAGAGACAAAATTAAGACTGCTCTAAAATGTTAGCTTCTCTTGATTCCGGAAAATGAAATTCAAATATAATTCACTGGAGACAATCATGTGAACTTAACAGCATGTATATTACTTTTGAAATAAAGACAGGAAATAATTTGAAGATATTAATTTCAGACTAATATTAAGGTAACTGGAAATGGTTAAGTAACAGGAAAACACATTCTCATATTCTTTTTAGGACAAAATATATTTAAAAAATGAAAATAAGGTGTACAAAATTTTAATTTTGACTCAGTAATCTACATTGGAGCAACCATGAATAACCTTTATTCTACTAAAAAGTAAACTAATTAGGAAAGCACTGACTTGATAATCTGCATTCTGTTCATTAATTTAACTATTTTTTAGGGATTTCTTACCTTTGCATATGTTGTGTTGTCTGCAAACTGTGATAATATAATTTGTGGACTTTTTAAATCAATACTTGCCATTCCTATTTCACCTCTAGCAAGTCCTCTTCCTTCCACAACAGCTACAATAACTGATGGGGAATGTGCTGAAACTGCAGATGAGGATGTAGCTGTTAAAAAGTTTTAAATAAAGTGGACTGTAAAAAAACATTAATAATAATAAATACTAGGGTTTTTTTTTCATAAAATCTCAAGCAACTAATTTAGAACATGGCTATTAATACCAAAAGAAATAAACATTTTTTCTCTAATCAAAAAAGAATCTGTCATTCAGACAAAATAAGAAGGTTAATTCACAAATAATTTTTCCAAAACTTATATTTAAAATTAATAAATTATACATTGTCTTATTTTGAATTTTTAAATAGAGTCATAAAAAGGAATTGAACTTGGGGCCAAAAAACCTAGATTATTTACCTTACTCTATCATTTAAAAGTTATTTGAATTTGGACAAATTATATCATAATAAGTAAAATTATTTCAACATAAGGCAACAAAATAACTTCCTTGCCTAACTCAAAAGCTGGCAGAAAGAATCAATAGGATAGTAAATATGATTGCATTTTATAAAGCATAAAACATTATACAACTATAAACTCTAATTATGATGTACCTGGGTAATGTGTAAATTTAAAAGTATAATAAAATAAACATTTATTAAATGCTTGCTATATTCCAAGAATACTCTTAGTTCTTTACTTGATAGCTCATTTGTCACAATCCTATAAAATAGGCATCATTATTTTCCCTATTTACAAATAAGAAGGCTAAGCATTGAAGAAATAAAGCAGGGCCAGAATTTGCATACAGACAACCTGGCTCCAATGCTGGTGCTCTTAACCACTATGTATAGTGTATGATTTTGACAATTGCTAAGGTAAGCCACTTAACCTTGTAAAGCTACCTCTTTCCATCTGTAAACAGGAATTTATAACTTATTTTAAAAAAAGTTATTAGAATTAAATGTAATAATACAGAAATGTTTTATAAAGTATATAAAATAGATGGCATTATTCCTGGGTGAAAAAGTCAACCTAAAAGTACCTAAAATTTTACTTTCAAAGAAGTAAAATCATCTTTCATTTCCTTGCCAAGCTTAAATTTATAACTTTTGATCCCCACATCCCCTCCTGACCTAGATTTCTTTTTTCTGTCATATTCTATTTATAATGCCTATAAATATAGTTATCATTTATATGAGCCATAGTCAACTTAAGAGTTCATTTTTAAATCTATTGTTTTCAGATCTTAGAAACTTTTTATCTGGGAAAGCCATGTTATAAATGGCTATTAAGTTTACAATAGGTCTATAGAAGTTCCTTTAAGTTCTATTCTCACTACACTATAACCTTCCTATTTTTTATTGGAAAATAACCAACATGTTCCATAAGAAATTGATTACACTCAGAACACATCATCCCTAAACTTTCAAAAGAACATTTACTCTGTTACTGCTGCTATAAATAATATTATAGTGAACCTACTAGTGTACAAAGCTTTATTCTGGGTATCTTACTTCTTAAAATGGGTCCTTAGAAGTAAAATTACTGGGGCAAACGGAAATCACCAATTTTTGTTGTTATTTTGTGTTTCTTGGGGGGGCTCATCTGGGATCTTAAGGGAATAACCATTTTTAAGATCTTAACATATATTGACAAATTTATTTTGAGAAATGTATCGATTTTTAATTCTATCAGCAGTATATGAGAAAAGCCAATCTTACTGTATCTCATCATAGGTAACCTCTTAAATGTACTATCATTAGTATGATAATTTAAATATTCAGTGCTTTAATCTGTATTTTTTTTAAGTTACTATTGAAATGAACATTATTTCAGAATGTGAAGAGGAGATAGATGAGCAAGATGGTGGAGTGAGAAATTTTTAGGTTCTGTTCCTCCATACCAACACTGAAAATCCAGCAGAAAAAACTTTCTCTGAGCCCTCAAAAACAACTGAAGGGTTGTAATAACTAGGTAAGTGCTGAATCAAGAAAAAGGAAACTAGGTACACAGGTATTTCAGTACTAGAATGCTTGCCTGCCACGTAGAAGAGCCAGGTTCAATTCCCTGCCCATGCACCAAAAAAAATTAAAAAGTAAAAAAACGAGGTGGGGGGGGAACAGTAAGACTGATGTTGCAGTCTTGAGTCTAAAATCTGTAGAGAAGCTTCTAGGGTGGAAATTCTGGGAAACATTCATGTCGAAGTCTTGAGGAAGAATTTTCCTCAGGTTTTTGCTTTACAGACCTTGAAGTAATTTGATGAGGTCCATTTACATTATCAAGAGCAATCTTTACTTAAAGCCAATTGACTGCAGATGCTCATCCCATCAAGCATCTAGGCCATATTCTGACCACCCAACTAGACACCATAACCTAGCCAATTTGACCTATAAAATTAACCAGCACATGTGGAAGGAAGGTATTATGTTTATTTTATTTAACATTATCGGGTTTAATAATGGTTATATCTCTGTTACTTACACATGTATGACTAAAATTCAATTCAAAAATAAACCATTATCTTGTAATAAAGATATAGATTATAGGGAAAAAAAGGCAATTTTAAAACAGTAGAAAAGCTCATCACACCTTTAGGCCTTGCCCCATCCCTCCCCAGCTTGGTTCTATGTCAGCCTGCACTGCCAATTAGGGTTCTTCATCCCAGATTCCTGAGGGAGCAGAGTAACCCTTATGTGCTTACTGGAGCACATATATGTCTGTGCAAATCCATGGGGTAGCAGCAGCCTAAAGGGCAGCTCCAGGATATCTTTGTCTTGGAGGTCCCAGACCTTGCTCTGCACATGGAAGAAGTTAGTAGGGCCACTAAAACACCTCAGAAAGACAATCAAACCACAGACACTTAAGGAAAGGATTACTAGTTGAGACATACAAGTGTTGGGACTGAGAAGAAAGTCTGTGAATTTCCTGGGGAATGCATTCAGAGTATCTGTGTTTATGAGGAAATTGATAAAGCCATGTGCATGTGCCTAAGACAAGATACGTGCTCCGAAAAGACTTGAGAGGACCCTATGTTTTCACCTCAGGTTATTCTTTAGACCCACTGGAAAGCTGGCTAAGGGTTGAAGGATAATAAGACTGGAAAAGGCACTTTCTTTCCTTTTGTTTTGTTTTGGGGCGATTAGGTCCTGGTATATATGGTAATTTCCACCACACACTAGCTGAACACAAGCTTAAGGTGTAGAGACTTCAGTAATCACATAGTTAAAAGATACAGCCCTTGCATAAATAGTTTGAAAAATTCATTGAACAAATAAACTACTATAGTCTTCAACAAGAGGGGTGGGGGGTGGGAAACAGCAAGCCTGGGGAAAAATAGAGAATCTAATTTCCAGAGTTAATACATTAAAATATTCAATATCAAAATTTTAACAAAAAAGTCACAAGGCATACAAAGAATCAAGAAAAGATGGCTCATTTAAGGAACAAAATAGAGCTGCATCATAAGGAAAATCAGACATTAGAAATGTCAGACAAAGACTTTAAAAAATTTGTCTTAACAACACTCAAAGGGCTATAGGAAATTGGGAAAATAATAGCTGAACAAAATGAGAATTTCAATAAACAGAAATTATAAAGAAGGAACCAAATACTGGAGCTGAAGTGAACAGTAACAGACATTTAAAAAAAAATTCCCTGGAGGGGTATGCCTTAGTCTTCCACGGTGGCTATAACAAAGTACCACTTTGGTTTAAACAACAGAATTTATTGTCTCACAGTTTGGGGACGAGAAGTCTAAAATCAAGAGATCTATGGGTCACACTTTCTCTGAAGTCTGCAACAATCTGGTGGTAGCTTTTTGGCAATCCATAATTCAATCTCTGCCTACATCACACGGCTGTCTATCTCCCCATCAGCCTTCTACTGCTTTGTCCAAATGTCCTCTGCTTATAAGGGTTCTAATCACATCAGATTAAGGCCCACCCTGATTCAGTCTGGTCTCATTTTAACTAATAGCATCTTCAACGATTCTATTTATAATTGAGTTCACATCCACAGGATCAGGGATTAGGACTTGAAGATGTCTTTGTGGGGAACATGATTTAATCCATGACAGAGTTCAACAGCAGACTGGAGCTGGAAGAAGAAAGAATCAACAAAATTGAAGACAGGACAACTGAAGTTATCCAGCCTGAGTAACAGAAAGAAAAAAGAATGGAGAAAAGCAAACAGAACTGAAGAGACATATAGGACACCATCACTGTACCAACATACACATTACAGAGTCCTGGAAGATGAAAAAGAGAGAAAAGGTAAGAAATAATATTTGAAGAAATGGTTGAAAACTCCAAATGTAACAAAAGGCATGTACGTATATACACATCCAAGGAACTCAAAGAAATACAAATAAAATAAATTGAAAGAGATCACACCAAGACACACTAGAATCAAGTTTTTAAATGCCAAAGACAAAGAGCGGATCCTGAAAGCAGCAAGACAGAATCGGCATGCCACTTACGATGGAGTCTCAACAAGATTGAATGCTGATTTCTCAGCAGAAGCCACATAGGAAAGCCACATAGGAAAGAAGGCAATGGGATGACATATTTAAAGTACTGGAAGAAAAAACAAACTGTCAACCATTCTATATTTGGCAAAACAAACAAGCAAAACAAACAAACAAATAAAAATTCAACAAATGGTACTGCAATAATGGGATACTCACATGGAAAAATAATGAAATATGACCCCACCACACAACATACAAAAAAAAATGCAGAGATTAAAACATTCCCAGTTAATCAAAAAGCTGATGGCATTTGTTACTGCTAGACCTACCCTAAAAGAAATGTTAAAGGGAGTTCCTCAAGTTGAAAGGAAAGGACATTAGACAGTATCTCAAGCCAGAAGAGGGAATAAAGATCTCCAGTAAAGGTAAATATAAATGAAATACTGTTTCACTTTTCACCTCTTACATGATCTAAAATACAAATGCAAAAGAAAAGCAAAATAAACATATAGTATTCAGCACACATTGGATAAAGATGTCATTTATGACAAGAACAGCATAAAGGTGGTGGCATGTGATGGTTAGGTCCTGGTGTCAACTTAGCCAGGTGATGTGCCCAGTTGTCTATTAGGTAAGCACTGGCCTGACCATTGCTACAAGGATATTTTGTGGCTGACTGATAAATCTGAAGGCTGGTTTAGCAAATCATTGGTCAAGTGACTGCAGCTGTGGCTGATTACATCTGTGATCAGGCTTGCTTCCTACAAATGAGATAATTCAATTAGCTGAAATTATTAAAGAAGAAGAGAGACTTTCACTTTTTCTTCAGCCAGCAAGCCTCTCCTTTGGAGTTTGCTGAAACTCTTTAATGAGCTGCCAGCTTCACAACCTCCCCTATGGATTTTCGACTCCTCCATTCCCACAGTCGCATGAGACACCTTAAAAAATCTCCTATTTACAGATATCTCCTATTGGTTCTATTTCTCTAGAGAAACCTGACTAATAAGGAGAACAAAGGAGTATAGGAACATAGACTGTGTATTCTATTGAAGTTACACTAGCATCAAATCAAATGAGACTGCTATAGTTTTAGGATGTTAAATCACATTGTAATGAAAATGTCTAGAAAATATACACAAAAGGAAAAAAGAAACAATTCTAAATGGCTCAGAAAAAGATCAACAAAAGACAAAAGAAGGCAATAATGGAAGAAATAAGGGACAAAAAAACAATAAGGCTCACAAAAACCAAATAGCAGAAGGCAGAAGAAAGTCATGCATTATCAATAATTATTTTAAATGGAAATGGAATAAAGTCTCCAATAAAAAAACAGAGAATAACAGAATGGATAAAAAAGCATGACCCAAACTACATACTGTTTGCAAAAGACTCACCTTAAATTCAAAGACACAAACAGGTTGATATTGAAAGAATGGAAAAAAAAATAGAGGTGGGGTAGCAGTCCATCACTATAAGTAAAAAAAACTGCTACATGGGACAAAGAAGGACACTATATATTGATAAAAGGGTGAATTCAACAAGAAGATATGACAATTATAAACATATATTCACCTAACAGCAGAACGCCAAAATAAGTGAAACAAACATTAACAGAATTGAAGATAGAATATAGACATATCTACATTAATAGTAAGACTTCAACATACTACCTTCATTATTGAATAGAATATCAAGACAGAAGGTCAATAAGAGATTAAGAATTCAACAATAGGGTGGTGGATTGAATCATGTAGCCTACAAAGACATGGAAGTTCTAACTTTTGGTTCTGTGGGTGTGAACTCATTTGTAAATAGGACTTTTGAAGGTTTTATTTGCATGAGGTCAAACTGAATCAGGGTCGGCCTTAATCTAATATGACTGATGTCCTTATAAGCAGTCTAACTGGAGAAACTAGAGTAGGAGAAACAAATTACCAAGTGATAGACACAGAAATGGATCTATAAGCTGAGGAACCCCAAGTATTGCTGGCAAGACAGCACCAGAATGCCACAGATTCCAGGATAAAGCATGACCTTTGAACATCCCCAACGAACCTCTTTCGTTACTCAGATATGGCCTCTCTCTCTAAGAAAACTTGGCAGTTGAACTCACTGCCCTCTCTCCCTATACGGGACATGGTTCCCAGAGGTGTAAATCTCCTTGGCAACGTGGACATGATGCCCAGGCTTGAGCCAGAACCTGGCATCCTGGGATTAAGAGAGCCTTCTTAACCAAAAGGGGGAAGAGAGAAATGAGGCAAAATAAAGTTTTAGTGCCTGAGGAATTTCAAATTCAAGAAGATATTCTGGAGATTAATCTTATGCATATATAATGCATAAAAAAATATACAATATCCTTTTTTAGTTTTTAGTGCATTAGAATAGCTAGAAGAAAATACCTGAAAATGTTGAACTGTGTTTCAGCAGCTTTGATTCTTGAAGGCAATTGTATAACTACATAGCTTTTACAGTGTGACCATGTGATTGTGAAAACCTTGTGGCTGATTCTCCTTTTATCCAGCATATGGAGAAATGAGTAAAAACATAAGGAAAATAATAAAAATAAATAAGGGGGAGATGAAGGGTTAAAAAAATGAGTAGAGTACAATACTCACAGTCAATGAGACGGAAGGATAAAGGGTATGGGATGTGTGGGGGTTTTCTTTTTATTTCTCTGTCTAGAGTGATGCAAATGTTCTAAAAATAATCACGTGATGATACACAACTATGTGATGATACTGATTTATACTTTGGATGGACTGTATAGTGCATGAAATGTTTCAATTTAAAAAAAAACAAGAAGAAGACAGCATTAGAATGCTGCAGATGCCAGGATAAGCATGACCTACATATACCTTGATCTTGGACTTTCAACTTGCAAACTGTGAGCCAATAAATTCTAGTTGTTTAAGTGAACCCATTCTATGGCACTTGCCATAGTAGCCCTGGCAAACTAAGACAAGTGCTTTAAACGAACTAGACCTAAAAGATTAGAACTCTTCACCCCATCAGCAGAATGTGCATTCTTCTCTGTTACACATAGATCATCTTCCAGATAGACTATATGTTAGGTCACAAAACAAGTCCCAATAAATTTTAAAAGACTGAAATCAGATCAGGGATCTTCTCTGATCACGAGATAAAGCCAGAAATTAATAACAGAAAAACCAGAAAATTCATAAATATGTGGAAATTAAGCAGTATGCTCTTAGAATAACCAAATAAGAAAAAGAAAAGAATAAATCACAAGGGAAACTAGAAAACACATTGAGATTAATGAAAAAAATCACAACCTACCAAAACTTATAGGATACAGCAAAAGCCATGCTCAAAGGGAAATTTATAGTTGCAAATGCTTACATTGAATCAGGAGAAAGATCTCTTATCCAGAAGTTAGGTTAAATTTAACTTCAACCTGTAGGAACCAGAAAAGCCAAGAACAAACTAAACACAATGTGAACAGAAGGAAGGAAATAATAAAGATCAGAGTTGAGAAAAATCAATGAAAGAAAGAATCAATGAAACCAAATGGTGGTTCTTCTGAACAATAAAATGATCATTTCCTATTTCTATTTATCTATATTTTCTTTTTGAGAACTATCTGTTTATATTCTTTGTATACAATTTTTACTGAATCTTAATTTTCTCAACGTGTTTTCACGTGAGCTTTCTAAATCCATGACAAAATTTATATTTGCTACCAATATTTGTTTTTCGATATCCCAAAGGTTTGTATTTTCGTATAGACAACATTTTACTTTGTAATTTCTTCCAGTGCTTTTCTACTAAGAAACTCCTCCTCCATTGAGATATTTTATATTAATTACTATTTTCTCCTAATTTTTAAAGTTTTTGTTCATTTTGTTTTTTCACCAGGGCTGAACTTTGAGTAGTACATTTGGCTGTCTACCACATCTGGAATAAGAGATAGCCAAAAGTATAGATCTATACTTATTTATGAGCAGCTGCCAATAGTTTAGCTGGATATTTTGTGACCTGGAAGGAATAGGATTGAAAGACTGATTGATAACAAGGACATCTGGGAACAGGGTATGTAGACAGACATCTCAACACAAACTGTGAAAATATTTGTGTCCCATGTGATTGTCCACCAAAGGGTATCATTTTAGAGAAGACTGGAGGACAAAATCATGCACTCTGTGGATGTCGGTTTCTTTCCTCAGCTACCCCAATGGTTCCTCAATGGGCCCATAAACACAAGGATCATGGTTGTAGGGATGGGTACTATACATTGGCTTAACAACATGAATTTGCAATTACCAAGGCTAACCTGGCTTACCCTAATGCCATCTGCCTAATTTGCTAACAGTAGAGACCAATGCTGAGTCTCTGATATGAAACCATTCACCCTGGAGAGCAGTAAATCACCTGGTCACTGGACCTCTTCTATCATGGACAGGGTAGATATTTGTCCTTACTGGAATAAGCAAATATTCTAAATATGGATCTGCCTTCCCTGCCCATAATTCTTCTGCCAGCATTACCATCTGTAGACTTACAGAATGCCTTATCCACTGAGATAACATTCAGCAAAGTATTGTGTCTGACCAAGGAACTCATTTCAGAGCAAAGGAGGTACATGAATGAACTCATGTCCATGGAATCAATTGATCCTATTATAAACGCCATTTCCAGAGGTGGTGGGCCTAACTGAACAGTAAAATGGCTTACTGAAAACTCACTATCAGCATCAACTAGGAAACAATATCCTGAAAGGACTAGGTTTTGTGTCTTACAGGACAAAGATTATGCTTTGAATCAGAGATGATAATATGCACTCTAGTCCTCTTACTCATACTTTTTTCCCAATTTCCTCTGCTCTCTCTCACCTTCTCACCAAGTTTGTCTCCAGAAGTCCTTTTGATGCCATATTCCTTTTGACAGGGAGACCTGCTGACACTGGGGACCCACTTCTACTGCACACCCATACACTAATCACCACCTGTAGCTCTCCATCCCTTCCTGCTTTTTTGTTTTCCTAGGATTTCAGAACAGCTCTGGCCCAGCAAACCTATGGATTCCACCATTCAATGGGTTTAATCAAGCTTTCTTCAATGAGATCTGAAATACAACTGTAGGAATAGGGACCAGAGGCAAGTCTGATTTTCTTTGGGAACTCTCCCTCAGTCCTATACTGTCATACAAAGTTTTCTTATATCTCATTGTTAGTCTTTTCTCATAGTTTAATAATTCTTTTTATTAAACTTCCCCTTTTTAAATCATGGTATGGTTCTGTCTTCTGATTGGATCCAGACTGCTACAGTCTCTGCCTTCATCAAGTTCACAGTACAGCATAAGAAGAGACAATTAAAATAGCATTATTAGCAAAATGCAGAGTGAAATGGAAACACATAGCAAGGACACGTAATTTTCATTCACAGGATCAAAGAAGCCTCTCTTAAAGATGTAACATCTAAGCTTAGACTTGAGGAACAAATAATAGTTGTCCATAGAAAGAGAAGAAGAAAAGGTTTTCCAAGCAAAGCAAATAGCATGAACAAATGCACAAGGGAAAGAGAGCACACCATATTCAAAGAACTGAAAAAAATTTCAGAGTGTTAACACACAGAATACAAGTGAGGAAGTAGTGCAAGATAATGCTGGAAACACTGGTCAGACTTAATTCATTCAGTTCCTCATAAATTATGCCAACATATTTGAAATTGGTCTCAACAGTAATGGTGAACCAAAAAAGTATTAGAAATAAGAAGAGTGGCACAAGATGGTTGACTATAAAAGTCAAGGAATAAAAATCAACTGTATTTTTATACTCGATATAATTACTTAGAAAACACAATTTTTTAAAAAGACACTGAAATAGCTACAAATTTATAAGGTACAATAGCAAGAAACCTAGTAAATATGAATAAAACCTGTATGTAGAAAATTACAAAACTTTATGAAAAAAAAAGACTAAAAAAGATATGGGGGGCGGGCCACGGTGGCTCAGCAGGCAAGAATGCTCGCCTGCCATGCCAGAGGACCTGGGTTCGTTTCCCATTGCCTGCCCATGTTAAAAAGAACAACAACAAAAAAAGATATGGGGAGATACCCTGTACGTTCAGGAGAGATATCCCATGTTCATGGATAGGGAGACTCAACATTTTAATTCTCTCTAAACAGATTTTTGGATTCAGTGAAAGTGCAATTTCAATAAAAATCTCAATGTCTTTTTGTGGAACTTGATAAATGGGCCTATAATTTATATGGAAGAACAAAGGGTTAAGAAGAGTCAAGACTTTTGAAGAAGAAGAATAATGTGGTAGTAGAGTGTGTGGAGGTGGGAGGGTTTCCCTACTAAACATAAAGACTTATTATAAAGCCAAAGACAGTGTGATGTTGACATAAAAATAGACATTATGACCCATAATAAAGATAGAAGATAAAAAGAGCTACAAATAGAACTTATGCGGGCCTATGATGCATGTCTAAGATAGCATAGCAATTCAATGGAGAAAGGAAGGACATTCAATAAATGGAATTAATTTAATGAGAAAAAGTGAACCTTATAAGTAACCTTATATTATAAACAAAAATCAAATTCAGAAAATTTAAATTTAAAAAGTAAACTTTAAAATTCTGAAGAAAATATAGCAGAATGTTCCTGAGTTGGAACAGGGAGAATTCCTAAACAAATCATACAAACAGTAATTATAAAAGAAAATGCCTAAATTTTAGTCTTTTAACATTAAGAATTATGTTCCTGGTTTCTGGAATGGTAGACAAGTTTATTTGAATCAATTCTCCCACTCCAGGCATATACTCCTAGACAAAATATAAACATACCCAAAAACCTTACAGCATTAAAGGATTTTACAAATATATATTGTGTGTATCAGGACCTATCAAATGATACACTTTAAATATATGCAGTTTGTTGTATGTAAATTATACCTCAATAAAGCTGTTTAAAATACATCAGGAGGTCATACTAATATTTCTAATTTTATTTTTTTAAACTATCTTCTCAAACAAAAAAAGAGAAGAAAATACAAAAAAATAAATTAAATAAAAAATTATTAAGGAGCAAAAGAATACAGAGAAATTTCAGGACCAAGATCCAAGAAAACAGAGGATTCCAGAGAATGAGTCCAGCCCAAGTAGCCAACTTTTCCATGGAGCCATTTGCCTACCTAATAGTTTGAAAGTAAAAAAAAAAAAAAAATATATATATATATATATATACGCCCCCACACACATATATATTATTGTATGAAGACTCACTGAATGAAAATTGGCGTGGCTATATTAATACTAGAAAACATATAAGTTAAACCATGGACCTTAATTAATAGTGTAATTTTAAAATCTATTATCAATTGTAACAAATGTTCCATACTAATGCAAGGTGCTGGTGGTGGGGTGGGGTTTGGGAGTCCTATATTTATGCACGATTATTCTGTAAACCTACAACTTCTCTAAAAACAAAAATAAAATAAAAACTAAATAATTTAGACAAAATAAATTTAGGCAAAAAACATATCTACTGATAGAAGAGGGTAATTTCATAATGAGAAAAGGTCTTGATTCACTTAGAAAATAAAATCTCTCAATAATTGACAGAACTAATAAACATAAAATAGTAGTGCGGTGACATAGCAGATTCAAATAACATGAACAAAATGACCTAATAAGACACACATATATAACCCAACTGCCGAAGACACATTCTATTCAAACAGATACAGAACATTTATCAAAAATATCTAAAAGTAAGAACTTCTCTGCATTCAAAAACATGATAAAGAAAAGAAAAAGACAGCCATAAAACTAGAGAAAATATATACAATATATACAATCACCAAGTTA
This sequence comes from Tamandua tetradactyla, assembly GCF_023851605.1. Classification (NCBI taxonomy): domain Eukaryota; kingdom Metazoa; phylum Chordata; class Mammalia; order Pilosa; family Myrmecophagidae; genus Tamandua; species Tamandua tetradactyla. Next base: position 49,927,489 of record NC_135337.1, read on the forward strand.
TTTAGAATCAAGAATAAATAAACAATTGCTACAAATCAACAAAAATAAACCTAAAGAAAAATGGACAAAAGACATCACAGTCGTTTCCTAGAATATTAAAGATATATGGCCAAAAAGTGAACAAAAATATTATTGATTAGTAAACAGGAAAATGAAAATTCAGACTACTGTAAGATAGTATTTTATAACAATAGATTGGTAAATATTAAGAAGTCTGACAATAGCAAATGTTTGAAGAGGATTTAAATCAACAACAAATCTTATATGTTGCTAGTAAGAGTGTACACTGGCAGAACCACTTTGAAAAACAATTTGTCGGTATTTTATAAATTTATAAATTCACTTACCTTTTTGCTAGATATGTGCCTTACAGAAACTCTTACACAATGAAGATCTATTTCACCCATTTAACTCCTTAAGAAAATCTAGCATATTTTGATAAAATTAAAATTTAAGGATTAAAAAGAGAACACAATATACCATTATCAACATCTAGATTTAAATAAACATTGTGTATTAAAGGGAGAGCTTTCTCTTTCTAATGTTTTATTATCAGAATGGTTTAAATACATCTGCTTTTATAAACAATATCAGAAACTATGTAGGTTTATTACTATAATAACCCCAAATTATGGATATGTATAAATTGATATATTTATCTTTCAATCATCTATATTACCCATTAATAACTTCAAATGAACTTCACCATTCTAATTAATAGCTTACAAAACTTTAAATGTTTCAAAAGATCATGTAGGAGATCAATCTTCCACTCGTTTACCTGAAAATCCCACTTGTGGTGTCCAACTTCTATAACCTGATCTCTGGAGATTTCCAGCAGACAATGGAGTTTTTAGTATTTGAGGACAATTAGTACCTCTAACAGAAGATGAGCTTGTACCAAAAGTGAAATTTGATGCTGCTGTATTTTCTCCATAAGATCTTTTGTTTCCAAAGTTTGAACCTAAATTAGTAAGAATATATATCAGTTCTTAAAGATTCAAATTTTTGAAATGATGTATTAGTCTCTATAATTTATAGCATTTCACTTTCAATAAAAATTCATCAAATACATTTAAAAAAATAACAAATTATGGCAACTACTGATAATTTTGTGCTAAAATATAAAGAAAAATGTTTGATGTCTTGCTTCTACCAGTTCACTGAGACTCCTCTTGCAAGATCATGAATTACCATATACTTCAAATACACCAGACATGTTTAATTTGTAAAATATTTAATAGGACTCTTCTCTATTGACTTATTCACTGAAGCTCTTTTCTACCACACAAGTGGCATAGCACACAAAGAGCTTAGATTTAAACTCAACCATTTGGTTCCTTGCTTAGGTACTCACCTGTATTGTACAGGGTCGTCATAAAATTTGAAAGAATGTTTATAATCTAGTATAGTGTCTTGGCATATACAAATTCTAAAAAAACATCTGACTCTTACCCCCTGTTCTTGATTTCCATGACAACTCTCTACCTTGATTCTCCTTAAACAAGTTGCTTTTAGTTTCTTTTCCTGGATCCTTTATCCTCTCTCTATCTCTTAATTGTTGGCCTTCCAGGATTCCATACTTTTTTATTTTTTCTCACAAATAAAATTCTCCCTGTGCATCTCATCTATTTTCTTGGTTTCATTAACATCTGTCTCTTGACAATTCTCAGACCTTTACATACAACTCTGACACCTTTCTTATATTGTAGACCAGGGGTCAGCAAACTTTCTCATAAAGGGCCAAATAGTAAATATTTTAGGCTTCATGAGCCATATGTTCTCTGTCACAGTTACTCATTTCTGCATAAATGAATGGGCATGGTTGTGTTTCAACGAAGCTTTGTATATGGACAATGAACTCTTAAATTTCATATATTTATTGTATGAAATATATTTATTGTAAAATATTGTATAGTAATACTAATAATGTATATTATGTATTACACATACCATAATATTCTACATTAACATTAATAATATTACATATTATTTTTTAATTTTTTTCAATCACAAAAGTGCGAAAATCTGCATTTCCATATAGCAGCCCCTAGCCACATGTGGCTATAAATTGAAATTAAGTAAAATTTAAAGTTTAGTTCCACAATCATACTAGACACATTTCAAGTGCTCAAAAGCCATATTTGACTAGTGGCTAACATACTGAACAACACAGTTATGAACATTTTCATCATCGCAAAAAAGTGCTACCAGTTAGCACTACTCAAGATTTTTATATTCAAGTACCTATTGGACATAAAACTTCAGCTATCTTCCCCAAACTTCTAAATGTCCAAAAGTGAATTCATTATCTTTCCCTCAAAATTTATGCTTTATTACCAGTCATGGCCAATTGTTCCATATTAAATCCTGTCACTCAAGTCATAAATTTAGGAGTCATTCTTAACTCTTCTTTTTCCTTCAGTTCTAACACCCTACCAGTGACCAAGTCATGTAATTCTTTCTTTCTTTTTTAAATATTCAAATTTCTCTCCACCTCTGTCAGGTAATCCTTTCTTTCTTTTTAAATATTCAAATTTCTCTCCATCTCTACTCTTGCCAGACCATTTTAAGTCCTTTGCCGACCTTTTTGTAAGTCTCCTACTTGTTTTCCATGCATACAGGGTTAAGTCTAACATCTTCTTCATCCTATCAACAGTGATCTCTGTGAAAAACAAATTTCATCATATCGCTCCCATTCATACAATATCTTAATGTCTTCCAACACCCACTATAGGATAAAATAGGGAAAAAAAGCATTTCACTTGAGTCCCAGCAGGTATTGGATGACACAAGTTCAATAAAGAGAATATTTAGAAAGGCGTGGACAGGGTGTAGGGATATCATCATAAAGAAATGTGCAGAATCTGAACAAAGCATGCTTCATTACCAACGTAGGCCTAACAGAGCTAAGGGAGTAATTACCAAAAACTGGGGACAACTGCTTTAACACTAGTATTTGGATATACTAGATGCTCTGCACACTCAATATGTCCACAACTGAACTCATCGTCTTTCCTCCAAAAGTTGCTTCCTTTACAAAATCCCCTTTATTGAGTAATAGTACTATCATCTATCCTATTCAGTCACCAAAGCCAAGAGATCTATTCGCTATCCCAGATCTAATTCCCATGAGCACTCCAAGTTTATCAACATCAATTTACCCTTTGGCTCCACCCAAACTAAACAATTTTCAGTTCTAGAAGTACAACATTCTATATTAGGCTTCTGTGCCTTTGCACATACGTTTTACTCTCTAAAGAATGTTCTCCAATTTCTCTTCTAACTTTTTTCTCCTTTCTTTTAACTGACAGCTTCTACCCTACTCACCAGCAGAAGCTGTACTTCCTCTGGAATAATCTTATTCCCACTTTCATTCCCCCACTTTACTTATAAATAACCCAAATATTTGTAAATACCTCGAATATGGCTATCTTCTTTTTATTAGAGAAGTTTTGGGTTTACAGAATAATGCACAAAATACAAGATTCCCGTATGCACCCTATTATTAACACCTTGCACTGATGTGGTACATATATTACAATTGAAGCACATTTATATAACTGTACTATTAGCCACAATCCGTGGTTTAACAAAGGGGTCACTGTATTTTGCAGTACCACAGACTTTTAAAATTTTTATTTTACTATCATATATATGACCTAACATTTCCCCTCTGAAACACATTCAGATATATATTTCAGTGCTGTTAATTATGTTCAAAATGTTGTGTTACCTTCACCATATGGTTATCTTTTAAAACTGTAATTACTAATTTTTAAAGTTTGTCTTCCTTATTGAAATATATGCTCCCTGAGAGCACAGATTATTTACCCTCAACTCCTAACAACTCTTTTACATACTTGGGCCTTGGTTCTATCTGTAAAATGGAAATTTAAAAAATCTACTTTGCAGAATTATTGTGAGGATCAGGGACACAGTATGCCTAGTACATAAACTAGAACAGAGTAGGTGCTCATTAACTAATGGGTTTATTACTGATGAAAACGGTGTGAGAAAGCATCTCATGAAGAAGGGGATTTTATTGACAATGTGAACATGCACCATTGCCTTGCAGGAACTGCAAGTGGCTCAATTTCATTAGGCTGCATGCACATGAATAAGCGATAAAATATAGTGGTAAAGATTGCAAACACATTCCAAATGTACTTGCATACCCTATTAACTAGTTTGATCTTTACCTGTAGATACAAAGCCACTGATTTATTTTGAATGCAAGGGACAGTGTTAGATTTTCATTTTCTACATCCCTCTGGTAGCAGTAAGCTTGGAAAAAGGAAAAATACTTAGGAGTTTGATGCAATAATGCAGACATAAAACTCTAAGGGCCTGCAATATGGAGACAGAAAGGGACAAAGTTTTTTAAAAAATAAAGATAGGACTTGGTAACTATTTGGAAGGTGCGGGTGAGGAAACTGAGGTCTTCTAGGTTTAAGATTTAGGCAATCAATTTATTAGGATAAGTAGGAGAAGCAGCCTTAGGGCTAGAGATGAATTCAATACACTGAGTCTCTGAAGTATCCATTACTCCCTCATTAGAAACTTCAGGAGAAAGTCTGAAATAGGAGTCAGGGGCATAGATGAGATCTGAGCTGTGGGGATATTTACATCCAGGTCTATGTGCCCTAGAGAGAATATGTGCAGTGGTAAAAGAAACAGGTGTGGTGGGGGCCCAGGGGGGCAGGCTAGGCAAAAGCCAACAATTTGTGAACTAACAAAGGTGAGCATGGCGGTTTTCTGGGAGGCAGGAAAGAAACAGGCCAGTGTAATCAAGGAAGACAAATTAAGAGTTCAGGACAAAAGTGGTCTAGAACGTTAAAAATGGCAGACAGGTCTGGAGGTGACTTTAACAATGACCATTTTTGGTATCAGTTACCTACTACTGAGTTGCAATTGTGTGTGAAGAAATGGTGATGGCTTGGGCATGAACGGAGAGTGAAAGAAGAGAAAATAAATTGAATTCGCCTTTAACAGAAATACATTTACTACTAAACATATTATTCACCTGGATTAGAGTAAACATCCAGCCCTAGAGAACAGCCAAGAGACTCACCACTCCTGTCACTAATCTCATGAACAAATTCTGTCATCTGTCATACCCGTTTTAAGGGTCAGGAGGGACGATATATTGGTTATTTCAGCCATTCTCAGAATGTAACCATCCACCACCACAGCCCTGTGATAAAACCACAGGCCAAGCTTTTTAATCATTCTTACTCCTCAAAAACAGTACACCCTGATCTCATCCTCCAAATAAACCACAACTGAAACTTCCCTGTGGTGATCACCAGCTACTGTTCCCTGAATCTGGGTGTCCTGCACCCAAGTACTCCTTGCCTTGAGCTGGGGGGTGGGGTGGGAGACTGCTGCTGCTGCTTCGGTCGCCTGCGATTCCAGACATGCCCGGAGGGGAAAACACACAGGCCTGGGCTGAAGGGCGACTCTGAGGCGTCTCCTGGAGCCCAAAATTGTAGTGGGAACCCTGTGAACAGGCCTCTGCTGAGGGGGAAGCCACAGGGGCAGGTGAGGTTGATAATGTCTCAGCTCTCAGCATCTTTCTGAGCTTTCCAAAGCACAAAAGCACCGCTTAAAAAAAAAAAGCGGGGGAGCGCCACGCGGGAACACAAAATCCCAGAGCTGCTTGACCTCCAGAGCGCAGGCGCACACCAGCGTGCAAGGTCACGCCCTTCAGGGCGCAGGCGCACTGAGCCCCAGATTCCCATCAACTTTCCCTCCATTCACACCCGTTTCCAAGTTTACCACCTCCTGGACTAACAGGATGCAAACTGGAGATACCGACTTCCAAGTCCACCAATGACCACCTGAATTAGCATCTTTATTCTCAGCACCTTATTACCCTTACTACTGCTATGCATTCTGTGCTTAACATTCCCACACACACCACCCCCCAAGGTAGACCAGCTTTTTGAATACAGCTGTGGAGTATTTAAAGTATCTCCAGTGCCTAGGAGATAACTGAAAAATTACATCAATTCATTTAATGCTGGCCTCGAGGTTAAACTACTATAGTAAAGAACTAGTACCCACAAGAATGTCATTACAAGAGCCATTCATTCTGCGGATAGGATGAGGGACAATTGGATAAACGCCCTCTCGACAAAAGGACTGTTCCTAACCTCCCTGTGGTTTCAGAAACAGACCAGTGACTTCCAAACTTTCAGACTGGCAATTATCTTCAAAGTCAAATTTTATTACAACCCTACTATAAAACTAGTTGCCATTTATCTTAATTATTTTGTGATCCAATTCAGAGTATTTGTCACCATTTAAACCTATAAAATAATTCCAATTACAACAGCCATTTATTTTTACGTACCTTTTAATTAATTATATAGGATTTTCCATTTTTTAGTACTTAACATTCTTGTTAACACAAAATTTACAACCATATACAATGTGTGAAGGGAGTACATGAGGAAGAATCAAGAACTTTTAAGTGTTCCTAAAGTTGTTAAACGTTTGCGTCAGTATGAAAACATGAAAAAACCCACACCGGCATAAGCAAAAAAAAAAAAAAAAAAAAAAAAGAATTGCATTCAGAATAATTATCTTAGAACAATCTAAAGATAGGTCTTTATTTTACAATATGTATAATTTTACATAATTTATTAAAACTAATTTAACAATTCATATACAAAATATTGATTATCTGGAATGGACATTTAAAAATCTGATAAGCACTTCAAATACAGAATATTAAGATGGCAAAATTATATTAAGCAAATATAAGATCAACGAATCTAGCCCACTAATTCAGGCTGAACATTCACCCTGCGAAGCACTTCCTCAGGCATGCAAAAAACAGGATTAACAGGTTTAATCTGTTCTTCCCCCAAAAGTGATAGTCCAGCAATTCCAAATAAAGTATGAAAAGGATCCACCTATTTAAAAAAAAAAAAAAAGATAATTTATATGGAATATTGAAAATGAACATTTCCTTAGGTTAAAGCCTGGTCTTAAAACCTGAATTCCAAAGTCTGGTTTGGCTATTATTAATGACCTGCAACCTATCATGGCATTAATCAAAATGCCATCCTATTCATCCTAAAAAGCCTTTTTCATTCAATAGACCAAACTCACTGTGGCATTATGCCAATGGAGCCCACCCTCAATTCAGTTAACTTCTTAATTTTTCCAGTTGCTTTCTTCTCTGTAATTCCCTTATCAATTTAACAGTCTCACAGAAACATTAACTCAGATTATCAATCTTCAGTTACATCATACTTTACATGCTTATGCTCTATATCTAAGTATTTAAAAACCTGCTTTTGAATGGTTAGTTGTATCAATTCACTGTTGACTGTATCAACTGCTTCAGAAACATTACCCAACAATTTTGTTGGCAGTAGGTGACAAAAATCCATAAACTTGTTTTATATCCTTCGTACATTTTAAAATAAAAATCATGAATATCCTGCTTTTGAACTGATACAGCCTAGGTGACTTTCAAAAAGACACTTGGAATACTACTCGTCTTAAGTCTGGAATCATCTTTAGAGAAAAGAAAGTAAAGTATGACTGAATAACTATTATGGGTATATGAATGTCAGCAATATACTTACCATATCTCCTGGCCTGTCTGCAAATCCTCCAGTTTCTTCGTCTTGACATGCCAATATGAAATTACGTAGTTTCTCTCTGTCAATCCAATGAAGCCTTCCAATTATCTTTAGGGAAGCCAACACCCACCATGAATAGCATACATCTGGTAACTAGGAGGAAAAAAAATCCACAAAATTTTGCCACAAATTTAGTCTGTAATCATTTATTTCCCTAGCTTCAAGGAACAAATTATTTAAAAATGGGTTCAAACAGGAAGGAGCAGGGGACTCAAGGGATACACTCATTTCCAAAGAAAATCACTGGGAAAGAGGACCAAAGTCCAGTCCACAGGTACCTATGCTAAATGTTTTAGTACTCAGTGTCAAAGATGTAGCCACCTTTATTTCTATTTGCAATGAAGCAGAATTACTTCAATTAGCCCCTTAGATAAAAAGCTGGGGACCAATGCAATCAACGGAAATATTCCATTTCCTTAGCTAGGGTCATTTTCGACAAGTACTGTTCAGGTAGGTATGCACCTGCTTAAAAATCACTACAACTCGAGATAAAGTCACTAGAAACCTTGTTAGAAATGCAGAAGATTCCCAGGATTCAATAGCTACCTTGAATGTGTTTTTTGGACAATTTTATTGGAACATGGCCATGCACATTCATTTTACCATCTTATAGCTGCTTTCATTCAACACAGCTATTTTTTAATTACTACAAGATCATATGGCCTGCAAAGCCTAAAATATGTACTCTGCCCATTGACAGCCATTTAAGGTACGAAGAGCATCATATGTGAGAGAGATCTGAACAGACAGACCAGTGAAGGACTTGAAGAAGAATCTCCAAACACAAACGTCAAAAAACTGACTGGGTTTAAAAGAAAAAAAAAAAGTTTTTGATTTTCACTAAACAATAAAAAGTCTTTAGCTAACAGGTACAAAGCTTTTAATGAATGACTGATTCCCTGGTATGTGTCCAGGGCTAAAAGATTTGATGAAATAGTTCCGACATTCCAATGCCTGAAAAATAAAAGGATTCCAGAGGGATGTGGAGAAAGACCTTTATTCATACGATGCCTGAATCCAGATAACTCTAATTAGGATAGGACAAATCAAAGACAGGAAAATGTTTTTGTTTTAAAAAGAGCATCAGAACATTCTACACAAATCTTTTCTTCAAGTATGTCTTTAAAATTGACATAGGGATTATTAGCATTTCAACCCAAGGTGTTCTAACTTGTGGAAACACAAGTCTTTTTTTCAACAAGTATTACTGAAAAAACCACTGAAAGGCAAAAAGCTCATATTCAATTTAAAAGAGCAAAAATCTAAACATGCATAACCAAGGTCTTAGGAAACAATACCTTCTCTGGCCGTCCATTGAGTCCACCTGATGGTAACTGTCGCTCACAAAGCCACCATCCCAGTAAATCAGAATTTACTTGATGTAATTGACTAGTAATAGCAAGGAATCCTGTGCAACAATAGATCTAAAATTATAGACATAAAGTACAGATATATAAAACCTATTTTAATTTTGTACACAGCAATAAAAGTTTAGTCAAAAATTAAAATTACATTTTAACACTTGATCTTGGCTAAAAGTCTCTGAGAAGCAATTAGAACTACATTTTATGTCTTAAGATTTTCCATATTGGTCTGACAGAGTATTTAAAATGTTAACATGCAAATATATTAACTAAATGAATACATACATGCATTATCACTACTAGTATCCAGTTTTGATTTAAACTACTGTTATAATTTCTTCATAGTTAAAAGTAAATTTTATTAAGTATAAATAAGCTTTTATACTTATGTACAACCTTTTCTGGCACAAACAGGTGCCCATTTAGCTCAGGTCAGAGAAAGAATGTTTCAATCTGCATACCCAATTAATGACAATGAAAATGTAACTAAATTTGTAGAAATCCCTTCCTTAATTGGCAATTGAAGCAATGGTTATTTCTACTTTTTAATCCGCACTAATAAATTACCTGTCCAGCATGGGACTCAGAGCCTGGTCTGCAACCAAATCCACCATCAAAGTTCATACAGGACAAAACAAAATCGATTGCCTTTTCTACATTAATAGCATCCAGCTTTCCCTACAAACAGAAAAACAGCCTGTTAAATGCCAGAGTACTTACCAATGCATAAACACTCCAATACAATATGCAAAACTTACCAATAAAGCCAGAGTTGCCACCGCACAGAAAGAAAATCTGGTATCAATTTCTCCTAAAAAAGTAAGCAAAGTGTTATGTCAACAATTTTCTGATCATAGCGCCATCAACTAAAAAATCAGTAAACCAATTACCACATTAAATTTCCAAGAGTTCAAATTAACTCTTTTACATTAGGCAGTCACGTGGAACACTAAATATGAAGCTAACTCACTTTCTAGGAAATGTGCTGTCAAAAATAACAGCACATTAGCTGGAATTGCCTACAGTGCCAGAAAGAAAAAGAAACTAGCAGAGTAGAGACAAACAAAAGCACTAGTGAAATTTTATGTCATTAACTTACCCTATATTATAAAAGATTTTCACATCCCATGAAGCAGCTGGTCTCTCCGGCCTGCACTGTGTTCAACCCTAAAGCAGAGATTATCTACATTTACCATGTACAATTCTATTCCATCCCTCCGCTCAAATATTCGGTAAGCTTGCAAAGTTTTGACATGGTCCCTTTTCCAGTATTTTATTTTATTTTTTAACTTTACAAAGCCACCAAATACTGGGGGAAAAACTTCACCTACCTTATCTGGCCAACTCTGTTCCAGTGTTTCTACATGCTGACATAACTACCACAGTGCATGCTGGAACCTTCAGCAGACCAGATAACGCATTAGACCAGCTGCCTAGTGGGACCTGAAAAGATGAAAAACTTAAAAATATTTCAATTTCCATCAATGGAAATACAATCTCCTTATAAATTGGCTACTAGTAAATCTTCCACTTCATTGCACAAAATCATGCCAAGCCACAAATCAAATTCAACCCCAGATATAGATTTTTTGCAAAAAAGATTATAAGATACTAAAACAGGACGTTTTAATATTGGTATTTTAGGTAGCATGGACTAAATTTTGACATTACCCCAAATGTCTCCAGCAAAAGACCCATCTTCTTTTTGTAGACTCTGAACATATTCCACAACTTTATTTACGTCAACAACATTAATACTATCATACAGAGTAAGAATCTGCAACAAAAACAATCTGAATTAAGTAAATGCCTCCTTATAAGTGATAAGTTGTTCTAATGCTATTCTTGCTCAACTTTCACCTTAAGGAAGCATCTCTCATCTAGACATATTGTGAACTTCTCAAATACAGACTAACCTCTATTATGCAGTAAAATTCTCAATGTCAGAAATGAACTCAAACCTTTATTTGTAACACATTTTTCTACATAGAAAACTCACTTGACATTCCTGGGTACTCTTAAATGATTTTCTAATAAACATACTGAAGACAAAAATTACCATGCAAGCAAAGTCTCAGGGTAATTAATATAACACACATCAACTTTGGATTCAGCTAATACATGCCATCACATCACTGACAATGCAAGCAGGATTTCATTTGAAAAGATTTTGACTGATTGTGTCATCTTACTATTTGGTTCAATTTTTCCGCTTTAAGGAACAAGAGAATTCACTACCCAAGACTGTTGAATTAGTATTTACCTGGACAGCACTAAGAGTGTACAAAAGATGAGGATCATGTCCAATACTTGCACTTATTCCACCACACTCATGTTGGCATGACTTAATAAATGTTAGAATTTCCTCTCTATTCATGCGATGAAGTTGTCCCATGAGATCCATTACTGTGAGACCCCAATAGATGCCACTCATTCTCAAATATTCAGACATACAATATTCCTAAAATACACAATTATTGAAATTATGGTATTGGCCTTTTTAGAGTATCAGATATACCATTAAACTCATTTCATAATACCTCAAAAGTATTTTGATCCACTTATTGTTCAGTCTCTTAAATGATTCTCATGTAACATTCTAGTTGCAATTGTTAATAACCTTGAGAACTGTTCCATTAATACAGCAATCTATAGTCTAGAGATTACTATAAACAAACTTTTTTCTTCATTAAGAGAGAATAAGACATTATGCCAGTATGAATGATGACAGGCGCTAAAGATATTTAAACATGCAAGACTAACTAGGCTCACTGCTTTTACTTCATGTTGATAATCATGATTAGTATTTTAATTTGGGGATTTCTATTTAGAAATCATTTTCAGACATGGAGACATGGACTATTAATCAGAAAAAAGTATCAAGCTATGTGAGAATCATATCATAAATCCATCTGTGTGGACAATACAAACAGCGATTTAGGCTCTTCAAACAACCAACCTGATGTGAATGAAGACATCCTATGTTTAGAAAGTTAAAATAAACTGGTGCCTGCCCATGCAAAAAAAAAAAGCTAACGTATACCTTTTCAAGGTCTCAGAGTAATTCTAGAGCTAAAGTGTTATTACACATCAGCCATAAATTCAGATAATACATGCCAACACATCATCGACCTTGAACCCAATTACTGAACGACAAAGAGAAATTTATTGTACCTCAAAGTACAATCTGGGCAAGAGGGTAATCTAATATGCCAACACCTCTAAATCTCTACTGGTAAGAACCACTGATTTTAATGCAGATGAACCCACAATCTCAGGATATCTAAGATGTTCTCCTGGTACGTCTTCAGTCCTCAGCAGTTGGGTACTTTTTAAAAAATGTGGGGCATAATGAAATACTGCCCTACTATGAGTCATCTGATTTGATTAAAATTTTAAACGTAGAAAACGATACATACATAATCATCTTTCTTTGAGCCATAGGATGCAATATAATCTGCATGTTTCTCCACTAACAGGGTGTCAGGTGCATCTGGCTTGAGAACAACATCCTTCTGCGGGGTGCCCTTCCAAAATAAAAAAGCAGTAATTTCATAAATGCTTAATAAATTCTGTTCATTAACATATACGCAATATATAACTGCTTTTTACTTTGCTGATCTTTCCATTTTGGTTCAGAGTCTGGTATTTTTCAGGTCTCAGAGTAATTTTAGAGCTAAAGTAATGATCACACAACTTTGATTCAGAATACATGCCAACTCATCATCGACCCAGAAAAAATTTTTCAACCGTTAATCGTATCTTTCCCTTAAGATAAACAAAACACTCACACGAAGCAGATATATTCTCTTAATTTACCATTTGCATTTAAAGTTCCTGTTTAATAAAACTCACGATGCAGAGATATATCTTAGAAGTTTAAGTGTCAAAGCATACTCTCCACACTCCAAAAGCTATTTAGCGAAGGAAGCAATTCTTTTATCCCTGTATTCTCCGACTTTAATCTTCTATGTATTTGCTACAAGCCCTCCCGAAATGCTGTGGTTGCTCTAATCCTCTGCTTTTTTCATTTAATATTTCTGTGACTGAGACCGCACTGTAGCCAGTAGTTAGTTCATTAATTATCAAAATATACTCAACTTCTTTCCTTAGGATCTCATTCAAATCTTTACACTAGATCTTCGATAGAGACTTTATCATTAACATTTCTAATTCTTTTTTTTTTTAATTATTAAAGAATATGGGGGGTAGGAGTCCCCGACCATTAAATTACAAACGGAATTTAAGGAAGAAATCTGGCCGTTCAATCTTAAGAGGCCCGTGTGACTGGGCCAAGCCTCGGAAAAATTAGTAGTTGAAACTGTGCCTGCCAGTCGTGCAGAAACGCTGAATAATAATATCTCATCCTTTCTGATTCCTCAAGAAAGTTTCCAAGGCCCGTGTCCTAAACTTATCATTCTCGAATACTCTGTAGGCAACCCGACGGCGACTGAGCTGTTCAACATTACTCTACCAAGTCAGATTCCGATCGCACCAAAGAGCACCGAGGAACACGTCCGCACTCACCATCTCTGACGAAGAAAAAGAGGGCTTTTCAAGTTCTTAGGGAGAGTCAGGGGCCCCGCGCCTGCGCAGACGCACCTCTCAGGCCCCTTCACGCGCAGGGATAGCCGACCACACTTCCGCCTGAAGGACGGAGCAGTTCTATGTTGCCGCAGGACCTCACCGGCTGCTCATAGGTGTCCTCGCTGCCTGCGCCCAGAGGCTCTAACATTCATTTGTGGTTGGCGGTTTCACGACTTACAGTCGTCTTCTATTTGTCTAAATAGTGTTAACTAACGCTGAAATATTTGCTTTGATGTTAAAAAAAAATAGTTCTTGAGGTTCTTTAAACTCTGAAGATCTGAAATGGCTGGTAATAAGTAAAGAGCTTGCACGTATTAAGTTCAATAAGTGTTTTTTGAATGAATGTTAACGCAAGATTCATGTTTCCTTCCTCTTTGCCTTGCTCATTTCAGGTCTAGGGCCCTCACTTCCTCAGGAAGTGATAATAGTGAAAATATTTGGAGATTACTTTTGAAAAAGGTAACGTCCTGGTGCCTGGATCTTTCTAGGAGCTTTCCCCAGAGTTCAGATTTGCTATTTGTATTACAGCTATTTTATGTGTTCTTATGTCTTTCACACTTAAGCATCTGTTAACACCCATTAAGAGACTCTTGGCACCTAGTACCTTAAAACTTTTGACATCTGTCAATAATTGAGAAATGTTAAAATCTCCCGCTATGATGATGAATATTTTCCCTTTTTTTCCTGTGGATTTTCCCACTTGAAGTTTGGTATAGTTTATTAACTGCATATAAATTTAGAATTATCTATTTCTAGTGAGTTGAGCTTTTTATTAAGTTATGTCTCTCTCAAACCCTTTTTAATGTTGAAAAAAGTCTCATTACTGTAACGTACTAAAGTTTTTTAAATACTTAACTCCTATTGATTTTTTCAACCTTTTACTTGAAACTTTTCTGTGTCCTTATGTTTCAGAAGTGTCTTGTAAACATTGTATGGCTGATTGTTTTGCCCACTTTGGGGCTTTTAACTGGTTATCTCAGGCCATTTACATGTATTATGATCTATTTACTTGGAACTGTTTATTTCATTTCACTTTTTACTTTGTTCCACTTTTTGAATAGTTTTTACTCTTTTTTGCCTATGAAAATTGTTTTAATCTTTTTCCTTATTCCATATTTTTCTATTTTTTTAGCTTAGAAATTTTGAACGCTTAATGACTACCTTGAAATTTTACGTTGCATACTTAAAAATATCAAAAGTTAATATTGTTACCCTCTCTCTGTTCTAGTTTGCAGAAGCTGCCGGAATGCAATATACCAAAAAACAGAACAGCTTTTTAAAAAAGGAATTTATTAAATTTGCAAGTTTACAGTTCTAAGGCCATGAAAATCTCCAAATTAAAGCAAGTCTATAAAAATGTCCAATCTAATGCCTCCAGAGAAAGACACCTTGGTTCTAGAAGGCCAATGATATTCAGGGTTTCTCTCTCAACTGAAAATGCACATGGTGACATCTAGCTTTCTCTCCAGGCTTCTTCAGTGGCTTCCGCTGGGCTCTGTCCCTTCTGTTGGCTCAGTCAGTTGTGGTGGCTCTAAAGCTTTCCAAAATGATTCCATCGGGCTCCAGTAAGCAACCCCACCTTGAATGGGTGGAGACACATCTTCATGGAAACCATCTAATCAAAAAATTACCACCTGCTTCTTCTCTATAGGCCTCCAGTCATGAGGATTAAAGCTTACCCTGATTCAATTTGGACATACCTTAACAATATCTTCAGGAGGTCCTATTTACAAATGGGTCACACCCACAGAAATGTGTATTAAGATGTGACCGCATGTTTTGTACATGATTCACTCACTGCCAACACACCCATACCAGTTAAATTAAAATCTCTGGGAATAGGATTCAGGTTAACAGTCTTTGGAGTTCCCTAGGTGATTTCAATGTGCAGTCAAGGCTGAGAATCACTGCATCCATCCCGCAGTACTGATCCCTGATGGGCAGTGCTCATAGAGAGGGTAAATATTGAGTAATAAGTGGGTAATGGAGGTCAGTGGAACTCAGGTAATGTTATTTTTTTATTGATTTATATTACATCTTCACATACTATGGAAGCATCCAACGTGTACAATCAGTGGTTCACAATATCACAACTGTGCATTTATCATCACAATAGACTTTTTTCTTTTTTGTGAAAAATAGCATATATACAAAAAAGCAATAAATTTCAAAGCACACCACAATTAGTTGTAGGACAGATTTCAGAGTTCGGTATAGGTTACAATTCTACCATTTTAGGTTTTTACTAGCTGCTCCAAAACACTGGAGACTAAAAGAAATATGAATATGATGATTCAGCAATCATCCTCATCCCTGGATGTCATGTCCCACATAGTGCGGTGGGCAATGATTTCACTTAAAGTTGGATTTAGAGAGACAGAAGCCACATCTAAGCAACAAAAGGAGTCCTCCAGGAGTAACTCTTAGACATACCTATAGGTATGTCTCTGCTTCAGACATAAGCTTCACAAGAATAAGCCTCAAGATCAAGGGCTTGGCCTATTGATTTTGGTTTCCCTAACGTCTGACACAGTATCAGAAGTTTCCCTAGTGGTAAAGTTTAATTGTTCTATATTTTTTCTCCCATCCCTTAAGGAACTTTGCAAATGCCTTTTGTTTAGCTGCTTAATATACTCTGGGATGTATCCAGGCATTACATTAAGCTATTCAGGATTAAAGGCCCTTATTCTTATTCTGAGTTCCCTATGTTTGGGTTGTTTAAATGATCTATCCAGATAGGTTGAGTTAGAGTATGTGCTACAGGAAATTTACATTCTGTACAAAATAAACCTTTCTTCCTTTGGTCTCATAGAGTAGGTAAAGTTTTAAATTACAGACAATGTCTTCCTTACCCGTGTTAATCTGGATTACCTTAATCCTGACCTGATCAGCTTCATTCTTATCTCTAAACATCAGGCTATACAAATATAACACAGCCTCTCAAAATCCAGAAATAACAGTTACCTCTGAGGACTAAGTGTGACTGCTATGAGCTTACAATCTAAGCCCCTGTTTTCTTGTAAGTATAAGAAATGAGACCATAACAGTATTTGCTCTTTCTGGATTATTTTGCCTCAGCAAATACCCCACAGGTTCATTCGTAACACTGCATGCTTCACAACGTGGCTTCTTTTTTATAGCAGCACAGTATTCAACTATAGGTATACACTATTGTTCGCCATTGTACTTCTCTATCAGTGAATTCTACAGCCACTTCCATCCACTGGGCATCATGTACAATGTCCAAAGTCAACAGTCCATCAACACTCTCAATTTTACATAATTTCATTAATTCCCAGGAGAAAAATAACCGATAAACATACGCTCACTAAACAGAAGATCTAAACCTCCCCTTAACTCTTGTCCCTCCCACCATTATTTACCCTTGGTGTTGCTGTGGTATTATTGATGTTTTCCTGTTAAACATAGCCATAGCATGCAATGGCAGTTTTCTCCCTATACTCCAAAATTATACACTCTATGAACAAGAGTTCATACCTTTACAGATATTTACTACTATCTATTCCCTTACATTTAAGTTCAACCTAATTAGCTAACCTTTCACCCATCTCTAGCTTCTGTGTATCTCTACGTCCCTTACAGTCTGTATTATAAGCCTCTGAGTTTACCTCTACCATGGTCATAAAAGTGGAAAATATAGTATGTATCCTCTTGTGTATGGCTTATTTCACTTAGTATTGTGTCTTCAAGGTTCATCCATCTTGTCATGTACTTCAGGACATCATTTTGTCTTGCTGCTGCATAATATTCCATCATATATATATATATATATATATATGCATATATATATGCCACGTTTTGTTAAATCACTCATTTGTTGATGGGTATGTAGATTGTTTCCATCTTTTGGCGACTGTGCTTAATGCTGCTATGAACATTGGTATGCAAATGTCTCTTTGTGTCTCTGCTTTCAGCTCTTCTGTGTATATACGGAGTAGTGGTACTGCCATGTTATAGGGCAACTTGGTATTTAGTTTTCTGAGGAATCGCCAGACTATCTTCCATGGCAGCTGCACCATTATACATTCCCACCAGCTGTGTTTAAGTGTCCCAATTTCTCCACATCCTCTCCAATATTTGTAGTTTCCTGTTTAATAGCAGCAATTCTTATAGGTGTGAGGTGGTATCTGATTGTAGTCTTGAACTGCATTTCCCTTATAGCTAAAGAAAATGAACACCTCTTTATTTGTTTTTTAGCCATCTGTATTTGCTCTTTAGAAAAATGCCTATTTATAGCTGTGATAGATTCAGTTGTCAACTTGGCCAGGTGAAAGTACCTAGTTCTATTGCTGTGGACATGAGCCAATGATATGTGAACTTCACCTGTTGCTCATTACATCTGCAGTTGGCTAGGAGGCGTGCCTGCTGCAATGAATGTTGTTTAATTTAATTGGCTGGTGCTTAAATGAGAGTGCAATGTAGCACAGCCCAAGCAGCTCAGCATACCTCATTCTGGCACTTGCAGCTCAGTACAGGCCTTTGGTGATGCAGAAAGAAATCACCTCAGGGAAAGTTGTTGGAACCCAGAGGCCTGGAGAGAAGGCCAGCAGAGATCGTCCTGTGCCTTCCCACATAAGAACCTCAGTTGAAAGTTAGCTGCCTTTCCTCTAAAGAACTAACAGAATAAATCCCCTTTTATTGAAAGCCAATCCATCTCTGGTGTGTTGCATTCTGGCAGATAGCAAACTAGAACAGTATCTTTAGCCCATTTTATAATTGGGTTGTTTGTTCTTTTGTTGTTAAGTTGTATGATTTCTTTATGTATACAGGATATCAAGCCTTTATCTGACGTGTGATTTCCAATTGAAGATATCAAACCTTTATTCAATGTGTGATTTCCACTGTTTTGGTTGCCTCTTCACCTTTTTGACAAAGTCCTTCAAGGCACAAAAACATTTGATTTTAAGGAGTTCCCATATATGTTTTTTCTTTTGTTGCTTGTGCTTCAGGTGTAAAGTTTAGTTAGGAAACTCCCTCCTATTACTAAGTCTTAAAGATGTTTCCCTACATTTTCTCCTAGGAGCTTTATGGTACTGGTTCCTATATTTAGGTGTTTGATCCACTTTGAGTTAATTTTTGTGTGCCGGTTTGAATCTGTGGTAGACCCCAGAAAAGCCATGTTGTTTTATCCTCATTCAACATTGCTAGCTGGGAGCTTTTTGATTCCTGTGGACCCACCAAATTGTGGGTGGTAACTTTTGATTAGATGGGTTCCATGGAGATGTGTCTCCATCCATTCAAGGTGGGGTTGCTTACTGGAGCCCTTTAAGAGGGAACAATAGTGGAAAAAGTGACAGAGCCATGAGAATTATGAAAGCCCATGCAGCCAGAGACCTTTGGAGCTGAAGAAGGAAAATGGCCCCAGAGAGCTTCATGAAACAAGAAGCCTGGAGGGAAAGCTAGCAGAAATTGCCATGTTTGCCATGTGCCTTTCCAGTTGAGAGACTGAACTTCATCAGCCTTTTTTACTGAAGATAACCTTTTATTGGTGCCTTAATTTGGACATTTCTAAAGACTTGCTTTAATTTGCACATTTTCACTACTTTAGAACTGTAAACTTGCAACTTAATAAATTCCTCTTTTTAAAAGCTGTTCTGTTTCTGGTATATAGCATTCCAGCAGCTAGTAAACTAGAACAGGGTGTAAACTAAGGGTCCTCTCTCATTCTTTTGGCTGTGATATCCAGTTCTCCCATGCCCATTTATTGAATAGATTATTTTGTCCCAGTTCAGTGGATTGGGGGTCCTTGTCAAAGATCAGTTTTGGTGGTCTATTTCCGTCCTCTCAATTCAATTCCATTTCTCAATACGTCTATCTTTGTGCCAGTACCACGCTGTTTTGACCACTGAGGCTTTATAATAAGCTTTAAAATCAGAAAGTGTTAATCCTCCCACTTTGTTATTCTTTTTAAGGATACTTTTAGCTATTCAGGATCTCTTTCCCTTCCAGATGAATTTGGTAACTAACTTTTCCAAGTCTTTAAAGTAGGTCGTTGAATTTTGATTGATACTGTGTTGAATCTGTAAATTAATTTGGGTAGAACAGACATTTTAACTATATTTAACCTTCCTATCCATGAGCAGTGAATGTCTTTTCACCTACTTAGATCTTCTTTCTTTTAGCAATGTTACTTAATTTTTAAACTCATCTGTCCATACCCTGGATAAAAGGAGCATCAGACACAAGGTTTTCACAGTCACACAGTCACATTATAAAAGTTATATAGTTATACAATCATCTTCAAGAATCAAGACCATGGACCATGGAAACACAGTTCAACATTTTTAGGTACTACCCTCTAGACACTCTAATACACCATAAACTAAAAAGGGATATCTATATAATGCATAAGAATAACCTCCAGGATAACCTTCCAACTCTGTTTGAAACCTCCCAGCCCCTGAAACTTTGTCTCATTTTCCTCTTTCCCCTTTTGGTCAAGAAGACTTTCTTAATCCCATGATACTAGGTTCCGGATCAAACCTGGGAGTTCTGTCCCACTTTTTCTTTTCCAGGGAGATTTACACCCCTGGGAGTCATGTCCCATGTAGGGGGTAGTGCAGTGAGTTCACCTACTGAGTTGGCTTAGAGAGGGAGGCCACATCTGAGCAACAAAAGAGATTCTTTGGGGGTGACTCTTATGCATAATTATCAGTAGGCTTAGCTTCTCCTTTGCAGGATAAGCTTCATAGGGTTGAACCCAAGATTAAGGGCTCAGCCTTTTGAATTGACTATCACCGCTGCTTGTGAGAATATCAGGAATTCCTTAGATGGGGAAGTTTAATATATCCTCTTTTCTCCCCAGTCCCCCAGGAAAACTTTACAAATACTTTTTTATTCTCTGCCCAAGTTACTCTGGGATATATCAGGGCATCACACTAACCTGAACAAATCAACAAGATCTCATTCCCTACTCAAGATTCCATGTAACTATATTGTTCAAATAAATCGAACATAAAAGTTAAATTAGATAATGTCCTACCCATAACATAAATTTTGTACCAAATAAACATGTTTCCCTTTGGTCTCATACAGAAGTTACAGTTTTAAAATATGGACTATGTCATCCTTTCCCTGTATTGGTTTAACTTAGTCCTATCCAGATCAGCTTCATTGGTATCTCTAGTTGAAGTCTGCGCATTCATCTTCTAATATTCTTTTGCATTTAAAGTCCATGGACCAGCAGTGTCATAATTTCTTCTTATTAGAAATGCAGAATCTAGCCCCCACCCTAGAACTATCAAATCACATTCTATACTTAGACACGTTCCCCAAGTGATTCCCATACAAGTTAAATGTGAGAAGCACTATTTTAGTTCATTGTCTGGAGCCATGTCTAATCTGCTGCCTAAACAATCCAATGAATTATTTCAATTATTATATTTTTCATTTCTAAAAGTTCTAACTGATCCTTTTCTAGAGCTCCCTGTTTGTTTTTATGGTTTTGTGTTGCTGAACAAATTCAAATCTGCACTTGAAATGTATATATCTGTTTATTTGTATGCTTGATTTAAGAAGCCTCTAAATCCCCTTATCAATCTCTAGCTATACCATAAATATACATTCCTTTATTGAGCATGAAGAAAATAGTCATTTAAATATTTTATTTCTGTCAATATTCAGATTTTTATTTGGGTAATTTAATATAACAATATAGCACTATTTGATGTTTAGAATTATGAAAAAGTATTAAATTCACAAAAATTGTTTCTTACACATTATTCGATATGTTTATTCTCCAAGGTAATAGTCTAGAATGAAAAAATGAGCAGGTACTTTATGCAGCTCAAAATCAGAACCCGACTTTTTTTCACCATAGTAAAATACATCAAGTATACCCTGTTAGCATGAAGTAATAAAAATTCTTGGAAAGAATATAAACAGATACACTAATAAGCATTCAGCAGACAATTTTACTTTAATTCCTTTTTAGAACGTATGCATGTGAAATCATGAAATGAGACTGTATACAATAGACCAAAGGCTACTAGGGTTCAATAAAGCCATGTAAAAATTTCAGGCAAACTTTATTGATTTGTTTTAAATAAGGCAAGTGAAATTTTGGGCTCAGAATTAAGCAAGATTTTCAAGTAATTTCTTGGAGGTGTATAACAGGAGAATATGAACATCAAATTTCTGACCATTAAAATGCAAAGTTGAAAGCAAATGTTTTCCAAATTGCAGTAAAAATAATTCCTCTAATATAACACAGTTAAGTTTCTCAAGTCACTAGAAAGTTATCTGGTGGCAATTCAAATCCTACAGTATTTTCTCAATGTAAATTCTGGAACATTCTAAGTACTTCTATAAATCCAATTTCCTGTCATTGGAAAAATACTGAAATTCTAAGAAATATTTGCTACACCAATTTTAAGAGGTCAAAATAAAATAGTTTTTCTAGATTAATGCAATTCAAGTATAATGGTATCGAGGAGGACACATAATTTTAATGAAACCAAATTGTTGAGAAAAGGCAAGTTGTAAGTTAAACAAAAGGACAAAACTCCTATTAGTATCAGTGGAATAGGTGTGGCATAAGGACTTATTTTTAAGTTTCACTGAGGAAAAATCTTAAAGCTTCTCATCTTTTCTGGAGCTTAAATAGTGAATAATGTTCTAGTTCAAGAATTCACCTTGTTTCTTTAGAGGTCTTAATTTTTATACTTGGCAATGTGTTCACGGGCAATAATAAGCCTTTGAATTTGTGCAGTACCTTCATAAATCTGGAAGAAAAAATGTAGGTTAAATAACTTTAGCACAATTTAACTAGATGTACTTGATATTTTAAGTAATATAAGTTCCATTGTGATATCAAACTGAATCAAACCATATATAGGGTCTAGTCTGCTGTGATTCCTAACCTTATTCTGTATACCTGTTGTGGTGGCTTGGACCTCTATGCCCCTGAAAAATATATCCTTAAACTCATCCATTTTTATGGGTGTGAACCCATTGCTAATAATAATTCTGATGAATTTACTCTACTTAAGTTCTTAAGTTACTTCAGTTCAACCTAACTGATAGGAGGGGTCTTAATCCTATTTCTAATGGCCTTTACTGGGAAATCCATAGAGAGAAAAGGGAATAGCAAGAAGTTGGAAGTCAATGGATCTAGGAAGAGAAAGAGGATGCTCTCAAGTACCTTTGTGATGTAACTGAAAAGCCAAGTTACATAACGTCACGGTCTTTTGGGAGAAAGCATGACCTTGATGATGCTTTGATTTTGGACTTCTCCTAGCCTCAAAACCACAAGCCAGTAAATTCTCGTTTAAACCAACCCATTGCATGGTATTGGCTTTAACAGCTAGGAAACTAAAACACCTATGAAAGTATTTAATTCTGTATAAAGATTAATTTAAAGGATTATAAAAGTCATTTATCAAAAATTTGGAGGAGGGTCTTAAAAACACCAAATAAAAGGTTATTAACATTTCAAAAAGTTTAGAAAAACTAAAGTTTTATGAAGTTGTTTACTATTTCTCACCTATATTCTTTCTACCTCCAGTCATTCTCTATTCTACTCTTATACCTGATTTATTACTCTTGTATCTAAGGAAGAGTTACTAAAGAAAAAGATGTTATAAGGATTTGTTTTTAGTTACTTAGATATTCCTCATTTCCAGTTTAAACTTCCAACCTAGCCATGTGTTAGTTCATCTTCTCAGATGGCAGGCAAGAGTTAAATGGTAGATGGTAACAATAGTAATATTATAATAATTATAGGCTCCAATATAATAAGATCACCAGATAAACCTGTAACTTTGGATAAGATACCAATTCTTGTAATTAGTTTTTGTATCTAAGTTGAAGCTGAGGGCAGGGGGGAGACTGCACTATATCTACAATTTATTTTCACTCTAGCTATCTATGATTCCACCCCATATTTCAAATAATTGGATTTGTCAAATAATTTGCTGGGCAGGGGAGGCATCGGGAGGGGGTGGAGAGTCAAACGAAGAGATATTGAAGGGCATGAGTTATAATTACCTTAAGCTACTTGTGGAGATCACATATATTCATATCTTATTTACTAAAATATTCCTATCAAATTTTTCTAACCACCAATATAATTAGGAAGATAGGTTCATTTATATCAATATTATTTTCAGTTGTTGGTTTTTTATTCCAAATATGATTTCAATCAATTCAAGACTTGTCAGGCAAGATTCAAACCAAAATAATTTAATTAACATTAAATGCCATGTATACTTTTAGGAAAGCAATGGGTATTTCCATTCGCTAAGACACTTAAAGTCAAGAGCTGACCAAGACATTCTGTATGTGTTTGTATAATTTATTTTGTCAGTCTGTTATCTCTTAAGACATATGTTTAATCTAGGATATTTTCCTTGTGCTAATTAGTTCCAAAAGCTGGAACTATAATCATAGTCATTTATTATTACTAGTGACATAATGTCCCCAAATAATAAGAAATCTACACTGCCATTTACAAACTCCTGTGTCCTAAAAGCAAAAACATTCTTAACCTTACCTGATAGATCTTGGCATCTCTCATTAGTTTTTCCACAGGATATTCAGTATTATATCCATTGCCTCCGAAAATCTGTACAGCATCAGTAGCTAACTGATTTGCAACATCTCCAGCAAATGCCTTTGCAATAGAAGCATAAAAGGTATTTCGGCGACCAGAATCGACTTCCCAAGATGCTCTCTGGTAACTTAATCTGGCTAGTTCAACTTTCATTGCCATTTCAGCCAGCAAGAAAGATATCCCTTGGTGCTAAAATTAAAAAGAAAGAAAAAAGCTTAAGGATACCAGTTGACAGAGGTAGGCTGCTTTGTAGAATGCTCCTCAATTTGGGTTTGTCTAATGTTTTCTCATTATTGGATTGAGGTTATGCACTGTTTTGGCAAAAATACCATAAAACTTATCTGTCCTACTGAATGTCTGATGGACCTTTTAAAAGGAAATGGTTACAGAAAGAGAAAAATAATGTGGCATTATGTAAGATGCTGACAGAGGAAAGGATTCATAATCATATAGGACAGGTAAGACATACACTTTTTTTTTTTTTTTTCACATGGGCAGGCACCGGGAATCGAACCCGGGTCCTCTGGCATGGCAGGCAAGCATTCTTGCCTGCTGAGCCACCATGGCCCACCCAGACATACACTTTTAATAAGAGATACTACTATATGAGTTATACTGCCAAGATACACTATAGATAGAAATATGTTCATATATTACAATCTACTATATAATGAAACATTCTAAGATTTCTGTGCATCTTGCTAAGAGACTGTGATTCAAAAGATCAGGTGGGGGCAGGTTTAATTGTTTTTTAACCAGTAGTCCCAATGAGTCTTATTCAGTTGGGTTTTAGCCCATACTTTGAGAATTCTGTACTAAATGCAGCTCACATTCCCTATAATGTGCCAGGTCCATGATAATCACTCTACTTTTGGTTTCTATAATCCAGTCTGTAGTTCTCATTTTGGGGCTTAATCTTATATTACTCTACATTCGTTTCATGATATCTAATCTCTTGAAAGGGTCAAAGGTTCCTGAAGGGAGAGATTACCAAATTTCTTTTGTATCCCTAGAAGCAGCACATATCGCCTGTAAAAAGGACAGGCTCTTTTAATAAGCGGCTTTATGAGCTCAAATCTTGGTCCCATCATTCATTAGTTGGGCTTAATATTCTTATGTGTGATATATGGAAATAAGAGTATCTACTCCACAGTTTGGTTGTGAGGATTAAACGGGTGAAATCATGTATAGAATTTAGAACAGTGTAAAGAGAAAGAATCCTTTTATTCGTAGTTTAATACAGTAGGCATTCAGATGCTACTTGCTGAATCAAAGAAACAGAAGTTCATAGTACAAGATATATCCTAAGCGTTAAGAGTACAAAGGTTTCAAAAACAGAAATTCCCTGCTTATGTGGAGCTTACATTCTAGTGAGGAAGTGAGGAGAGACAATAAACTCATTTATAGTATAATACCAAGTAGTTATAAGAACTATGAAGGAGAAAAAGTATATAAGCCTGGAGATGATATTTTACATAGGGTGATGAGGGGTAAATTCTTGGGTGAAGTAAATATATGAGGCTATGAATGAAGTGAAAGAGCTATCGTTAGGGATATTTGGGAGAAGAGTAAAGTCATAAAAGACCAGTGTGGCTGTTGGACAGCCACTGTAAGGACTTTAGATTTTAAACTTGAATGTAATGAGAAGATAATGGGAGAATTTTAAGGAACGGAGCAACATAAACTGATTTATGTTATAAAGATGTAGAATTGGCTAGGGAACTACAGAAGTAGGGAAACCATTAGGAAGATATAACTTCAGCCGAGAGAAACTAGTACCTTGGAGTAGGATGGACAGCAGTGAAATGCATGGATATATTCTACAAATTCCAACAGGATCTGCTATAGAGTTGGCCTGGGCTGTGATAGACATAAAACAGTTAGGAAGCGGGCAGGGACAAGAAAGAAGGGTTTAACTTTGAGATTCCTATTGGACAATAAGAGAAATGTTGGGGAGGCATTTGAAATTCTAAGTGTGAAGGGAAGAGGTCAGGACTGGAGATATAACTAATAATCATCAATAAATATTTTGTTTTTAACGTCAAGGAACTGGGCGATGTGACAGTGGCTCAGTGGCAGAATTCTCGCCTGCCATGCTGGACACCCAGGTTCGATTCCTGGTGCCTGCCCATGCAAAAATAAAATAAAATTAAAAAAATAAAAAAATCATAGGGAATGATTATTCATATTTTCCACACAACAAATTCAGAAATTAAGGCTTAGAGAAGTTAAATAAATTGCTCATGGTCTTACAACCAATAATTTGTGGAACCTAGCCTTGACTTTCAGCCCACGATCTTTCCACTGAGGACACTGTTTCCCAAAAAGAAGACAACTTATTGGTAGCTCCAAGCTTAATTTTTCAGAATGGCAGAGTTATTTACATTTCCACTCATCCTAACAGGTCTGACATTGACTACTACTCATAAAGGAGAATGCAAAATAGTTACAAAAACAAAGAAAAGAAAAGGAGATATAAATATATTTCTTGTTACATATGTCATATTTTTGTCTCAGGTCTCAAACAGCATTTGTCCCCCATCCATTTTTCTATCTAGAAATGGAAATCACAGGAAAATATGATTTCCAAATTAGCAAAAATGGTCAATATTGCCAGGAATTGTTATTAACAGGTTATATCACAGCATTCTAGACTACTCCAACTTCTCTGCTCAATGGAAAGTTGTAATACATTAAGGATGAGGCAGTTACCACTAAAGGATTTTACCGTCCAGTGATGTTATTAATGTTTCTAGTTTTACTCATTGGTAAGAAAAAGTACCCTCTTTTGTTTTCTACAGCTTTCTCTAGCCACATCAAGTTGAGTCAGATGAAGACAAGATGCAGAGACAGCATTCATTCAAAGACAGAAGTAATAAAAAATAATAATAAACACGGTAGTGAATGGCACTGTTGTGATTAGACGAGCCTACCATACTGTCCTTTAGTGAAAAATCCATACTATATATAAATCAGCCCCTTAGTATTTCCTTGCTTGGCCTAGAAAATATAAGCCTATAGGTGAGGATACCAGGAACTACAAACATGCTCACTACAGACCTAAGAATCAATCACTGAAGTACATGGTAACTTTATTTTCCATTTAGACCATATGGAAAAATAATCTGACTACATGATTTACGAATTCAGGGCCTAAGAATAAAATAACAAGTACATGTACAGAACTGGCTCAAAACACAGCAGCAGCATCTGCCCCCAGTAGAAAATACAGCCACACACTGAGAAAGTAAGAGTAAGAGATAGAGAATTGATAGAAATAGAATAAGAAATAACTAAGAACTTGAAAAGGCTAATTATTTTGGGAGTCAGGTATACTGTAACATAGTTTTCTTTTAGAAAGTTATAAGAAAGTCCTAATGTGCTAATTTAATACTTTAATTTTTAATAAGCAAAAGAAAACAGATGGCATAGAATGTCATAAAAATATCTGGACTACCCACTGATATTAACAGAAAAACAATGCTGACAGAATGAAAGCAACTCAACACAAATAAATGATGCAATACATACTTTATACTTACCATTTTATATTTCTCTCGCCCGTATTCATACCACACACATACCCAATACAAAAGTAAAATATTCAGAAAGTAAATTTTACTAATTTTTATTTTTTGGTTCTAAATTTCTGTATGAAAACATAGATTAGTAAGTGATGATATTATTGAATTATCTCCCAATGTTATACATGAATTAACTAAATAATTTAAATTTGGACTCCAAGTATGAAGTGACTCTTCTTACTCTCCTAATGTTATACAACAATGCTTGAGAACATGGACTCTTAACATAGTGGAGGTGCAAAGGAGGTACACAAATGAGGGCGACCTGGGAAAGGAGTGGCAAGGAGTCATGACATCATTCCACTATACTTTTAACTAAAAATGCAGTCAGCCCACATCTGCAAAGTAATGAGGAAGGGAACAAATCTTATAGGAATCAAATGAAAAAAGACTGAATTTGGGGAAACCGTAAGCAGTAATTTTTGTATACTTAATAACAATGACAAAAATATACTGATGGAGGTTGAGTAGTAAGGCCAAGATAGCGGCTTAGTTAGGTAAGGGATTTAGTTTGTCCTCCAGAGCAGCTAGTAAATAGCCAGGAACAGTACAGAACAACTGCTGGGTCCACGTCAGTGACCAGACACATAGGGTACCCCAGTCGCGAAAAGCTGGACTAGCTGCAAGCCCACCCAGAACCATGAGCTCCCCAAGCCACAGAGCTGGCGCCCCTCCCCCACAGGCTGCTTCCCAGAGGGGAAAGGAGAGGTTTATCAGCAGCAGGGGCTAAGTGCAACCAGTCTCCAATTCTGCAATTAATTAATAAATTCTGACTTCTAAAAATAGGCCCCCAGCTCAGGTGAATCTCAAGTAAAACCTGAGGTTGCTGGTTTTTGCCCCAGTGTAGAGGAGGCAGGGCTGATGGAAAAAGAAAAAAGAAAAAAAAAAAGAAACCAGAGATTTTTGGATCGGACAGCACATGATACTTGAAAGGGTCTGAGCCCTGAAGGAAAGAAGGGGGCACATAGGACCTGAAGATAAACAAAGTAACATACCAACTTAAGCTCTTGATTGGCAAACCCGAGGAACAGGGGTCCTGCTTTGAAAAGTATTTTTCTTTTTTCTTTTTGGTGGCTGTGTTTCTATGGCTTGACTGCTCTTTGGATACAGCTGCAAGGCTTTTCAGGCTCCAACGGCCCCAGGCATAGGCAGAATTAAGCTTGTTTGAGTGTTTGTCTGGATCCTGTGCCTTCCCCAGGAGAGGGGTGGTGCCCAGCTCAGGTGGAATCCCTCCCTCAAGGAATTCAGACCCCAAGGTCTGGAAAACTGAAGGATTAAAACCAGCCTACAACCTCTCCTCTGTCTCAGCCTCACCCCCAGCAGAGAGAGTGTGCTGAAGTTAAATGTACTGCATCACTTTATGCTGGTGGGACCTGCGGGCAGACAAGTGCCACATACTGGGCAGGACAGTAAAAACAGAGTCTAGAGGCTTCACAGGAATGTCTGTCAACCTGCTGCATCTCATCCTCAGGGAAAACTGACGTTGAGATGCGAGGCCAGTTTGGTCTGGGAAAATCTGGCTGGGGCCTATAATACCTAAATAGACCCCCCTAAGGGGGAAAAAAGGCACCATACAGGTAGGTTAAGAAACAAGAACTGAAAAATTCTAAGCTAAAGGTCTAGAATAAGCTGAACTGAATGGCAAAGGACAGACAGAAAACAAAGTCATTCAGCAAAAAAACTTAGGTAAAGAAAGTAAAAACAATCTCCAGAATAAACTAATTCAGGTAATTAAATGCCTAGACAGCAACAAAAAATAACAAATCATACTAGGAAAACTGAAGATATGGCCCAGTCAAAGGAAGAAACCAGCAATTCAAATGAGATACAGTTGAAACAATTCATTCAGAATGTTCGAACAGACATGGAAAATCTCATAAAAAATCAAATCAATGAACTGAGGGAGGATATAAAGAAGGCAAGGAATGAACAAAAAGAAGAAATCGAAAATCTGAAAAAGCAAATCACAGAACTTATGGGAATGAAAGGCACAGCAGAAGTGATAAAAACAATGGAAACCTACACTGTTAGATATCAAGAGGCAGAAGACAGTATTAGTGAACTGGAGGATGGGACATCTGAAATCCAACAAGCAAAAGAAAACGTAGGGGAAAGAATGGAAAACTATGAGCAGGGTCTCAGGGAATTGAATGACAACATGAAGTGCACGAATATACATGTTGTGGGTGTCTCAGAGGAGAAGAGAAGGGAAACAGAGGAGAAAACCCAATGGAGGAAATTATCACTGAAAATTTACTAACTCTTATGAAAGACGTAAAATTACAGATCCAAGAGGTGCAGTGTACCCCAAACAGAATAGATCCAAATAAACGTACTCCAAGACACTTACTAATTAGAATGTCAAATGTCAAAAAGAAAGAGAATCTTGAAAGCTGCAAGAGAAAAGCAATTCATCACATAAAGGGAAGCCCAAGAAGACTATCTTAGATTTCTCAGCAGAAACCATGGAGGCAAGAAGACAGTGGGATGATATATTTAAGTTACTAAAAGAGAAAAACTGCCAACCAAGAATTCTATATATCCAGCAAAATTGTCCTTCAAAATGAGGGGAAAATTAAAACATTTTCAGGCAAAAAATCACGAGAGAATTTGTGTCCAAGAGACCAGCTCTGCAAGAAATACCAAAGGGAGTACTAGAGACAGATAGGAAAAGACAGGAGAGAGAGGTATGGAGAAGAGTATAGAAATGAAAACTACCAGTAAAGGTAAAAAGAAGAGAAATTGGTTTATTAGCATAAAGTTGTTCATAGTACCTCTCATTTCCTACTTTATTTCTGCGGGGTCAGTGGTTATATCTCCTCTTTCATTTCTGATTTTATTTATTTGCACCCTCTTTTTCTTTTTGAGAACCTTGTTAAGGGTCCATCAATCTTACTGATTTTCTCATGCAACCAACTTCTGGTTTTGTTGATTTTCTCAATTGTTTTCATGTTCTCAATTTCATTTATTCTTGCTCTAATCTTCGTTATTTCTTTCATTTCGCTTGCTCTGGGGTTAGTTTGCTGCTCTTTCTCTAGTTCTTCCAAGTGAACAGTTAATTCCTCGATTTTTGCTTTCTTCTTTTTTCATATAGGCATTTAGGGCAATACATTTTCCTCTTCGCACTACCTTTGCTGCATCCCATAAATTTTGATATGTTGTATTTTCATTTTCATTTGCCTCGAGATATTTACTGACTTATCTTGTAATTTCTGCCTTGACACACTGGTTGTTTAAGAGTGTGTTGTTGAGCCTCCATGTATTTGTGAATTTTCTGGCCCTCTGTCTATTATTGATTTCCAAATTCATTCCTTTATGATCTGAGAAAGTGTTTTGTATGATTTCAATCTTTTTAAATTTATTGAGACTTGCTTTGTGACCCAGCATATGGTCTATCCTTGAGAATGATCCATGAGCACTTAAGAAAAAGGTGTATCCTGCTGTTATGGAGTGTAATGTTCTAAAAATGTTTGTTCGGTCTAGTTCATTTATTGTATTATTCAAATCCTCTGTTTCTTTATTGATCCTCTGTCTAAAAGTTCTGCCCACTGATGAGAGCAGGAAACTGAAGTCTTCAAATATTATGGTAGATGTGTCTATTCCTCTTTTCAGTGCTTGCCTCATGTATTTGGAACACTTGGGCTCAGTGCATAAATATTTATGATTGATACATCTTCTTGTTAAATTGTTCCTTTTACTAATGCAGTGTCCTTCTCTGTCTCTTTTAATTGTTTTACATTTGAAGTCTACTTTGTTGGATATTAGTATAGCTACTCCTGCTCTTTTCTGATTGATGTATGCATGAAATATCTTTTCCCAACCTTTCACTTTCAACCTATGCTTGTCCTTGGGTTTAAAATGTGTCTGCTGTAGACAACATATAGATGGGTCCTATTTTTTAATCCATTCTGCCAGTCTATGTCTTTTGATAGGGGCATTTAATCCATTAACATTTCGTGTTATTACTTTAAAGGCAGTACCTTCTTCTACCATTTGCCTTTTGGATTTTATATGTCATATCTAATTTTTCTTCTTTTTACCCTTACTAATAGTTTTCATTACTACACTCTTCTCCACATCTCTCTCTCCTGTCTATAGATAGGGAGCACCTATCTATAGTGCTCCCTTTAGTATTTTTTGCACAGCTGGTCTCTTGATCACAAATTCTCTCAGTGATTTGTCTGAAAATATTTTTTCCACTTTTTATTTTTTAAAAAAATTAACAAATGAAATAAAACATTAACATAAATAATCAGTAATTCACAATATCATCACTTAGTTGCATATTCATCATTTCTTAGAACATTTGCATCCATTCAAAAAAGAAATAAAAAGACAATAGAAAAAGAAATAAAATGAAAACAGAAAAAAAAAGATTATACCTACCATACCCCTTACCCCTTGCTTTCACTGATCACTAGCATTTCAAATTAAATTTATCGTAACATTTGTTCCCCTACTATTTATTTTTATTCCACATGTTCTACTTGTTCGTTGACAAGGCAGATGAAAGGAGCATCAGACACAAGGTTTTCACAATCACACAGTCACATCATGAAAGCTATATCATTATTCAATCATCCTCAAGAAACATGGCTACAGGAACACAGCTCTACATTTTCAGGCAGTTTGTCTGAAAATATTTTAACTTCCCCCTCACCTCATGTTTGAAGGACAATTTTGCTGGATATAGAATTCTTGGTTGGCAATTTTTTTCTCTTTCAGGACCTTAAATTTATCATACCACTGTCTTTTTACCTCCATGGTTTCTGCTGAGAAATCTATGCACAATCTCATCAGGCTTCCCTTTATGTGATGGATTGCTTTTCTCTTGCTGCTTTCAAAATTCTCTCTTTCTCTTTGACATCTGACATTCTGATTAGTAAGTGTCTTGGAGTACATCTATTTGGATCTATTCTGTTTGGGGTACGCTGCACTTCTTGGATCTGTAATTTTACATCTTTCATAAGAGTTAGTAAATTTTCAGTGATAATTTCCTCCATTGGGTTTTCTCCTCCATTTCCCTTCTCTTCTCCTCTGAGACACCCACAACATGTATATTCGTGCACTTCATGTTGTCATTCAATTCCCTGAGACCCTGCTCATAGTTTTCCATTCTTTTCCCTATATATATATTTTATCCTGTTTATGTTTTGTACAGCTTCCATAATTTTTCACTTGACATTTTTCATCAGTTTTTAGACAAATCTCAGCCATATCTCTTCAGATATTACCTCTCCTTAGTCTCTCTCCTCTGCTGGACTTCAATTATACCTTTGTTACTTTCTCTCATTTTTATCCTCTACTGCTTTTACCATTTTTTGCATGTTTTCCATTCTTTTTTCTCTCTGTGTTTCAGTCTTAATACTTTCTTTGCTCAATCTTCCAGTTTACTAATTATCTTTGCAGATGTGACTAATCTGAGTCCTTAGTTTAACTTATTCATTTTTCATTTCTAGGATTCTACTTGGTTAGTTTTCATAAGAATATAGTTTAAAAACTCTTAATCTTGCTTTTTATTTCCTCAAACATGGAAAACATACTTCTTTAAAAGATTATACATGGTGTACAACCAATGGCTCACAATATCATCACACAGTTGTGTATTCATCACCATGATCATTTTTTTCTCCCTGCTTTTTTTTCTTTTGCTTATCAGATTCCAGATGTCACATCCTCCAGTTCACTAAGCCTGTCTCCTGCCTCCTGAAATCTAACATTGTAGGTTTCCATTGTTTTTTTTCATCTCTTCTACTGTGCATTTCATTCCCATAAGTTCTGTGATTTGTTTCTTCAGAATTTCGATTTCTACTTTTTGTTCATCCCATGCCTTCTTTATATCCTCCCTCAATTTGCTGATTTGATTTTTGATGAGATTTTCCATGCCTGTTTGAACACACTGAATTAAACTGTTTCAACTCTTGCACCTCATTTGAATTGCTGGTTTGTTCCTTTGACTGGGCCATATATTCAATTTTCCTAGTATGATTCGTTATTTTTTGCTGGCATCTAAGCATTTAATTACCTTAATTAGTTTATTCTGGAGATTTGTTTTCAGTTTCTTTACCTCGGATTTTCTTGCTGGATGACTTTGTTGTCCATCTGTTCTTTGACATTCAGTTCAGCTTATTCTAGACCTCTAGCTTAGGTTTTATTTAACAGATCAGAATTTTTCAGTTCTTGTTTTCTTGTTTCTTAACCTGCCAGTATCGTACCTTCTTTTTCCCCCCTAGGAGTGTCTACCACGCCCTCAGCAGGGAGAGTCTGCTGAAGTTAAAGGTATTGCATCACTTTATGCTGGTGGGACCTGCAGGCAGACAAGCGCCACATACTGGGAAGGATAGGAAAAGCACAGAGTTTAGAGGCTTCATAGGAAGGTCTGCTGCATCTTATCCTCAGGAAAAACTGATGCAGGTGATTCTTTCCTCCTGAACGGAGGCCAGTTTGGTCTGTGAAAATCTGCAGCAGCCCCAGCAGGTTGGAAGACTTTCCTATGAAGCCTCTACACTCTCTGTTTTTCCTGGCCAGCCCATTATGTGGTGCTTGTCTGCCTGCAGGCCCCATCATCATAAAGTGATGCAGTCTTTAACTTCAGCAGACTCTCCTTGCTGGGGGAGTAGTTGAGACAGAGGAGAGGTTGGAGGCTGGCTTTAATCCTTCAGTTTTCCAGACCCTGAGGTCTGAATTCCTTGAGGGAGGGATTCCACCTGAGCTGGGCCCCACCCCTCTCCTGGGTAAGGCACAGGCCCCAGACAAGCTTAGTTCTGCTCTTGCCTAGGGCAGTTGGAGCCTGACAAGCCTTGCAGTTGTATCCAAAGAGCAGTCAAGCCAAAGAAACATCCACAAAAAAGAAAGAAAAAAAATCCTTTTTAGAGCAGAACCACTACTCCTCAGGTTTGCCAATCAAGAGCTTAAGTTGGTAAGTTGCTCTAAGTATCTTCAGGGCCCAGACCCTTTTAAGTATTTTGTGCTATCCAGTCAAAAAAAAAAACCTGCTTTTTTTTTTTTTTCTTTTACCCTCAGCCCTGCTCCCTCTGCACCTGGGCAAAAACCAGCAACCTCAGCTTTTACTGGAGGTTTAGCTGAGCTGGTGGTCTATTTTTAGAAGTCAGCATTTGTTAATTAATTACACAATTGAGCTTGGCTGAGCTCAGCCCCTTGCTGTTAGTAAAGTCTCTTACCTTTCTCCCCTCACAGCAACCAACCTGTGAGTTAGGGGCACCAGCCTCCACGACTTGGGGGACTCATGGTTCTGGGTGGGATCGCAGCTGGTCCAGCTTGTCTAGACTGGTATATGCTGTGGGTCCGGTCACTGATGTGGTACCAGCAGTTGTTCTGTACTATTCCTGGCTATCTACAAGCTGCTCTGGAGGATGAACTAAATCCCATAATTCACTAAGCCACCATCTTGGACCCCAGATTCCTTTTTTTTTTTTTCTTCCAAAATTCTTCAAGGAAGAATTCTCATGCCATGGCAATCCTCCTGTAATATCCCTATCCCACCCACTAAAAAGCCAAATGGGACCTACCAGTTAGTGCAAGATCTTAGGGCTATATACCAATTTGTCATTCCCCTCCATCCTAGAGTACCTAACCCTTACACCATTCTCAATCAATTCCTAAGCTCCACCATATGGTATTCAGTTCTTGGTTTAAAGGATGCTTTCTTATACATACTTTTTTTTTAATTTAACATGGGCAGGCACCAGGAATCAAACCCAGGTCCTCTGGCATGGCAGGCAAGCATTCTTGCCTGCTGAGCCACCGTGGCTCGCCCTCTTCTACATACTTTTACATCTCAGTTTCTATTTGCCTTTGAGAGTCAAACGCCCAGGGAAGCAATCCCAACCCAGCTCACCTTGACAGTCCTACTTCAAGGGTTCAGGGACAGTTCTTATCTTTTTTGGAATGCACTAGTGCAGGACCTAGCCTTTCTGCATTTAGAATCTAGCTCCCTTCTTCAGTATGTGGATGATTTAGTAATATACAGTCCTACTAGGGAAGCCTCCCTCACAAACACCATTACCACCCTTAATTTCTTAGCTGTACAGGGATACTGAGTGTGAGCTTCTAAGACTCAAATTGCCCTACAAGAGTTCTTTATCATAGGTTTATCCTTATCCCAGGGGAATGCTCTTTGTCACCCAGAACAGTCTAGGCTATACTCTCAGTGCCACCCTCTGACACAAAGAAACAATTAAGAGCCTTCCTGGGGATAACAGTGTATTGCAGGATCTGGATACCCCAATTTGGAGAAACTGCATGCCCTGTATATGAAGCTATCAGGGGACTAGATAGTTCCTTAGAATGGGAAACAGAACAGGCTACCACCTTTACTGCCCTCAAGGGCTCTCTTAACAGCCCTGGATCTGCCAAACTCAAATGAGCCCTTTTACCTATATGTGACTGAAAAGAAAGGAGTAGCATCAGGAGTCTTAGCACAAAAGCTTAGAAATATTCTCCAACCTATGGCATGCTTTTCAAAGCCATCAGATGTCAAAGCCCAGTGATGGTTGCCCTGCCTCAGAGCAGTAGGAGCCACTGCCTTACTTATAAGAACAAACCATCCAGCTGATATGGGGACAGACTCTTAACAGTGTGTATCCTCCACCAAGTCAGAGACATTCTGGGGGCAAGAGGACAAAATTCAACATCCTTCCTTGTTGAAAACACTTCAAAGGATACTAAAAAGAGAACTTCCTCAACATGATAAAGGGAATATATGAGAAACCCACACCTAACATCATCCTCAATGGAGAAAATCTGAAAACTTTCCCCCTAAGATCAGGAACAAGACAAGGATGTTATTCAACATTGTGTTGGAAGTTCTAGTCAGAGTAATTAGACAAGAAAAAGAAATACAAGGCATCAAAACTGGAAAGGAAGAAGTAAAACTCTCAGTATTTGCAGATGATATGATACTATATGTCGAAAACCCCCAAAAAATCCACAGCAAAACTACTAGAGCTAATAAATGAGTACAGCAAAGTGGCAGGTTACAAAATCAATACTCAAAATTCTTGTCATGGTCAAGTTCATGTGTCAACTTGGCCAAGTGGTGGTACCTGTTTGTCTGGTTGGGCAAGTGCTGGCCTGTCTGTGGCAATGAGGACATTATATGGAATTAAATCATGATCACGTCAGCTGTATCCACAGCTGATTCCATTTGTAATCAGCCAAGGGGAGTGTCTCCTGCAATGAGTGATGCTTAATCTAATCACTGGAAGCCTTTTAAGTAGGATTCAGAAGAGACAGACTCTCTTCCTGCTTTGGCTGGCAAGCCTCTCCTGTGGAGTTTGTCCAGACCCTCCATCGGAATTGCCGGCTTCAGAGTCTGCCCTGCAGATTTTGGACTCTGCGTTCCCATGGCCACGTGAGACACTTTTATAAATTTTATATTTGTGAATGTTTCCTGTTGTTTCTGTTTCTCTAGAGAACCCTAACTAATACAACTCTGTAGTGTTTCTATACATTAGTAAGGAACAGTCTGAGGGGGAAATCAAGAAAAAATTCCATTTACAATTGCAACCAAAAGAATAAAATATTTAGGAATAAATTTAACTAAAGATACAAAAGACTTATACAAAGAAAGCTACAAGAAATGACTAAAAGAAATCACAGAAGACCTAAATAAATGGAAGGGCATACCATGTTCATGGATTGGAAGACTAAGGTTAAGATGTCAATTCAACCTAAACTGATTTACAGATTTAATGCAATACCAATCAAAATCCCAACAATTTACTTTTCAGAAATAGAAAAAATATTAACCAAATTTATCTGGAAAGGCAGGGTGCCGAATAGCTAAAAATACCCTGAGAAAGAACAATGAAGTCGGAACTCTCATACTACCTGACTTTAAGGCGCGTTACAAAGTTACATGGTCAAAACAGCCTGGTACTGGCATAAAGATAGATATACTGACCAATGGAATCGAATACAGTGTTCAGATATAGATGCTCTCATCTATGGACAACTGATCTTTGATAAGGCAGTCAAGCCAACTCACCTGGGTCAGAACAGTCTCTTCAATAAATGGTACCTAGAGAATTGGATATCCACATGCAAAAGATGAAAGAGGATCCATATCTCATACCCTACACAAACATTAGCTCAAAAATGGATCAAAGACTTAAACATTAGATCTAAGCCAATAAAACTTTTAGAAGAAAGTGTAGGGAAATATCTTATAAGTCTTATAACAGAAGGCGGTTTCCTAGACCTTACACCCAAAGCACGAACACTGAAGAAATAAATACATACATGGGAATGCCTCAAAATTAAACAGTTTTGTGCATCAAAGAACTTCATCAAGAAAGTAAAAAGACAGCCCTACACAATGGGAGATAATATTTGGAAACGATATATTAGATAAAGGACTAGTATCCAGAATAAATACAGAGATTGTTCAACTCAACAACAAAAGGACAGACAACCCAATTATAATATGGGCAAAAGACATGAACAGACACTTATCAGAAGAGGAAATAACAAATCAAAACCACAATAAGATAACATCTCATACCCACCAGAATAGCCGTTATCAATAAAACAGAAAACGACTAGTGCCAAAGAGGATGTGGAGAATGAGGCACACTTATCCACTGTTGTTGGGAATGTCAAATGGTACAACCACTGTGGAACGCGGTTTGGCAGTTCCTCAGGAAGCTAAAAATAGAATTGCTATATGACCCGGCAATACCATTGCTAGGTTTCTACTCAGAGGACATGAGGGCAAGGACACAAACGAAAATTTGCAGACCAAAGTTTATAGCAGCATTATTTACAAATGCCAAGAAATGGAAACAGCCTAAATGTCCATCAACAGCTGAGTGGCTAAACAAGCTGTGGTATATACATACGATGGAATATTATACAGCTGTAAGACAGAATAAAGTTATGAAGTATCTGACAACATGGATGGACCTTAAGGACATTATGCTGAGTGAGATAAGCCAGAAACAAAAGGACAAATAATGTATAGTCTCACTGATATGAACTAACATTAACGAGTGAACTTGGAGAATTTCAGTTAAGAACAGAGACCAGCAGAAGATAGAAAGAGGGTAGATACTGGGTAACTGAAGCTGAAGGGATACAGATTATGCAACAAGACTAATGGTAAAAATTCAGAAATGGATAGCACAATACTACCTAACTGTAATACGATAATGTTAAAACACTGAATGAAGCTGAATGTGAGAATGATAGAGGGAGGCCTGGGGGCACAAATGAAATCAGAAGGAAAGATAGATGATAAACACTGAGAAGGTATAATCTAGGAATGCCTAGAGTATATAACAGTGACTAAATGTACATATTTAAAAATGTTTTTGCATGAGGAAGAACAAAGGAATGTCAATACTGCAGGGTGTTGAAAACAGATGTTAATTCATATTTTAAAACTTTTAACTTATGTGTGAGGCTAAAGCAAAAAAATGTTTATTTGGTACAAAATTTATATTTTGACTAGTGCATTTCTTAATATAACTTATGTGGATAACTTAATTGAACACAGTAAGTACATGGA
This sequence comes from Tamandua tetradactyla, assembly GCF_023851605.1. Classification (NCBI taxonomy): domain Eukaryota; kingdom Metazoa; phylum Chordata; class Mammalia; order Pilosa; family Myrmecophagidae; genus Tamandua; species Tamandua tetradactyla. The sequence continues at coordinate 49,966,788 of NC_135337.1, forward strand.
ACCTTGAGTAGGGCATGAGATTTTGTAGGTTTGTCCAGAGTGATGCCCTGATAAATCCCAGAGTGATTTGAACAGTGAATAAAAAAGTAAAAAAAAAAAAAGAGGACACCAATGGCTTTCAAACAACAGGCTCCTGAAATATCAGGCCCAACTTTTAGACATGCCAGGGGTTCAAATCCAAGTCTGTACTACCTCAAACCTGGCTACCCTGCCAGCTGTATGCCCAGATCAGGAAAGTGCACCCCTCGAGCACTCATGCACAGAGACACTAGGTCAGAATTATTCTAGCAGGCCAGACCTACAAGACTGTCCCCTAGATAATCCAGAGTTATAATAGTTTATGGATGAGATAACCAGAGTTAAAATGATTTACAGATGGAAGCAGTTTTATGAAAGAAATTATAAAAGGCAGGATAAACTATTATCTCTCTGCAGGAAATTATAGAGACAAAGCCTCCACCACCTGGGACCTTAACCCCAAAACCCAAACTCATAGCCCTCACGAGGGGTTTAACACAGGCAGCTGAGAATCAAGTTACTCTTTATCCTGACTCTATGTATGCCTTTCTTATGTTGCTCGATCACTCAGCTATCTAGAGGGAAAGAGGGCTTCTCATCAATAATAAATCCCCTGTCAAACACAGATAGGAAATTCTCAATCTGTTGGAAGCTGCATTAAGCTAGGGCATCAAAAGTTCAAATCTCCTGTGGCCAAAGCAAATGACAGAGCAGACAGAGCCCCAAAGGCAATTGCCCAGAACCCAATCTCTGTGCCAGCATTAGTCCCTAAGCTCTGTTTATACCCAGGAGGAAGAAAAACCACCAAAGGGATCAGGGTATATTTGTGAAGCAAATATACCTTCTTTATTTTCCTTCCTTGAGTTTGGGTTTTGGGGTTAAGGTCCCAGGTGGTGGAGGCTTTGTCTCTATAATTTCCTGCAGGGAGATAATAGTTTATCCTGCCTTTTATAATTTCTTTCATAAAACTGCTTCCATCTGTAAACCATTTTAACTCTGGTCATCTCAACCATAAACTATTATAACTCCGGATTATCTAGGGGACAGTCTTGTAGGTCTGGCCTGCTAGGAAAGGAAGGAAAGGAAAGTGATGTTCAATGGAAAGTTCTCCAAGGCCTCCATCAAGCTACCCATCTAAGCAGAAATGTTCTCACACCTTAGCACAAAAAGTACTTTACGGGAAAAAATTGGCCAAAACCATTTGAAAGGTTACTTGAAGGTGTAACCACTCAGGTAAAATTCAAGAAAATGTATGGGACCTTCGGGAACACTTACAACAAATTAAAAACAATGCTGGAAGCGAATGGAATTCTTTTCACATCTCCTTAATCTAGCTACTTGGATCCTCCCTTTTCTAGGTTCTTTAATTCCTTTTCTTCTCATGCTTATGTTTGGTCCAAATTTAACAAGCAGATACTTTAACCTGCAAGCATTCCACACTAAGCTCATGCTCACCCACAACTATCAAACTATTCTGGACCAGGATCCACCTTCCCCAACCCTTACTAGAATAGAGAAAGAGTTTTACACCCTGGCAGGTAGGTCCTACTGCCAATAAAATAGCAAGAAGAAATTCCAGAACTCTGACCTTCGCCCCTCAGCCTCCCCTTAAGATTAAGGGTGTCTAACTCTTTCAGAGGGTGGTTGAGGCAGGATAGAATAGGACACTAAGGCAGTGGTCCCTGGTTTCCTATCCAGCTCCTTAAGAGTTAATGCACAACTACAAGCTCCCTAGAACAAGAATTTGTCCTAATACCCTGAAATCCCCCAAATCCATAAAGCTTGGAAAATCATGGGTCTGAAACAGACTCTTAGTTAATAACAGAAACACTGGGGTTATAAAGATTGTTAAACTATTTGCCCAAAACAAAATCTTAGTATGTGACAGAGCTCCACAAGCATCAATTATTATCACTTCCTGAAATAAAGAAGTCACCTGGCATTCAAAGGTCAAAATGGAAAATCACTGCTAGCAAAACTTCCCTATTGCTAAATCCACACCATTTGTGGTGTATCTCTCTCTTGAGTAAGTCTGGGCTAATTTTTCTAGCCTGTACTAACCTTTGAATGAATTTTATGGCTTACTGCTACTTGCTTTCTAGTCCCTGAATTCTTTATTGCAGCAAGACTCTGAGCCTGGAATGGGGCTTGATTCTGATGTCGGCAGAGCGCTGGTTAGAAATGGACATAGCACAACAGAGTAGGTCATTGTACAGTGCATAAGGAAGTGAAAGAAAAGAATACAGAAAAATGAAGCACAATCAATATTTGAAGAGATAATAGCTGAGAACTTCCCCAGAAATTCATGGAAGATGTGATGCTTTAGAACTAAAATTATCTGATACTCAAGAAGACATGGGAAATTATAAGGATCTAAAATCATGGAGTAGAGTCCTGGATCTGTAACCCTAAACTGTATGCCCTTGGTCAAATTATTTAATCTCTCTGAGCCTCAATTTCTTCTATAACGGATATTACTGTACTACCAAAACAAGATTACTGGAAGAAGTAGATAATATATTTTAATGTATTTAAAATGCTTAGAAGAGAATCAGGTATATAACAGGCACTCAGTAAATATTAGTTGGTCTTTTTTCTTCTTTTTAATTAAAACCTATCCTGAAAGATTGTATTATCTTCTTGCTATCAAAGCATAATTAGATTAGATTGAAATTTAAAAATTATTTACAAGTATTTAGATGAAACTAAGTGTCTTTTTTTTTAAGCAAAGCAAGCACAGTATTTACATTACCTCCACAAGCAGCTTTCCAAAAGTTTTCCTCTCCAGGGCATACTTGGTAGCTTCATCCAAAGCTCTCTGTCCTAGACCAACTGCACCAGCTGCTACCTAGTATTTTAACATTTCATAGAACAAAAGTTTATGTTGTCTTTAAAACACACAGTATGGAGCTATTTGTCTAAGAATCTAAGTTAAGAAGTATTCAAAGAGAAGATTGGTACAGCTTAAAACAAAAGAATGTGGGGTCAGTGGGAATAAACATTTAAGTTCTTATTATTTATGAATTACAGGTTAATGACAAGCATTTGGGGGGTATAAGATCACAACCTACAGAAAATTCTTTTTCTCTGTGTTAACAAAGATAAGTTTACTTGGACAAATATTCTTGTCGAGTCAGAGAACATGAAATGAGTACATGTCAATAGGGATGATTAAGTATGAAATGCCTCTCTGTAAATCTACCAGCAATTACAGCAATTCGTTATTTGCTGAAATAATTTCTACAACATGGGCAGGAATGGAGTTGAAAATTTGTTAAAAGTAATGTTAATAATATCTCTCTACCATTAATAAAAACACAAAGTAAAAAAAAAAGCATTCAATGTTAAAAGAAAAGTACTCAGGTAATAAATAAAAGATCCTATAAATTTGATCAACTCATATTACTTACTGGTGGTCTGGTTTTATCAAAAGCTCCCATTGCAACTTTGAAACCAGCTCCTTCACCAATCAAAACATTTTCTTTAGGCACTTTTACATCTTCAAAGACAATTCCTCTTGTATCTGAACATCGCTGGCCCATATTTAATTCCTAACAAGAAAACAGATAAATTTTAAAGAACATTTTTTGAACTAGCATCAACTTTTGGTTTCATGATTGTTTACGAGTTTCTGATATGGTCTAAAACAGAAGTAGACAAACTAGGGCCTGCAGTACTGGTTTCTGTAAATAAAATTTTAATGAATAATATTTATTAACTTATCATCTTGGCTGACTTCTCACAACTACTGCAGAAATGAGTAGTTGTAACAAACCATATGACCTGCAACCTAAAATATTCACTATCTGGACATTTACAGAGTTTACCCATTCCTAGTTTAAAACGTTTTTCACATACTTTGAAACCAAACACTAATCTAAAGGTTTATAGGTACATATTATTTGTAAACACAAATTTCATTGTATGTTTGCAAGACAATCATTTTTTACCATGAGTATCACAAACATTTAGCAGGGCCCTATAACGTTAGCTTCACCCCTCCCCTAGGGAATGCACAGGCTCGAAACAAGCCCTGAATTGAGCTTGTTTCTGCCTATGCCTAGGGCAATTGCAGCCTGAGAAGTCCTGCCGCTGAATCTAAAGGCCGTCAAGCCGTTGTAGAAACACAGCCACAAAAAACTCTGTTTCTTTTCTTTTTCTCCTTTTCCATTAGCCCAATGAGCGACCTCCATTTTGACCAGGTTCACCTGAGCTGGGGGCCTATTTTTAGTAGTCAGAATTTGTTAATTAATGCCACAATTGGTATTTGGTTGGGCTCAGCCCCTGCTGCTGTTAAAGTCTCTTTCCTTTCCCCTCTGGGAAGCAGCCTGTGGGAGAGGGGCACCGGCCACTGCGGCTTGAGGTACTCACGGTTCTGGGGAGGCTCGCAACCGGTCCAGCTGGTCCAGACTGGGGTACGCTGTGTGTCTGGTCACTGACGTGGCTCCAGGAGCTGTTCTCTACTGTCTCTGGTTATTTAGTAGTTGTTCTGGAGGACAAAGTAAAACGCGCACATTGCTAAGCCGCCATCTTGGCCCCTCTCCTACCCCTGCTTATTTACAAACATTTAGCAGGGCCCTTTAACGTTAGCTTAACTATCAGAGATAACTAGGTTATTTACTGAAAAAATGTTGATTTTCTGTCTTCCCCCACTTTTTTTAAATTTAAGATTACTGAGGTATAACTTACATATTGAAAAATTCAACCTTTTAGGTAAACAGTTCTGAGTTATGATAAATGTGTATGTGTGCAACCACCATCACAATAAAAAGGTAGAATGTTTCCAGCATCCCAAAAGAGGTCCCTGTACCCCTTGTACTCCTCTGATATCTGTTCTATAGTTTTTCCTTTTTTATAATGTAAAATATATTGAATTATACAGTCTTTTGTGCATCACTTTCCACTTAGCATGATGCTTCTGAGATTGATCCATGTGGTTTGCATGATCAATAATTTTTCTTTTAATGATTAGTATTCCACTGTATACATTGTTTCAGTTTGAGCAATTATGAATAAAACTACTATAAAAATTTACGTATAAATCCTTGTTTTCATTTCTCTTAGGTAAATACCTTGAAACTATACTGCTGTTTACATGGTAAGCATATATTTAACTTCATTAAGACATTGCCAAACTTGTTTTTGTTTTGAAAATTTGAAAACAACAGAAGAGTTGTATGGATAGCAAAATAAAGCCTATACACCCTTTGCCTAGATTCACCAATTGTTACCATTTTGTCACATTTGCTTTATTTCTCTCTGTGTGTATAATTATTACCATTATTAGCTGACTCATCTGAGAAGTTTTCAGACATAATGACCCTTTTTCCTTAAGGAAATTAAAAAAAAAAATCTCATTTTAAATAAGCAGGGGTAGGAGAGGGGCCAAGATGGCGGCTTAGCAATGTGCGCATTTTACTTTGTCCTCCAGAACAACTACTAAATAACCAGAGACAGTAGAGAACAGCTCCTGGAGCCACGTCAGTGACCAGACACACAGCGTACCCCAGTCTGGACCAGCTGGACCGGTTGCGAGCCTCCCCAGAACCGTGAGTACCTCAAGCCGCAGTGGCCGGTGCCCCTCTTCCACAGGCTGCTTCCCAGAGGGGAAAGGAAAGAGACTTTAACAGCAGCAGGGGCTGAGCCCAACCAAATACCAATTGTGGCATTAATTAACAAATTCTGACTACTAAAAATAGGCCCCCAGCTCAGGTGAACCTGGTCAAAATGGAGGTCGCTCATTGGGCTAACGGAAAAGGAGAAAAAGAAAAGAAACAGAGTTTTTTGTGGCTGTGTTTCTACAACGGCTTGACGGCCTTTAGATTCAGCGGCAGGACTTCTCAGGCTGCAATTGCCCTAGGCATAGGCAGAAACAAGCTCAATTCAGGGCTTGTTTCGAGCCTGTGCATTCCCTAGGGGAGGGGTGAAGCCCAACTCAGGTGGAATCCCTCCCTCAAGGAATTCAGATGCCAGAGCTTGGTAATTTGAAGCCATTAAAGCCAGCCTACAACCTCTCCTCTGTCTCCACCATGGCCCCAGCAGGGAGAGTCTGCCAAAGTTAAAGGTACCGTATCATCTTATGCTGGTGGGGCCTGCAGACAGACAAGCACCACATACTGGGCAAGATAAGAAAAACAGAGCCCAGAGACTTCACAGGAAAGTCTGTCAACCTGCTGGGTATCACCATCAGGGAAAACCGGCGCAGGTGGCACCTTCCCCCTGATAGCAGGACAGGTTGGTCCAGGAAAACCTGGCTGGGGTCTATAATACCTACATAGACCCTCCTCAGGGTGGGGGGGAAAAAGGCACCATACAAGCAGGACAAGAACCAAGAAAACAAGAACTGAAAAATTCTCCTCTGTTAAACAAAACCTAAGCTAGAAGTCCAGAAAAAGCTGAACTTAATGTCAAAGAACAGATAGACAAATTCATCCAGCAAAAAAACCCTAGGTAAAAGAACTGAAAGCAATCTCCAGAATAAACTAATTAAGGTAATTAAATGTCTAGATGCTAGCAAAAAACAACAAATCACACTAGGAAAAATGAAGATATGGCCCAGTCAAAGGAACAAACCAACAATTCAAATGAGATACAGGAGTTGAAACAATTAATTCAGAATATACGAACAGACATGGAAAACCTCATCAAAAACCAAATCAATGAATTGAAGGAGGATATGAAGAAGGCAAGGAATGAACAAAAGAAGAAATGGAAAATCTGAAAAAACAAATCACAGAACTTATGGGAATGAAAGGCACAGTAGAAGAGATGAAAAAAACAACGGAAACCTACAATGGTACATTTCAACAGGCAGAGGATAGGATTAGTGAACTGGGAGACGGATCATCTGAACTCCGACAAGAAACAGAAACTATAGGGAAAAAAAAGGGAAAAATATGAGCAGGGACTCAGGGAATTAAATGACAATATAAAGTGCACGAATATATGTGTTGTGGGTGTCCCAGGAGAACAGAAGGGAAAAGGAGAAAAACTAATGGAGGAAATTATCACTGAAAATTTCCCAAATCTTATGAAAGACTGAAAATTACAGATCCAACAAGTGCAGCATACCACAAAGAGAACAGATCCAAACAGACGTACTCCAAGAGACTTACTAATCAGAATGTCTGAGTTCAAAGAGAAAGTGAGGATCTTGAAAGCAGCAAGAGAAAAGCAATCTATCACATACAAGGGAAACCCAATAAGACTATGTGTAGATTCCTCAGCAGAAATCATGGAGGCAAGAGGACAGTGGGATGATACATTTTAATTAATAAAAGAGAAACACTGACAACAAGAATTCTATACCCAGCAAAATTGTCCTTTTAAAATGAGGGAGAAATTAAAACATTTTCAGACTAAAAATCACTGAGAGAATTTGTGACCAAGAGACCAGCTCTGCAAGAAATACTAAAGGGATCACTAGAACTAGATATGAAAAGAACAAAAGATAGAGATGTGGAGAAGAGTATAGAAAGGAAGACTAAGAGTAAAGGTAAAAAGAAAGAAAATTAGATGTGACATATAAAATCCAAAAGGCAAAACGGTAGAAGAAATTACTACCCGTACAGTAATAACATTGTAATGGATTAAACTCCCCACTCAAAAGACATAGACTGGCAGAATGGATTAAAAAACAGGACCCATCTATATGCTGTCTACAGGAAACACATCTTAGACCCAAAGATAAACATAGGTTGAAAGTGAAAGGTTGGGAAAAGATAAGTCATGCAAATAACAACCAGAAAAGAGCAGGAGTAGCTATACTAATATCCAACAAATTAGACTTCAAATCTAAAACAGTTAAAAGAGACACGGATACTATGTACTAATAAAAGGAACAATTCAACATGAAGACATAACAATCATAAATATTTATGCACCGAACCAGAATGCTCCAAAATACATGCGGCAAACACTGAAAACACTGAAAAGAAAAATACACATCTACCATAATAGTTAGAAATTTCAATTCCCCACTCTCATTAATGGACAGAACATCTAGACAGGATGAATAAAGAAACAGAGAATTTGAATATTACAATAAATAAGCTAGACTTAACAGACATTTCTAGGACATTACACCCCACACCAAATCAACAAATCAAAGCAGAAAAATCACATGATCATCTCAATTGATGCAGAGAAGGCATTTGACAAGATTCAACATCCTTTCCTGTTGAAAACACTTCAAAAGATAGGAATACAAGGGAACTTCCTTAAAATGATAGAGGGAATATATGAAAAACCCACAGCTAATATCATCCTCAATGGGGGAAAATTGAAAACTTTCCCCCTAAGATCAGGAACAAGACAAGGATGTCCACTATCACCACTATTATTCAACATTGTGTTGGAGGTTCTAGCCAGAGCAATTAGACAAGAAAAAGAAATACAAGGCATCAAAATTGGAAAGGAAGAAGTAAAACTATCACTGTTTGCAGATGATATGATACTATACGTCGAAAACCCGGAAAAATCCACAGCAAAACTACTAGAGCTAATAAATGAGTACAGCAAAGTAGCAGGTTACAAGATCAACATTCAAAAATCTGTAGCATTTCTATACACTAGTAATGAACAAGCTGAGGGGGAAATCAAGAAAGGAATCCCATTTACAATTGCAACTAAAAGAATAAAATACCTAGGAATAAATTTAACTAAAGAGACAAAAAACCTATATAAAGAAAACTAAAAAAAACTGCTAAAAGAAATCACAGAAGACCTAAATAGATGGAAGGGCATACCATGTTCATGGATTGGAAGACTAAATATAGTTAAGATGTCAATCCTACCTAAATTGATCTACAGATTCAATGCAATACCAATCAAAATCCCAACAACTTATTTTTTAGAAATAGAAAAACCAATAAGTAAATTTATCTGGAAGGGCAGGGTGCCCTGAATTGCTAAAAACATCTTGAGGAAAAAAAAACGAAGCTGGAGGTCTCGTGCTGCCGGACTTTAAGGCATATTATGAAGCCACAGTGGTCAAAACAGCATGGTATTGGCATAAAGATAGATATATCGACCAATGGAATTGAATAGAGTGCTCAGATATAGACCCTCTCATCTATGGACATTTGATCTTTGATAAGGCAGTCAAGCCAACTCACCTGGGACAGAACAGTCTCTTCAATAAATGGTGCCTAGAGAACTGGATATCCATATGCAAAAGAATGAAAGAAGATCCATATCTCACACCTTATACAAAAGTTAACTCAAAATGGATCAAAGATCTAAACATTAGGTCTAAGACCATAAAACAGTTAGAGGAAAATGTAGGGAGATATCTTATGAAACTTACAATTGGAGGCGGTTTTATGGACCTTAAACCTAAAGCAAGAGCACTGAAGAAGGAAATAAATAAATGGGAGCTCTTCAAAATTAAACACTTTTGTGCATCAAAGAACTTCATCAAGAAAGTAGAAAGACAGCCTACACAATGGGAGACAATATTTGGAAATGACATATCAGATAAAGGTCTAGTATCCAGAATTTATAAAGAGATTGTTCAACTCAACAACAAAAAGACAGCCAACCCAATTACAAAATGGGAAAAAGACTTGAACAGACACCTCTCAGAAGAGGAAATACAAATGGCTAAAAGGCACATGAAGAGATGCTCAATGTCCCTAGCCATTAGAGAAATGCAAATCAAAACCACAGTGAGATATCATCTCACACCCACCAGAATGGCCATTATCAACAAAACAGAAAATGACAAGTGCTGGAGAGGATGCGGAGAAAGAAGCACACTTATCCACTGTTGGTGGGAATGTCAAATGGTGCAACCACTGTGGAAGGCAGTTTGGCGGTTCCTCAAAAAGCTGAATATAGAATTGCCATACGACCCAGCAATACCATTGCTAGGTATCTACTCAAAGCACTTAAGGGCAAAGACACAAACGGACATTTGCACACCAATGTTTATAGCAGCGTTATTTACAATTGCAAAGAGATGGAAACAGCCAAAATGTCCATCAACAGACGAGTAGCTAAACAAACTGTGGTATATACATACGATGGAATATTATGCAGCTTTAAGACAGGATAAACTTATGAAGCATGTAATAACATGGATGGACCTAGAGAACATTATGCTGAGTGAGTCCAGCCAAAAAGGACAAATGCTGTATGGTCCCACTGATGTGAACGGACATTCGAGAATAAACTTGGAATATGTCATTGGTAACAGAGTCCAGCAGGAGTTAGAAACAGGGTAAGATAATGGGTAATTGGAGCTGAAGGGATACAGACTGTGCAACAGGACTAGATACAAAAACTCAAAAATGGACAGCACAATAATACCTAATAGTAAAGTAATCATGTTAAAACACTGAATGAAGCTGCATCTGAGCTATAAGTTTTTTTTTTGTTGTTTGTTTGTTTGTTTGCTTTTTACTATTATTATTACTTTTATTTCTTTTCTCTATATTAACATTCTATATCTTTTTCGGTTGTGTTGCTAGTTCTTCTAAACCGATGCAAATGTACTAAGAAAAGATGAAAAAAAAAATCCATTCCTACATTATATGTCCTCATGTATTTGTCAAATATTTCATAATGAAAAGTTAAAAATAAGATAAAGAGAGTAAAAAAACTACCTGGAGAAGCACAACTATCCTCAATATTTACATTTGGATACATTTATAAATATATATATATATAATGGATAAATATATACACATATATAAAAATGTATGTTACCAATATTACAAAAGTGTCAGTTTTATATAAAATATATGCATCTTCTTATATATAAAACAAGCTTTGCATTTAAATGTAACTAATATATTAGTTATATGTTATGTATTATATTTATACTATATATTAATATCATATATTAATAATACTAGTTATATATAAAACTAATCCCATTAGTTTTGTTTGTAAAGTATAGTATACCTTTAATATCTACTCTTAAAAGAAAATATAGCATAATATAGTATCAGAAACTGCACTGGGAAAGTTCCTAGAAGACCTTGGTCCTGAACTCAACTCTGTCTCTCAGTATGTGGCCTTGGGTAAATTACTTCACTTGGACCTCAGTTTAAATATTCACTGACTACCATGAAGTAATGTCTAGATGTCTTCCACCTTTAAAACTCTATGAGAAATTACCCCTTTTATACAGTAGAAACAGGCTTCCATTTTAAAGAGGCTTGGATACAACAGAGACATTCTGATGACTTAATAAAACAGGATTTTACAAATGTACATGACTGCTTTAGAAGTTTGCTAAACTTGTTCAATTCAAATTAGCTACTCCAGCTCAGCTACACTACTGTAGTCTAATATCTAGCCAGATATTCCTCATTTGGGAAGAAGAAAATATACTCTTTAATAAATCTTAAATAACTTCCATAATTCCTCCTTTACTTTAGATACAGCCATCACTTGGTCATTAAAAAGTTTTCCTTTATACAAAACCATCTGCAAAAAATAATTTTTTTTATTTTTTTTTATTTTTTTATTTTTATTAATTAAAAAAAGAATTAACAAAACAATTAGAAATCATTCCAATCTACATGTACAATCAGTAATTCTTAATAACATCACATAGTTGCATATTCATCATTTCTTAGTACATTTGCATCGATTTAGAAAAAGAAATAAAAAGACAACAGAATAAGAATTAAAAGAATAATAGAAAGAAAAAAAAACAAAAAAAACAAAAACAAAAAACCTATACCTCACATGCAGCTTCATTCAGTGCTTTAACATAATTGCATTACAATTGGGTAGTATTGTGCTGTCCATTTCTGAGTTTTTATATCCAGTCCCGTTGTACAGTCTGTATCCCTTCATCTCCAATTATCCCTTCTCTTTTTTTTTTTTAATTAACGGAAAAAAATAAATTAACCCAACATTTAGAGATCATACCATTCTACACATGCAATCATTAATTCTTAACATCATCACATAGATGCATGATCATCATTTCTTAGTACATTTGCATTGGTTTAGAAGAACTAGCAACATAACCGAAAAAGATATAGAATGTTAATATAGAGAAAAAAATAAAAGTAATAATAGTAAAATCAAAACAAAACAAAACAAAAACCTATAGCTCAGATGCAGCTTCATTCAGTGTTTTAACATGATTACTTTACAATTAGGTATTACTGTGCTGTCCATTTTTGAGTTTTTGTATCTAGTCCTGTTGCACAGTCTGTATCCCTTCAGCTTCAATTACCCATTGTCGTACCCTGTTTCTAACTCCTGCTGAACTCTGTTACCAATGACATATTTCAAGTTTATTCTCGAATGTCCGTTCACATCAGTGGGACCATACAGTATTTGTCCTTTAGTTTTTGGCTGGATTCACTCAGCATAATATTCTCTAGGTCCATCCATGTTATTACATGGTTCATAAGTTTATCTTGTCTTAAAGCTGCATAATATTCCATCGTATGTATATACCACAGTTTGTTTAGCCACTCTTCTGTTGATGGAGATTTTGGCTGTTTCCATCTCTTTGCAATTGTAAATAATGCTGCTATAAACATTGGTGTGCAAATGTCCGTTTGTGTCTTTGCCCTTAAGTCCTTTGAGTAGATACCTAGCAATGGTATTGCTGGGTCGTATGGCAATTCTATATTCAGCTTTTTGAGGAACCGCCAAACTGCCTTCCACACTGGTTGCACCCTTTGACATTCCCACCAACAGTGGATAAGTGTGCCTCTTTCTCCGCATCCTCTCCAGCACTTGTCATTTTCTGTTTTGTTGATAATGGCCATTCTGGTGGGTGTGAGATGATATCTCATTGTGGTTTTGATTTGCATTTCTCTAATGGCCAGGGACATTGAGCATCTCTTCATGTGCCTCTTGGCCATCCGTATTTCCTCTTCTGTGAGGTGTCTGTTCAAGTCTTTTTCCCATTTTGTAATTGGGTTGGCTGTCTTTTTGTTGTTGAGATGAACAATCTCTTTATAAATTCTGGATACTAGACCTTTATCTGATATATCATTTCCAAATATTGTCTCCCATTGTGAAGGCTGTCTTTCTACTTTCTTGATGAAGTTCTTTGATGCACAAAAGTGTTTAATTTTGAAGAGTTCCCATTTATTTATTTCCTTCTTCAGTGCTCTTGCTTTAGGTTTAAGGTCCATAAAACCGCCTCCAGTTGTAAGATCCATAAGATATCTCCCAACATTTTCCTCTAACTGTTTTATGGTCTTAGACCTAATGTTTAGATCTTTGATCCATTTTGAGTTAACTTTTGTATAGGGTGTGAGAGATAGGTCTTCTTTCATTCTTTTGCATATGGATATCCAGTTCTCTAGGCACCATTTATTGAAGAGACTGCTCTGTCCCAGGTGAGTTGGCTTGACTGCCTTATCAAAGATCAAATGTCCATAGATGAGAGGGTCTATATCTGAGCACTCTATTCGATTCCATTGGTCGATATATCTATCTTTATGCCAATACCATGCTGTTTTGACCACTGTGGCTTCATAATATGCCTTAAAGTCAGGCAGCGCGAGACCTCCAGCTTCGTTTTTTTTCCTCAAGATGTTTTTAGCAATTCGGGGCACCCTGCCCTTCCAGATAAATTTGCTTATTGGTTTTTCTATTTCTGAAAAATAAGTTGTTGGGATTTTGATTGGTATTGCATTGAATCTGTAAATCAATTTAGGTAGGATTGACATCTTAACTATATTTAGTCTTCCAATCCATGAACACGGTATGCCCTTCCATTTATTTAGGTCTTCTGTGATTTCTTTTAGCAGTTTTTTGTAGTTTTCTTTATATAGGTTTTTTGTCTCTTTAGTTAAATTTATTCCTAGGTATTTTATTCTTTTAGTTGCAATTGTAAATGGGATTCCTTTCTTGATTTCCCCCTCAGCTTGTTCATTACTAGTGTATAGAAATGCTACAGATTTTTGAATGTTGATCTTGTAACCTGCTACTTTGCTGTACTCATTTATTAGCTCTAGTAGTTTTGTTGTGGATTTTTCCGGGTTTTCGACGTATAGTATCATATCGTCTGCAAACAGTGATAGTTTTACTTCTTCCTTTCCAATTTTGATGCCTTGTATTTCTTTTTCTTGTCTAATTGCTCTGGCTAGAACCTCCAACACAATGTTGAATAATAGTGGTGATAGTGGACATCCTTGTCTTGTTCCTGATCTTAGGGGGAAAGTTTTCAATTTTTCCCCATTGAGGATGATATTAGCTGTGGGTTTTTCATATATTCCCTCTATCATTTTAAGGAAGTTCCCTTGTATTCCTATCTTTTGAAGTGTTTTCAACAGGAAAGGATGTTGAATCTTGTCGAATGCCTTCTCTGCATCAATTGAGATGATCATGTGATTTTTCTGCTTTGATTTGTTGATATGGTGTATTACATTAATTGATTTTCTTATGTTGAACCAGCCTTGCATACCTGGGATGAATCCTACTTGGTCATGATGTATAATTCTTTTAATGTGTTGTTGGATACGATTTGCTAGAATTTTATTGAGGATTTTTGCATCTGTATTCATTAGAGAGATTGGTCTGTAGTTTTCTTTTTTTGTAATATCTTTGCCTGGTTTTGGTATGAGGGTGATGTTGGCTTCATAGAATGAATTAGGTAGTTTTCCCTCCACTTCGATTTTTTTGAAGAGTTTGAAGAGAATTGGTACTAATTCTTTCTGGAACGTTTGGTAGAATTCACATGTGAAGCCATCTGGTCCTGGACTTTTCTTTTTAGGAAGCTTTTGAATGACTAATTCAATTTCTTTACTTGTGATTGGTTAGTTGAGGTCATCTATGTCTTCTTGAGTCAAAGTTGGTTGTTCATGTCTTTCCAGGAACCCGTCCATTTCCTCTAAATTGTTGTATTTATTAGCGTAAAGTTGTTCATAGTATCCTGTTATTACCTCCTTTATTTCTGTGAGGTCAGTAGTTATGTCTCCTCTTCCATTTCTGATCTTATTTATTTGCATCCTCTCTCTTCTTCTTTTTGTCAATCTTGCTAAGGGCCCATCAATCTTATTGATTTTCTCATAGAACCAACTTCTGGCCTTATTGATTTTCTGTATTGTTTTCATGTTTTCAATTTCATTTATTTGTGCTCTAATCTTTGTTATTTCTTTCCTTTTGCTTGCTTTGGGGTTAGCTTGCTGTTCTTTCTCCAGTTCTTCCAAATGGATAGTTAATTCCTGAATTTTTGCCTTTTCTTCTCTTCTGATATAGGCATTTAGAGCAATAAATTTCCCTCTTAGCACTGCCTTTGCTGCGTCCCATAAGTTTTGATATGTTGTGTTTTCATTTTCATTCGCCTCGAGGTATTTGCTAATTTCTCTTGCAATTTCTTCTTTGACCCAGTCGTTGTTTAGGAGTGTGTTGTTGAGCCTCCACGTATTTGTGAATTTTCTGGCACTCTGCCTATTATTGATTTCCAACATCATTCCTTTATGGTCTGAGAAAGTGTTGTGTAAGATTTCAATCTTTTTAAATTTGTTAAGACTTGCTTTGTGACCCAGCATATGGTCTATCTTTGAGAATGATCCATGAGCACTTGAGAAAAAGGTGTATCCTGCTGTTGTGGGATGTAATGTCCTATAAATGTCTATTAAGTCTAGTTCATTTATAGTAATATTCAGATTCTCTATTTCTTTGTTGATCCTCTGTCTAGATGTTCTGTCCCTTAATGAGAGTGGTGAGTTGAAGTCTCCAACTATTATGGTATATGAGTCTATTTCCCTTTTCAGTGTTTGCAGTATATTCCTCACGTATTTTGGGGCATTCTGATTTGGTGCGTAAATATTTATGATTGTTATGTCTTCTTGTTTAATTGTTCCTTTTATTAAATATAGTGTCCTTCTTTGTCTCTTTTAACTGTTTTACATTTGAAGTCTAATTTGTTGGATATTAGTATAGCCACTCCTGCTCTTTTCTGGTTGTTATTTGCATGAAATATCTTTTCCCAACCTTTCACTTTCAACCTATGTTTATCTTTGGGTCTAAGATGTGTTTCCTGTAGACAGCATATAGAAGGATCCTGTTTTTTAATCCATTCTGCCAATCTATGTCTTTTGATTGGGGAATTCAGTCCATTGACATTTAGTGTTATTACTGTTTGGATAATATTTTCCTCTAACATTTTGCCTTTTGTATTATATATATCATATCTGATTTTCCTTCTTTCTACACTCTTTTCCATATCTCTCTCTTCTGTCTTTTTGTATCTGACTCTAGTGCTCCCTTTAGTATTTCTTGCAGAGCTGGTCTCTTGGTCACAAATTCTTTCAGTGACTTTTTGTCTGAGAATGTTTTAATTTCTCCCTCATTTTTGAAGGATAATTTTGCTGGATATAGGAGTCTTGGTTGGCAGTTTTTCTCTTTTAGTATTTTAAATATATCATCCCACTGTCTTCTAGCTTCCATGGTTTCTGCTGAGAAATCTACACAAAGTCTTATTGGGTTTCCCTTGTATGTAATGGATTGTTTTTCTCTTGCTGCTTTCAAGATCTTCTCTTTCTCTTTGACCTCTGACATTCTAACTAGTAAGTGTCTTGGAGAACGCCTATTTGGGTCTAATCTCTTTGGGGTGCGCTGCACTTCTTGGATCTGTAATTTTAGGTCTTTCATAAGAGTTGGGAAATTTTCAGTGATAATTTCTTCCATTAGTTTTTCTCCTCCTTTTCCCTTCTCTTCTCCTTCTGGGACACCCACAACACGTATATTTGTGCGGTTCATATTGTCCTTGAGTTCCCTGATACCCTGTTCAAATTTTTCCATTCTTTTCCCTATAGTTTCTGTTTCTTTTTGGAATTCAGATGTTCCATCCTCCAAATCACTAATTCTATCTTCTGTCTCTTTAAATCTATCATTGTAGCTATCCATTATTTTTTCTATGTTTGCTACTTTATCCTTCACTTCCATAAGTTCTGCGATTTGTTTTTTCAGTTTTTCTATTTCTTCTTTATGTTCAGCCCATGTCCTCTTCATGTCCTCCCTCAATTTATCGATTTCATTTTTGAAGAGGTTTTCCATTTCTGTTCGTATATTCAGCATTAGTTGTCTCAGCTCTTGTGTCTCCTTTGAGCTATTGGTTTGTTCCTTTGACTGAGCCATATTCTCAATCTTTTGAGCGTGGACAGTTATCTTCTGCTGCTGGCGTCTGGGCATTTATTCAGATTTCTCTTGGTGTTGGACCCAGCAAGGTTGTAAGATTTTTCTGTGAAATCTCTGGGTTCTGTTTTTCTTATCCTGCCCAGTAGGTGGCGCTCGTGGCACACGTTTGTCTGCGGGTCCCACCAGTAAAAGGTGCTGTGGGACCTTAAACTTTGGAAAACTCTCGCCGTCCTGGGGGTTCGCTAGCCGAAGCGGCTTGAGCCGGCCCGGGGTCCGAACGCAGGGAGGGTGTCCGAATGCAGGGAGGGTTGCTGGTCGCCGCAGCCAGGGAAAGAGCCCGTCCGAATTTCCTAGTCGGCCCTGGGCAACAAGCGTGGCGGGAGGGCGCCAGCGGCAGCGGCCCGCCCGAGAGAGTGCACGTTCCCCGGGAGTCACGGGGTCACCGTTCTCCGCGGCCTGGGGGTTTCCGATCCAATTCTCTCAGTTGGTCCGGGGGCTGCGCGTGGTGTGGGCGCCAGTCGCCTTGGTTTCAGGGGACCACCTCTCCAATTCTCCCAGCCGGCCCGGGAAGGGGGAAGGGAGTAACTCTGGCCGCTTGCCACCCCGCCCGGTAAGGCCCGCGCGCCTCGGCGATCTCACCCAAGCTGCTTCTCTCAGCCAGCCAGCCGTTTCAGGATGGGGTACGCTGTCTTTTTTATCTCTGTTGTGGCTTTGGGCGCTTTCTGTATCGTTTCTACTCCCCTAGTAGGTGTCCTGGAGAAGAAACTGCCATGCTGGAGATCTGGGTTCAGTTCCTGGTGCCTGCGTGCACGTGGTCCAAGTACTCCAAAAAATAATTTTATAGTTGTAAAACTGAGTCTCTTCAGCCTAGTTTCGGAGTTAAAAATCTTACATTTTGTTAGCTCCCACTGGTACTTGAATGACTTTATACCTTTCCTTCTTGATTTGTGCCAACTTTTAAACTTTTTTCTCTTTACTCTAAATGCTACTGCTAAATGCACACAAATACAACCCTTTCAAAAATGTGTTAAATGACCTTTTTTATTTAAATAAAACTGTCTTGCCTTTTGACATTCAAATCTCTTTGCCATTCTCATACTTCTCTCAGTCACAGATTTTTCTCTTAGTATTCCTAAGACCCTGGATAATAAATTAATATCACATTATTTTAATCCATAAAATGGGTGTTATGATACTTATTTTACCTGAAAGGTTGCTGTGACATTCTACAAGAAAAAGAGTGAAAGTCCTTTAAAATATCTAAAATTCTGTTTTTTTAATAGGCCATATAAATATGATAGTTTGACTTCTGCTTCATGGTCCCTCACAGCTGTTACAGCCACCCTTTCAAATAATGACTTAAAATGACTAGTCTCAACTTAAAACCTTTAGCAAACATACAGACTATTACACCTGATAATATCAAAGCACTTATTTTATGCCAACTTCATTGGAAAAAATGTTTTCAATAAAGGAATCTGAAATAGTAATTTTTAAATTTATAGTTAAAATAATATCCGAGTCCTTAATTACTGACGAAAATATATTTTACCTTTCTTCCGATCTGGATTCCTGGAGTATCTGCATCCACAATAAATCCAGTAAAGGCTTTACTAGCAGGAGCTTTAGGATCCGGATCTGAACGAGCCAATAAAAAATACCTAATATACACACAGACACATGATGATGATGATGATGATGACAATGATGATGATGCTACTAACAGCAGAAGATAATATATGGTTATTACTATCTCAGTTAATTCAACAATCTGAATTACCATTATTCCATTGTAAAGATGGGGAAATTGTCCAAGTTACACACCTAGAGGTGGCAGGGATAGTATTCTAGACTCAGGATAGATACTTTGACTATCATGGTATTTAACTTTTTTTGGTAGTTTGAGTTGTAAGTAAAAAACCCCTTGTATCAAGGTAGTTCATATAAAAATAAAGTATGTACATATTGGAATTGGCATTTTTTCTCCCCTGCCCCAACTAGTTTTATCCTTCCAGGGACAAGCTATCTGGCAAAGAAGGTCCAACAGGGCAGCCTGTGGAAAGGAGTAATATGAGAAAGATACCTCTGTGTTTTAACTACTGTCTCCTTTAGGCAGCACAATCCATGTTTTTTGTTATAGCTGAATTACTATGAATTTTATAGGTCTGCCCTTCTAAATGATTTTCCCAGAAAGATATGAAATGAAAAATGAGGAAAAAAGTACAAAGTATTCAAACCACCATCTAACATATGTTTTTCATAGCCTGATACAAGAGAATTTTTTAAAATATATATCTGCTTAAACAACAAATTTTCTATCATTAAAACCAATAAATTAGCATTTCTCTATAGATTTACTTAATAACCATTTCTCTATAGATTTACTTAATAATAATTATAATGAATAGTAAAAAGTGATTTCTAGCTTCATACATTACCTATTTGCCATACCATATGAAGAGTTGTACCTTGTCAATTCTTAAAATTGCAAAAACTTCTAATTGCATACCAGATTTCTCTGAACTTGTTAAACCTTAATTATTTCTTCACTTTTTTCATCATTTGCTGATATTACGATAAATTGCTTAAATATAATGATACAGCACTCTGTAATACTGGATATTTAAGATACTTGAAAGGGATTCATGGATAGGACAACTGTATAAAGTAAAAAAATTTAGCTTCCTGGTAGGCTCATTCCCAAGTATGGTACTTTATGTGTCAGAAAACTGTACTGCAGACATACATATTGAATCAGAATTTTTGCAGATGAGAAGGCAGTTCATTATTCCAATCACTGGAAAAGTCTTTCCTCTAGGAAGTCTCTATTTTTATACATCTAGTGATAGGTCAATACATTATTTTCATTGGTAACTTAATATATATTGGGCAGCACTACTGTTGGAAGGTTTGTCCTTACATAAAATGAAATTCTGCATTTTTCTAACTTTCAACCATTAATAACAAACTGGCTTCCTGAAGCAACAGTTCACGTTTGCTTTACTTTCTATATATTATTATTTCAAAACTTTCAAGATTCTTCCAAAATAACCAAGGGTAATTCCTTTATTTCTCACAGTAATGTCTTCTAAGTTCCTCCAAATGCAGGACACATACCTGCTTCAGAATTTATTCCAGTCTGTTAAGGCATGTCTTAAAATGTGTTGTTGCCTAGAAGTGTTACCATTTTTTCTCATTTGATATGATATTTCTATTGAGCTTGAAATTACATTAGCTTTCATCATACTGTTGATTCCTATAGAACCTGTAGTTATTTACAAACTTTCCTCATGTTTTTTCCAAATAATATTATCAAATATGTCTTTCTTCAACATATAAAAATTTATATGAAGGATTTGATCCTTTGTTGAACTTCATATTATTTAGACCTTCTGGATGTTATTTATATAAAATTTTGTCTTCTTTAAACATAACCTGAGTTTTAAGTGTGCCTATGCTTATTGCTCAAAACCAGAGTGATGTACTATACCAGTGGTCTTCTGTTTGCTTCAGAGGCTTAGGGGGTTCCAATAAGTACTGATAAAGGAGTCTGCAAGTGGAGATACTCAGGCAAGTAGAAGGGGCTCTACCTTCCAAATCAGATTCAACCACAGTACAGTTTTTATTTTGTCAATTAAGCTTCTGACACCAATCAGAAGAAACAATTCAGGGGCTTATAAAAATAGTTTTTGAAAATCACTGAACTATTTATAATCTCTTACGTACCATCCAGATCCATGCAAAAGCTTACTTTAGTTGTGGTGGTTTAAAAATAACAGGAAGAACACCAGGAAAACCTTGAGTACAAATCTCTTAAGAAGCAAAGTACAAAGATGTTTTAAACAACATACCAATTAGCTTTTCCTCCATTGGTTATCCACATCTTCTGACCATTAATAATATACTCATCTCCTTTCTTTTCTGCCTTGGTTTTTATACCAGCAACATCAGAACCTGCTATAGGCTCTGTTACACAATACGCCTTGAAAATATGAAAATGAGAAAAAAAGTAAATGTGAATTATTAAATTATGAACATTTGGAACCAGGATTTTATTTTTCAAGTCAGTATTTCATAGCATTTTAAATTACCTAAAAATAAAATGTTTTAGAGAATCAAAATGTAAAACATTTGAAATATAAAAGCTACATATAGCATACCAATAAACTACATCAAAATTTAATATTAGATATTAAATTAGTTAGATATTAATATTAGATATCCTCAACCAAGTTAATTATATACAAAGCTTCATGTACTTATTCATTCAAACATTTATCAACTATCTACTATGTACCAGTTTATGAATTAGGAGATGGGAACAGGAGAGATGAAAGACACCCTATCTTCAAGACTTTTACAATGTAATGACAGAGATTTATGCTATAATGTAATCATATATCTAAATGTGAAAGACATACTGTGCCATTTTGAAAGCATTATGTACACCAGAAAAGTCATTATTTTAATCCTGAACTAATCTTGTGGGAGCAGCCTTTTTTTTTAATCCTGATTCAAGAATACAGGCTGGAAACTCTTGATTAGATTATCTACATGGAGGTGTGACACATCTAATTGAACTTCTGATCAGATGGAGATGTGATTCCACCCATTCCAGGTATGTCTTGATTAGTTTACCAGAATCCTTTAAAAGAGGGAACATTTTGAATAGAGAGAGAAATGACAGAAGCCTCAGAGCCAACAGAGAGCAGCTAAAAATGCTTGGAGAACAGTTGCTTCAGAACAGAGACATGGATGTTTGGAGAGGCTTAGAGCCCAGATGTCACCATGAGTTGTTAAGTGAGCTAGAACCTGGAGAGAGCCAAGGGAAGCAAAGAGATGAAAGCCAGCCCCAGAGAAGCAAAGTGAGAAATTCCTACATCGACATACTAAAAGTAATGGATCCCAGGAGCAAGGGAACAGCACATGCCAGCCACATGACTTCTCAGCTGATAGAGGTGTTCCAGACCAATTGACTTTCTTGAATAAAGGTAACCTCTTGTTGGTGCCTTAATTTGGACATTTTCACAGGCTTAGAACTGTAAACTTGTAACTTACTAAATTTGGACATTTTCACAGTCTTAGAACTGTAAACTTGTAACTTATTAAATTCCTCTTTTTAAATGCTGTTCCAGTTCTGGTATATTGCATTCTGGCAGTTTGCAAACTAACACACATACATGCTTGAAAAATCAGCTTAGGTGCAAGGTGTCAGGAAAAGCTTCCTAGAGTAGGTGATTCTTAAATTAAATATCAAAAAAGGAAAAGGATCCTTTCAGAAGAAAGGAACAGTTTCAGATGTATATTCCAGGAAAAAGTAGTACATGTACAATGATACTGAAATAAGAGGCAGGGTTACCCAGTATTTGCAATGCCGAAAGTACCAGAGTCCTGTAACATGTGTATGTAAGGAAATGAATCTGGGAAAAAAAGAGGGAACAAGATGACAATGAACTCTTTATATAATAGTAAACACTTAAAATTTTATCTGATAAAACCAGAGGAAGCTTCTTATCGCTCTAAAAAAAGAGGACTGACAAGATGCAATCAATCCAATAAAGGGAGTAGTGGGGGGCAGATGTAAGGTAGTTCAGTTAGTTCAAATTTATTGAGAGACAGGCTCTGTAGACACAAAGCTTAAAAGCAGAAATTCCTTCCCTCAAGGTACTTACAGCCCAAAGACTAACCTTAACAGTTAGTTTTAATTCAAAGTAGTAAGTATGCCAGTTTGATTATGCACCCTAGAAAAGCCGTGTTTTAATCCTGATCCATCTTGTGAGAGTGGCCTGTTTCTTTTAATCTTTATTCAGTGCTATATGTTGGAAACTTGATTAGACTATCTCCACAGAGATATGACTCACCCAATTGTGGGTATCAATCTTTGATGAGAGGAAGATGTGACTCCACCCATTCCAGGTGGGTTTTGATTAGTTTGCTAGAATTCTTTAAAAGAGGAAGCATTTTGGAAAGAGTCATGAAGCAGAGAGCCCTTGCAGCCAGAGACGTTTGGAGATGAAGAAGGAATATGCCCCTGGAGGAGCTTCATAAAATAAGAAGCCTGGAAAGAAAGCTAGCAGACATTGCCATGTTCACCATGTGCCTTTCCAGCTGAGAGAGAAACCCTGAACTTCATCGGACTTTCCTGAGTGAAGGTAACCTCTTGTTGGTCCACCTTAATTTGGACATTTTTATAGACTTATTTTAATTGGGACATTTTCATGGCCTTAGAACTGCAAATATGCAACTTAATAAATTGCCCCCTTTAAAAGCCATTCAATTTCTGGTATACACATTCTGGCAGCTAGCAAATTAGAGCATAAGGGTATATAGGAACATCAGAAATGATTACTAAGATTAATGTGGGGTGGGGTGGGTGATAATGAGTGGTAAGGCTGGTGGGCCAGCAAAGTTAAGACACAAAACTTATTGAAAGAGGTAAGCCTTGAAGATCAAATAAGAGTGCTCAGGCAGAGAGGAATGAAACAGTAACTGTAGGGGGCGTATACATCTGTTCAATAACGGAATGAATGTGAAACGGAAAAAGTCAAGAAAAGAGGCTAAAGAGGCAGGCAGGGACCTGATCATGGGTGCTGAAGTATATGACATGCTGAATAGATTACAATTTCATGCATTCAACAAAGTTTACTGAATACTTATTAAACTGTGCCATGGAATCCAAGGAAATCGGTGCATGGGTTTCAGGGGAATTTAGACTTCCCTAGTGTGTAAAAGTTGGAGAGTATATGCAATTTTCTGATAAACCCAGATTCTAAAATGTACTGAGAAACTAAAAAATATATTAAGGATCACTGCCATTGATGATACAGAGCCAATGAACATTTTTATAAATGCAGGAGTGTGATATGGTTAAATTTGCATTTCGGATATTATGAAAAAATAGAAAAGATGGATTTAAGGGCGAACAACAACACACTATTTTCCAGGTCTTACTCTAAGTGTTTGACTCATTTAATCCTCACAATAACCTCTATGACATGAGTACATATGCCCTATGAGGCACAGTGAGGTTAAATAATTTGCCCACCTTCAGACACTTATTAAATGGCAGAAGTACTGACAAAGGAAGTCTAGAGTTAGAGAGTAAATTAGGAGACGTTACAAAAGTATAGGAAGAAATAAAGAAAATACTAACTTAGACAAAGGCAAGCATAGGGGAAGGGGAGAAGGTAGAATTGATAGTTGTGGAGTAAAATTCACAGGACATGACTGACTGAATAGAACATTACAAGAGCTATATAGGATATTATGACTTTCAATTTTTTTAGTTTAGGTAATTTGAGATTAGGAATACCACAGAAGAGAAACAGTTCTAAAGAGAAGGGAGCAAATAATTTGGTTTATGAGACTGTGCTGGTTTAAAAGGATGTATGCCCCCTAGAAAAGCCATGTTTTAATCAAAATCCCATTTCATAGAGGTAGAATAATCCCTATTCAATACTGTATGTTTGAAACTGTAATCAGATCATCTCCCTAGATGACGTGATTTAGTCAAGAGTGGTTGTTAAACTGGATTAGGTAACAACATGTCCTGCCCATTTGGGTGGGTCTTGATTGGTTTACTGGAGTCCTATAAATGAGGAAACATTTTGGAGAATGGGAGATTCAAAGAGAGCTGAGGATGCTGCAGCACCACGAAGCAGAGAGTCCATGAGCCAGCAGACTCTGGAGAAGAAGAAAGAAAATGCCTCCTGGTTAGCTTCATGAAACCAGAAGCCAGGAGAGAAGAATCTAGCAGATGACGCTGTTTACCAGGTGTCCTTCCAGATGAGAGAGGAACCCTGACCATGTTCACTATGTTCCTTTCCAGATGAGAGAAACTCTGACTGTGCTCACCATATGCCCTTCCACTTAAGAGAGAAACCCTGAACTTCATCAAACCAAGGTATCTTTCCCTGGATGCCTTAGATTGGACATTTCTATAGATTTGCTTTAGGTGGGACATTTTCTCAGCCTTAGAACTGTAAACTAGCAACTTATTAAATTTCCCCTTTAAGAAGCATTCTGTTTCTGGTATATTACATAACAGCAGCTAGCAAACTAGAACAGAGACCTTTAGTTTAAAGCATTTAAACTAAATTTTAAAGAATATATTTAAAGAATAAATGTCTCATACACATGTGCATATAGCAAAGTAAAGCTCAGGGGATAAGTCAGGGCTGACACTGAAGAGTTGATACACTATTCAAAGAAATTTCAAGCTGAACAGAATACCAGATGGGCAAACTGATTGAGTAATATGTATCAAGAGTCAGTTTTTTGGTACTTCTGGGGAAAATGGTGGAGTAGGGAGCACCAGGACTCAGTCCTTCCACCAAAACAACCATTAAAGAAGCAGAAACTTCTGAAACAACTGTTTTGAATTTCCAAAGGCCAGAAGAACACTGTACATCATTCAAGGGAGAGGGGGATGAAGAAGATGTAAAGTTATGGCACAGAACTATAAAAGACTCTATCCGCACATCAGCTACCTGTACCCATCCAACATTGTTGCAGCAGTCCACCTTGGGGTTCAGTCCCTGGCTAACTGTTGGTGACAGGAAGGGATGTAAAAATCCTCTTCCCCAAGAATAAGGATGGGTATGGTTGAACACTAATGATGGCTTTTGATTAGCATATCTGGGTAGCTAGGGGCCCAGTTCTGATGGCAGCATTTGTTAAAAAAAAATAAAAGGGGTGGGGGGTGAAGGTGGTGGAGATTTAAAGATGCAATGCTTCCTCAGGACTGCTGGGGACAGCTAGCTGAAGGGCAGTATCTGCTGAGCAGGCAAAAAAAACCTCAGCTTTGAAGAGCCATTACAGAAGCTTTTATCACGCTTCTGACCCCCTCTATAGGGAACTCAGAAGCTGGCTGGTGTCCCCTTCATGGGTCCCTTGCCCTGCACTGGCTGGAAAGTCTAACTTGGGAAAGTACTCCCTGAGGTGGTCCTCCTCCCAGAATTTGCCCTCCAGGCAAAAGCAGCTTAGACAACAAAAGTAGAGTATATAAAACTACAAAGGCAGATAGTCTGGGACAACAGCCTGCAGACTTCAAATCTCTGGGAGGGGGAGGTTTGTCCCCAGGAAAACAGAGGGGAACCAAACTCCTGTAAACAGGGGAACTTCAAAACAACTAACAAGCAAGGACCCAGGACAAGACAGAGGCTCAGAAAGAAAGGGAGAGCCCTGCACGCTGCATTGCCTTGGGCAGACCTTCCTAATATGAAAGCTGAGACTCAAAAAAATCTCTGTTATCACCAGCTGGTTACAAAACCAAGAAACAGTCACCCCAGGAAGGAAACTGCAACGTTAACATTTAAAAATATTAAAATGTACAGTGGGCAACAAAAGTACAAGGCAAAGAAACAGGAAATGATGGTCTATCAAAAGGAAGAGGATAAATGTACAGAAAACACCAATGAAGATGAGAATGGGTGCACTGAACAAAGTCTTTAAAAAATGATCTCAAAAATGCCCAAGGAGATGAAGGAAAATACAGAGAAAAGAACTAAAGGATATCAGGAAAACTATGAACAGATGATATGAGAGTCTAAACAGAAAGAGGGAAATTTTAAAAAAGAACAGAAGAGAACTACTAGAGTTGAAGAGCACAATCACTGAAGTGAAAAATGCCCAATAGGGTTTCAAGAGCAGGCTGGAACTGGAAGAAGAAAGAATTAGCAAACTTAAAGACAAGACACTTGAAATGAGAAAGGGTGAGGAACAGAAAGAGAAAAGAGATATTAAAAGTGAAAATATGTTAAGACAGCCATAGGATACCATCAAGTATATACACATTATGGGTGTCCCAGAAGGAGGAAAAAGGGGCAGAAGGAATAGTCAAAGAAATAATAATAAACCTCCCAAACTTAGAAAATGATATGAATATGTATATCCAAGAAGCTCAGAGAACACCAAATACGATTAACATGAAGAAAAATACACCTCATCATATATCACACTATCAAATGCAAAGGACAAGGAGAGAGTTCTGAAAGCAGCAAGAGAAAAGCAACATGTTATGCATAAGGGAGTTTTAAATTGAGTTCTGTTTTGTCATCAGAAAATCTGGAGGCAAGAAGGCTGTGGGTTGAAATACTTACAGTGAAGAAGGAAGACAACTGGTAGCCAAGAATTTTATATCTGGTGAGAATCTTTCAAAAAAGGAGAGATTAAGATATTCTCAGATAAACAAAAGCTTAGGAAGTTCATCATCATCATAAGAAATGCTAAAGGGAGTTCTTCAGACTGAAAGGAAAGGACACTAAACAGCAGTTCAAAGCAGAACAAAGAAATAAAGACCTGCAGTGAAGGTAACCATTTGGGCAATTATAAATGACAATATTATTGTATTGTATGGTTTGGTATGTAATTACTCTTCCTACTTAAGTACTGATGTTAAAACACAAATTCATAAAACAATGATATATCAAAGCTTTTGGACATACAATGTACGAAGATATAAAGTGGGAACAAGTACCAAAAAAAAAAACAGTGATGAGAGGGGAGAAAGAGGTTTGAGAAAAGTATATGTACATGCTATTGAAGTTAAGTTGATATCAATCCAAATCTAACTGTTATATATTTAGGATGTTAACTTTTAACCTCATGGTAACTGATTTAAAATATATTCAGATAGAAATGAGAAGGAATTCAATATGGTACAGCCAATGAAAACAAAAAATATAAACGTAGGCATTAATAGATGTGAGGGACACATCATAACAAGGGCATGATACTTACATAGGCTAAACAGCAAAATGGTAAAAACAAAATAAAAAACAAAAATAAATAAATAAAAACAAAAATATATACAAATAAATAGCAAAATGGTGGGGAAAAGTCCTCTATTATCAATAGTAATTAAATGTAAATGGTTTAAACTCGCCAGTGAAAAGCAGAGATTGGCAGAATGGATAAAAAAGCATGACCAAATGTGCTGGTTTGAAAGTATTATGTACCCCAGAAAAACCATGTTTGAATCCTAATTAAATCTTGTGGGAGCAGCCATTTCTTTTAAAATCCTGATTCAATACTGTAGGTTGGGAACTTTTGATTAGATGATCTCTACAGAGATGTGGCGCAGCCAATTGTAGGTGTTATCTTTTGATTAGATGGAAATAGGACTCCACCCATTCAAGGTAGGTCTTAATTAGTTCACTGGAGTCCTTTAAAAGAGGAAACATTTTGGAGAGCATCAGAGCCTACAGAAATATCAGAGCAGAGCCGACACAGATGCTGACACTTGGAGAACAGAGACACAGATCTTAGGAGGTGCTTGGAGCCCAGCAGACGTTGCCATGAGATATTAAGCAAGCGAAGAACCTAGTGAGAACCAAGGGAAGCCAGGAGATGAAAGTGAGCTCCAGAGCAGCAAAGTGAGGAACCCCCACCCAAGAACAGAGGCTGTAAGCAACGGAGCCCAGGAACAAGGGACCTGCAGATGCCAGCAATGTGACTACCCAGCTGACAGAGGTGTTCCTGACCCTTCGACCTTCCTTGAGTTAAGGTATCTTTCATTGGATACCTTAGTTTGAACATTTTTATGGATTTAGAACCTTAAACCTGTAACTTATTAAATTACCCTTTTTAAAAGCCTTTCCAGTTTTGGTATATCACATTCTGGCAGCTTGTAAACAAACACACCAAACTATATGCTGTCTGCAAGATACTCAGTTTAAAGTC
The DNA here is from genome assembly GCF_023851605.1 of Tamandua tetradactyla. NCBI lineage: Eukaryota > Metazoa > Chordata > Mammalia > Pilosa > Myrmecophagidae > Tamandua > Tamandua tetradactyla. Next base: position 49,995,558 of record NC_135337.1, read on the forward strand.
AAAGATACAGGTAGGATGAGGGTGAAAGGATGGAAAAAAATATTTACCATATGTGCTGGTTTGAAAGGAAGTATGCCCCCTAAGAAAAGCCATGTTTTAATATAAATCCCATTTCATAAAGGTAGAATAGTCCCTATTCAATACTGTATATTTGAAACTGTAATGAGATCATCTTCCTGGTTGATGTGATTTAGTCAAGAATGGTTGTTAAATTGGATTAGGGGATGACATGTCTCCACCCATTTGAGTGGGTCTTGATTGGCTTACTGGAGTCCTATAAAAGAGGAAACATTTTGGAGAAAGAGATTCAGAGAGAGCAGAGAATGCTGTAAGACTACGAAGCAGAGAGTCCACCAGCCAGTGACCTTTGGAGATGAAGAAGGAAAATGCCTCCCCGGGAGCTTCATGAAACTGGAAGCCAGGAGAGGAAGCTAGCAGATGATGTCGTGTTCGCTATGTGCCCTTCCAGCTGAGAGAAACTGTGACTGTGTTCACCATGTGCCTTTCCAGATGAGAGAGAAACCTTGAACTTCATAGGCCTTCTTGAACCAAGGTATCTTTCCCCAGATGCCTTTGATTGGACATTTCTATACACTTGTTTTGATTGGGACATTTTCTCAGCCTTAGAACTGTAAACGAGCAACTCATTAATTCCCCCTTTTAAAAGCCATTCCGTTTCTGGTATATTGCATTCTGGCAGCTAGCAAACTAGAACAGATTTTGGTAGCGGAGAGTGGGGTGCTGCTGTTGTGGTTTGCAATTGCCAAACATGTTGAAACTGCTTTTTAAATGGATAAAGGGAAGAATCTGGAGGAGTTGTGAGAAGCTTGATAGAGAAGGCCTAGAATGCTTTGGAGAGACTGTTGGTAGAAATGTCGACTCTAAAGATACCTCTGATGAAGCTTTAGACAGAAATGAGGCACGTGTTATTGCAAACTGGAAGGAAGGCGATCCTTGTTTTAAAATGGCAGATAATCTGGCAAAGTTGACTAATGGTATTGGCTGGAAGGCAGATTTTAAAAGCCATGAACTTGGAAATTTAGCAGAAGAGATCTCCAAATTAAATGTCGAAAGTGCAGTCTGGTTTCTCCTTGCAGCTTATAGTGAAATGCGACAGGAAAGAGATAAGCTGAAAACTGAACTCTTGAGTAAAAAGAAACCAGAAATTGAGGTCCCAGAAAATTCTGGGCCTACAGAAAGGGAGACTCCAGAGTATAGTGTGGATTTAAACAAATGTGGAATGAGCACACCATGCAAGTAGTAACCAAAACAGAGTTGGGGTGGCTAAAGTAATTTTGGGTAAAACAGACTCTAACTCAAAAACAATTACAAGGAATAAAGATGTTCATTATGTACTGATAAAGGGAATAGTTCAACAGGAAGATGTAACAGTTGTAAACATATATGCATGTGTTAGTTAGAAAGTGTTGTGTATCCCAGGAAAGCCATGTGCTTTAATCCTGATTCAATATTGTAGGATGGGAACTTCTGATTAGATTGTCTCCATGGGGATATAATTCACTCAATTGTGGGTGTGACCTTTTAATCAGATACAGCTGTGACTCTGCCCATTTTCAGAAGCAAGACACATGAAGAACAGATGCTTCAGAGGTGACAGAGACATGGATGTTTGGAGATGCTTGGAATGCCAACAAAGACAGCACATGCCTAGACATGGGCCCATGAGATGCTAAGCAGCCAAACCCCACAGTTGTGTCCTGGAGGAACTATGAAGGTCCACAGACACTAAGAGAGGAAACCACTGACATCAGAATCTGAAAGCAAAGGAACCAACAACGAGGACCAGGAGATACCAACCAGGTGCTGACACAGGTGTTCTGGATGGCATCAGCCTTTCTTGAGCAAAGGTAACCTCTTGTTCTACCTTAATTTGAACGTTTTCAAGGTCTTACAACCAAAACTTGAAATTTAATAAACTCCTGTTTTAAAAGCCATTCCACTTCTGGTATATTGTATTCTGGCAGCTTTAGCAAATTATACATGCACCTACCAGCAGCATCCCAAAATACATGAAACAAATAGTTAGATTTGAAGGGACAAACTGACAGTTCTACATTAAAGTAGGAGACTTTAACACACTACTCTCAAAAATGGCTAGAATATCTAGTTAGAAGATCTATAATGAAGTACAGGATTTGAATGATACACTACACCAACTAGACCTAACAGACATATGTAGAAGATTGCATACAACAAAAACAGAATACACATTCTTCTCAAGTGCATATGGATCATTCTCTATGATAGAACATATATGGTGGGTCACAAACCATATCTCGATAAATTAAAAAATACTGAAGTCATATAATTATATTCTCTGACAATGACAGAATGAAGCTAGAAATCAATAACAGGGAGAAAGGGGAAATTCACAAATATGTAGAAATTAAAAACATACTCTTAAATACCCATTGGATTAAACAGAAAATCAGAAACAAAATTAGAAAGTATTCTGAGGTAAATGACAATGAAAATTCAACATACCAGAATTATGAAATGCAGCAAAAGCAGTGCTGAGAGAGAAATTTACAGATCTAAATGCTAACATTTAAAAGATTAAAGACTTCAAATCAGAGACCTACCCTCAAAACTGGAAAAAGGAGAAAAAGAAGAGCAAACTAAACCAGAAGGAAGGAAGTAAAAAAGATTAGGGCAGAGATAAATGAAATAGAAAACATAAAAAACAATATCAACAAAAGCAAAAGTTTTTGAAAAGATCAATAAAATTCACAAAGCTTTAGCTAGACTGAAACAGAAAAAGAGAGGCTACAAATAATGAAAATGGGGGCATTACTACTGACCTGTTGAAATAAAAATAATAAGCAGATACTGTGAACAACTGTAGACCAATAAATTAGACAACCTAGAAGAAATGGGACAAATTCCTAGAAATATACAAACTACCTACATTGACTCAAGCAGTAACAGAAGATCTCAACAAAACAATTGCCAGTAATGAGATTGAATCAGTAATCAAAAACATTCCAACAAAGAAAAGGCTGGTATCAGATGACTTACAGGTGAATTCTACCAAACATTACAGGAAGACAACTACAATTCTGCTCAAACTCTTCCAAAAACTGAAGAGAAGGAACTAGTCCCTACCTCATTCTATGAGACCAACATCACCTTCCTACCAAAGCTGGATAAACCACAAGAAGAGAAGACTACAGACCAATATCTTGTATGAATATAGAGGCAAAAAGCTTCAACAAAATACGAGCACACTGAATCCAACAGCATATTAAAAGAATTATACATGATCACATGGGACTTATGCCAGGTATGCAAGGTTGGTTCAACTTAAAATCAATTACTATAATCACCACATTAATAAAATGAAGGAAGAAAACCACATGATCATTTCAAATGATGCAGAAAAGGCATCTGACAAAATCTAGCACCCTTTCTTGATCAAAGCACTTAGAATACTAGAAATAGAAGGAAACTTATTCAACATGATAAAGGGCATATATGAAAAGCCCACAGGTAAAATCCTACTTAAAAGTGAAAGACTAAGGATGGGCCATGGTGGCTCAGCAGGCAGGGTTCTCACTTGCCATGCCAGAGACCTAGGTTCAATTCCTGGTGCCAGTCCATGTAAAAAAAAAAAAAAAAAAAAAAAGTAAAAGACTAAAAGCATTCCCTTTTGTATGAGAATATGAGAACAAGGCAGGAATATCTTCTGTCACCACTGTTATTCAACATTATATTAGAAGTTCTAATTAGAACCACTAGGGAAGAGAAAAGAAATAAAACGTACCCAAATTGGAAAGGAAGAAGTAAAACTCTCATTATTTGCAGATGATATGATCCTATAGGCAGAAAATCCTGAAAAAAATCCACAACAACCATAGAGCTAAAAAGTGAATTCAGCAAAGTAATGGGGTACATGATCAACACCCCAAAATCTGATGAACAATCAGTAGAACAAGTCAAGAAAAAAAACATTCGGCTTTTGGAATCTTGAGCTTCCAGAGATGAGTGCTGCAGCTCCATGCAGGAGTCACAACACTGGGGCAGGAGTCACAACAGTGGGGCAGGAATCGCGGTATTCTACTTCACCAGCAGCAGCACTAATTCATCTGCTTACACTATTTACATGGAAAAGATAAATATGAAAATGAAGATCTAACAAAGTATGGCTGACCTGAAAATATTTTTTCATGTGTGGACAAACTCTCCATTTGTATACCTTTGATTACACAAGGGGGAGAAGATAGAAGACATTCCAAAGGAAGTGCTCATGGACCGTGCACATCTTGCAAAGGCCAAAGCATTCAAAACTACAAGATGAAAAACATTAATGTGGTATACACACCTTGGTCTAACCTGAAGAAAACAGCTGACAGGGATGTGGGACAGAAGGCTTTCAGAGGTAAAAGGCTGTGAAAATTGTGATAGGAAAGAAGTGAATGAGATACTGAATAGATTAGAAAAGACCAAAATGTAGCAGTTATTAAACCTAGCGGCACAGAAAGAATAAAGATTGTGAAGAAAGGAATGAGGAAAAAAAAAAAAGCCCAAATTCAGGAATGAAAAGGAGAGAAAAAAAGAAATGAAGAAGGAAATGAGTAAACTTAGAAGCCACTTATCACTAATGAAAGTTGAGAATTTCATTATTTATCTTCAAATCAGGACAGCAATGATTCAGATGAATTCATGTGAATGGAGAAAGGACCTTTTAAGCATGTGAATTTAGAGACATTTGTAGACATTTTGATTTCAGTTATGTTCTAAATTACAAAAATCCAACCAACCAAAACAAAATTCTACCTTCATTCTACATAAATAATAATTTCACAGATTTTTTTTAAGACCTCTCTCTTGCTGACAGGAAATGATCATTTGACTGTTAGACTTGAACTGTATAGAAATATAATATAGTTGGACTTGAAGATAGCACATAACTTTGGGAAAGTGAAAATATTTTTGCTAGAACATCTCTTGGTACTTCATGAAAGTTGGCTGCCTTTGTTCTTGAGACAGACTTTAGAAAGAACCAACCCTGAAAAGTATTTCTGTTCCTGTGGTCTTTCCCTGAAAACAGATCTCTTAAAAAGCTTTTCATCTTCTTAAAATATCTTCTATATTAAAAAGAATGTGTGATGGGGCAATAAATGTGAATGGTCCCCCGACCCCATAACTGATTTACTGACTGGAAAAAAGAGACATGATTTTGAAGATGACAGTGGTATTTTCAGAAGATTGCTGGCTTCAATGTTTATGTATCATTGTGTTGTCTTCAACTGTTAGCTTAGTGAGCCTAAGGCTTTCAGTTTGTCTTTCCTTTTCAATTCTATTATATTTAAATAAATCATCTACACTAATCAAGGTTGGACTTTGTGGAGTTTTTATCTGAGCACTAAGTAACCTAGGCCACATATATTACAACTTCCAGGCTCTAGAGACATTTCTCAGTACTGAAGCAGGGATATAGGAGAAAGAATGCTCTGAGTCATTTTGGTAATGTATGTTACCTGATGTTTGTCTTGGAATATACCTTGAAGCAAAAGTCCACATTACAATTATGATTTTAGAAAGAATTAAACATTTTGTTGGCCAGTCAAATTTGTTTACTTACCTTGAAATAAGATTTATTTTGAATTCACACCTGAGAATTTAGATTTTTCAACTGTTAAGACTCAGTAACTAATGTTACATTTAAGATGATCTGAATGACCAGCTAAGGAGTGTGATTCTGAATGGAAGATACAGTTTCCTTGCAGAGTATAAAGTAACCCCTCTACAAAGTGACAAAACAAAACAATGAAGGGGAAAGAAAACAAGCTTGCAGTACAGGAAGGACACAAACTCACATTTAACTACATCCTGAGGTCTACATGCAGCATTCTTATTCTTTTTTTTTTTTTTTTTTAGCATTCTTATCAACTGTTTTCTATTTCAGCAAAAATCTCCTACAAGAAATATGCTACCTGTAACAGCACTTTGATACTGTGGATAAAACCAAAAGACTTTAGTGTATCAATATATCCCAAGTTGGTCTTTAGGGTTGAACTGGAAAGTTCCCTTAAGGGATTCTGAAGGGGTTAAAGACAATAACTCCAAAGATTAGTGACTTTGTGTATGTGTGTGTGTATGATATTTAGCCTGGAATTCTGCAATTAAGAAAATTGTAATGACAAGGCCCCCAAACCCACTGAACAGGGAAAAAATAGTCTTTTCAATAAATGGGCATGGGAGAACTGGATATCAAGAGCCAAAAGAACGAAAGAGGACCCTTACCTTACACCCTATTCAAAAATTAACTCAAAGTGGATCAAACACCTAACTATAAGAACCAGTACCATAAAGCTAAGAGAAAATGCAGGGAAACATCTTCAAGACCTAGCAATAGGAGGTAGCTTCCATGTGGGAGTCTTGGGTTCAATTTCCGGTCCATGCACTTCCCCAAAAACAAATGAACAAGCAAAACAAACAGAACAATCAAACAAAAATTCAACAAATGGTGTTGCAATAACGGGATACTCACATGGAAAAACTAATGAAATGTGACCCTGCCATACAGCATACCAAAAAAAAAAAAGAAAAAAAGTGAAGAGGCTGCCAACTCAGCGAGAGAAAACATTTGGAAATCACACATCAGATAAAGGTCTGATATTCTGTATACAAAAAGAAATCATACAACTCAACCACAAAAGCACAAGCAACCCAATTATAAAGTGAGCTAAAAATATGAATAGCCATTTTTCTGAAGAGCAAATACAGATGGCTAAAAAGCACATGAAGAGATGCATTAACTATAAGGGAAATGCAGATCAAGACTACAATGAGATATCATCCCACATGTATAAATAATGGTTGTTATTAAACAAACAGGGAACTACAAATGCTAGAGAGAATGTGGAGAAATCAAAAGACTTATGTGCTGCTGGTGGGAATAGATCATGGTATAGCACTGTGGAAAACAGTTTGGTGGATCCTTAGGAAACTAAATTATCGAGTTGCCCTATGTCATGGTTAGGGACAGGTGTCAACTTGGCCAAGTTGTGGTACCTGTTCATCTGATTGGGCAAGCACTGGCCTGTCTGTTGCAATGAGGACATTTCATAGGATTAGGTCATGATCACGTCAGCTACATCCACAGCTGATTCCATTTGTAATCAGCCAAAGGGAGTGTCTTCTGCAATTAGTGATGCTAAATGCAATCATGGGAAGGAAGCCTTTTAAGGAGGACTCAGAGGAGACAGGTTCCATTCCTGCTTTGGCTGGTGAGCCTCTCCTGTGGAGTTCATCCAGGCCATCCATTGAAGTCATCGGCTTCGCAGCCTGCCCTGTGGATTTTGGACTCTGCGTTCCTACGGTCACGTGAGACACTTTCATAAATTTTATATTTGCAAGTGTTCCCTGTTGATTCTGTTTCTCTAGAGAACCCTAACTAATACACCCTATGACCCAGCAATACCACTAACTCAGTATATACCCAGAAGAGCCGAAAAAAGTGACACAGACATTTGAAAACCAATGTTCATAGCAGCATTATTTACAATCACCAAAAGATGGGAACAATCCAAATGCCCATCAACAGATGAGTAGATTTACAAAATATGGTATATACATACAATGGAATATCACGCAGCACTAAAGATGAAATGACGTCCGCACATGACAAGATGGATGAGCCTTAAGGACATAATGCTGAGTGAAATAAACCTGACACAAAGGGATAGATACTGTATGACTCCACTTTTATGACCATGGTAAGGTAAAATCAGAGGCTTATACAGAATATAGGGGACTTAGAGATACACAGAAGCTAGAGATGGGTGAACGGTTAGTTAATGAGATTGAAGTTAAATGTAAGGGAATAGATAGAAGTGAAGGTGGTTCACTAGTCGGTCTATAAGTAATATTACCACATTGAAGGTGAGCATAATTAAAGGGTTTGTATAGACCCATGCATCCCGATTAATACTACTGATACAAATAAGTTCTTGCATGAACTATAGCAAAGGTATGCATCTTGTACAAAGAGTATATAAGTTTGTGGTACAGGGGAAAAACTGCTATTGCACGCTATGGGCTATGTTTAACAGGAAAACGTCAATAGTACCACAGCAACACCAGGGGTAAATAATGGGGGCGGAGGGACAAGAGTTAAGTGGAGGTTTGGATTTCCTGTTTAGTAAGGGTATGTTTATTGGTTATCTTTCTCTTGGGAACAGTGAAATTATCCGAAATTGAGTGTTGATGTTGAACATCATACATGATGCCCAATGAATGGAGGTAGCTGATGGATGCACTGACTTCGATGTACAATGGCAAACGACGGTGTATGCATATGATCTCATATTGTGCTGCTACAAAAGGAACAAAGTTGTAAAGAATGCAATATTTGAATGAACCTATGGGACATTTGGTGAGGCAAAATAAAGCCAGAAAGAAAAGAGAAAATATTGTATGGCCTCATTTAGAAAATACTTATAAGAAAACAGGGGCCTAGATGGTAAGCTCTTGTAGCAGTCACACTGATCTGCAGTGGTAATTGTTATTTCTGGATTTTGAGAGGCTGCGTTATATATGTATAACCTGGTATTTGGAGGTAAGAATGAAGCCACTCAGGTCAGGATTAAAGTAATTAAGAATACAGGGGTAAGGAAGACATTCCTATATTTTAGAATTGTATCTACTCTAAGAGACCAAAGGAAGAAAGATTTATTTTGTCCAGAATTTAAATTTTCTGTAGCACATAATCTAACTCAACCTGTCTGGATAGATCAGTTCATCTAAAAACAGAGGGCCCAGAATAAGAATGAGGACTTTTAATCCTGTACAATTTAATGTAATGACTGGATACATCCCAGGGTATATTAAGCAGATAATTAAAAAGTATTGCAAAGTCCCTTGAAGGAGGGGAGAAAAAATATGGAATAATTAAACTTTACCACCAAGGAAATCCCTGATACTGTGTCAAATATTAGGGACACCCCATATCAGTAGGCCAACCCTTGATCTTTTGGCTTGGTCTTGTGAAGCTTATGTATGAAGTAGAGAGGCTTAGCCTACCTATAGTATGCCTAAGAGTTACTTCTGGAGGACCTCTTTTGTTGCTCAAATGTTGCCTTTCTCTCTCTAAGCCAACTCTACAAGTGAAATCATTGCCCTTACCATTATGTGGGATATGACATCCAGGGATGAAAGCTTCCCTGGTGGCATGGGAGATGACTCCCAGGGATGAGTCTGGCCCTAGCACTGTGGGATCAACAATGCCATCCTGACCAAAAGAGGGAAAAGAAATGTAACAAATAAGGTATCAGTGGCTGAGTTGAAGTAGAGTTGACAGGCTACTCTGGAGGACACTCTTAATGCAAGCTTCAGTTAAGACTTTGCTACCTACCATAATTTGTCAAGCCCTAATCAAAATCATTCCTTCCAATCCTAAAGAAAACAGCTAGGGTACTATATAAGATTCAATAAAGGTTCCATGCACTAGCATAATTTTCCAGAAACCTACAGCCTCCAAATGGGTCCCTGGGCCAGATAAGTCCTGAAACGCAGAGGGGCAAGGCTCTCCAGAACATCAACTAGTTCCATCCCCCATCACATATTATCAACAGCCCTTCCAACATGAAAATAAGTTAAAATGGGTATAGCCCAAATATCCCTAAAGAGAGGGAGAAAGATCAAAGGTGATAGTGGAATCGCACACAGAAGGTAGGGTTTAACAGATAAGTATGATTGCTGACTTATTATACTGATCATTATATTGATTCTTTTAGTCTCCAGTATCTTAGAGCAGCTAGAAACCCATACCAAACTCTGAAATCTGTCCTACAACTAATTTTTGTGATGTGCTTTGAAATGCATTACTTTTTTGTATATGTTATTTTTCACAAAAAATTTTTAAAAAATTATAATAAAGTATGTTTTTATTTTGAAGGACCAAAAAAGAAAAAGAAAAAAACTGCATATATAATAGCAAGCAAAACAATAAAATTCTAGGAATATCTCTTACCAATGATGAAAAGACTTACACACAGAATGCTACCAAACATCACTAAAAGAAAATAAAAGATTTCGATGAATGGAAGGATATCCCATGTTCATGGATTGGGAGACTAAATATCCTTAGTATGTCAATAGTGCCGAAAATAATTTATAGATTCAATGCAATTCCAATCAAAATTCTAGCAACCTTCTTTAAAGAAATGGGAAAAACCTACCATAAAACTAAATGAAAGGGTAAGGGCCCCGAATACCTAAAACCATATTTAAAAAGAAGAATGTGGCTAAAGGACTCACATTTCCTGATCTTAAAATTTATTACAAAGCCAGGAATCAAAAGAGCATGGTGCTAGTACAAGGACAGACATACAGACCCATGGAATAGAACTGAGAGCTCAGAAATCAACCCTCACATTTACAGCCAACTGACTTTTGAAAAGATGGCAAAGTCCATGTAATTGGAAAAGAAGTTTCTTCAACAAATGGTACTGGGAAAACTAGATCTCCATTTGCAAAAGAATGAAGAAAGACCCCCCCATCTCACACCATATACACAAATCAACTCAAAATGTATCAAATACCTAAATACAAAAGGCAGAACTATAAAATTCCTAAAAGAAAACACAGGGAAATATCTTTAGGATCCTGTGTTAAGCATGGTTTCTTAGACTTAGGCACCCAAAGTACAAGCAAGAAAATATAAAAATAGATAACTCCTCATTAAAATTTAAAACTTTTGGCTCTCAAGGAACCTTATTATGTATGTACAATGACAACCTACACAATGGGAGACAATATTTGGAAACCATATATCAGATAAGGGTTTAATATCCAGAATATATAAAGAAATCCTTCAATTTAACAATAAAATGAACAGCAACCCAATTTAAAAAAGGGCAAAAGACCTTAATAGACATTTCGCCAAAGAAGATATACAAATGGCCAGAAAGCACATGAAAAGGTGCTCAACATCATTAGCCATCAAGGAAATGCAAATTAAAACCTCAATGAGATACCATTTCACACCCATTAGAATTCCTGCTATTAAAAAAATGGAAGATATCTAAGTGTTGGAGAGGATGCAGAGAAAGAGGAGTACTCATTCATTGCTGGTGGCAATGTACAATAGAGCAGACACTGTGGAGGAGAGTTTGGTGACTCTTCAGAAAGGTATGTACAGACCTACTGTTCTAGTTTGCTAGCTGCCGGAATGCAACACACCAGAGACGGATTGGCTTTTAAATAAAAGGGGATTTATTTTGTTGGTTCTTCAGAGGAAAGGCAGCTAACTTTCCACTGAGGTTCTTTCTTACGTGGAAGGCACAAGATGGTCTCTGCTGGTCTTCTCTCCAGGCCCCTGGGTTCCAACAACTTCCCCCAGGGTGACTTCTTTCTGCATCTCCAAAGGCCTGGGCTGAGCTGCTAGTGCTGAGATGAGGAATGCTGAGATGAGGAATGCTGAGCTGCTTAGCAGTACTATGTTACAATCTCTCATTTAAGCACCAGCCAATTAAGTCAAATGTCACTCATTACAGCAGACAGCCTCCTAGCTGACTGCAGATGTAATTGGCAACAGATGAGGTTCATGTACCATTGGTTTATGTCCGCAGCAACAAGACTAGGTATGCTCACCTGGCCAAGTTGACAACTGAATCTAACTAACACATGTCCACCCCTTGTCAACTTGGCAACTTCAAGCATCACCTTACATAGATGTAAAAATTCTCCTGCTGTGGACCTGTGAATCTCAAAACAATTTGTCTGGTGCCAAGATGCAAAGGAGGATATTCACAGGATAGAGATTGTCATTTCCATAGGGAGAAACTGGAACACAGATGTAAAACCTGCAGGGCAAGCGCTGTGGGATCTCAAAGTCTGAAAGTCATTTATCCTTCGGCTTTAGAAAGTGGCAGTCCCACCCCTTCCAAGGGCCTATGCAGTGGCCTGCCTCTTTACAAATCAACCTCGGGGAACATCGAGGAGACCACCTCTGGGCTCCACTCTCTCCAGGCATCAGGGCCACCCCTGGGCTCTCTGCCATTTCTGGGGCACACGCTTAACCCCTCCACATGGTGGCAGCCAGGCTCTCCCAGTCCCCCAAGGAGCGTGCTACGCCTTTTCCAAGGCCCGAGGCTGCACAATTCTTCCACTGCAATGAGAGGGGAGACTCATCCTCGCCCTTCAGGGTAAACTCACCCTCTCCACGTATACAGGTGGGTCCACTCTCCTGGCCGAGGTTTCTTGGCTTCAGACCCAAACTTCCATAGTTCTCACTCTGCAAACTCCAATCTCTCCCTTTTGTGTCCTCCTTTGTCAAGATTGGCGGTGGTTTCATTTACACCAACAGTCTCTTCAAGCCCTCCAAGACTTCTCCATCATTCTCTTCACGGTTCCTCCAAAATCTTCCCTTTAGCCATCCCAAAACTATTCCAACATATCTGGTATTTGCAAACCGCAGCAGCACCCCACTCTCCGGTACCAAATCTGTTCTAGTTTGCTAGCTACCGGAATGCAACACAACAGAGACAGATTGGCTTTTAAATAAAAGGGGATTTATTTTGTTGGTTCTTCAGAGGGAAGGCAGCTAACTTTCCACTGAGGTTCTTTCTTATGTGGAAGGCACAAGATGGTCTCTGCTGGTCTTCTCTCCAGGCCCCTGGGTTCCAACAACTTTCCCCGGGGTGACCTCTTTCTGCATCTCCAAAGGCCTGGGCTGAGCTGCTAGTGCTGAGATGAGGAATGCTGAGCTGCTTAGCAGTACTATGTTGCAATCTCTCATTTAAGCACCAGCCAATTAAGTCAAATGTCACTCATTACAGCAGACAGCCTCCTAGCTGACTGCAGATGTAATTGGCAACAGATGACGTTCATGTACCATTGGTTTATGTCCGCAGCAACAAGACTAGGTATGCTCACCTGGCCAAGTTGACAACTGAATCTAACTAACACACCTACTTTATGACCTGGAAATCTCACTTCTAGGTATATACCCCAAAGAACTGAGGGCAAGGACTCAAATAGACACTTGCACACTAATGTTCATAGTGGCATTATTGACAATTGCCAAAAGATGAGAGCAACTCAAGTGTCCGTCAGCTGATGAATGGATAAATAAATTCTGATATATACATAAAATGGAATATTATTCAACTGTAAAAAGCAATGAAGTCCTGATACATGTGACAACATGGATGAAACTTGAAGATATGTTGAGTGAAAGAAGCCAAACATAAAGGGACAAATATTATAACATCTCGTGGTTTTGAAATATAAGAATAAGTAAACTCAGAGTCAGAATATAGAAAATGGTTATCAGGGATCAGGATGTGATAGAAAAGTAGAAGTTAAGGCTTAAAATGTAGCATTCCTATTTGGAATGATGGAAATATTTTGGTAATGGATGGTAGTGATGGTAGCACAACACTGAGAACCCAATTATAGCACTAAAATGTATGTCTGATTAAGATTAAATGGGGAAATGTTAGGTTGTATATATGGTAACAGAATAAAAATTTAAAAAAAAGTCCATATAACTACATGACTCAGTGAATCCTAAGTTCAATTAACAGTATAAATTATAAAAATGCACTATCATTAATTGTAATAAGTATTCCACACCAATACAAGGTGTTAGTGGTGGGGTGGTATATGGGATCCTGTATTTTATGCATGATTGTTCAGCAGACTCACTGGTTTGAAAGGATTATGTTCCCTAGAAAAGCCAGTTTTTAATCCACACAATTATAGATTAGAGAGAGATATGACTCTACCCATTGTAGGCGGAATTTACTGGAATCCTTTAAAAGAGGAAATATTTTAGAGAGAGAAATGAGAAACATGAGAGAAAACAATGAGATAGCCATGAGAAACACAGAGCCCACTCAGCCAGAAATCTCTGGAGATGAAGAACAAATACATCCCCGGGGAGCTTCATGAAACAAGAAGCCTAGAGCGAAAGCTAGTGGATGTTACCAAGCTCATTATATGCCTTTCCAGCTGACAGAGAAACCCTGAACATTATCAGCCTTCTGAAACCAAGGTATCTTTCCCTGGATGCCTTAGACTGGACATTTCTATAGCCTTGCTTTAATTTGGACATTTTCACAATCTTAGTACTGTAAACTAGTAACTTAATAAATTTTCCCTTTTAAAAGCTGTCTGTTTCTGGTATATGGCATTCCAGCAGCTAGCAAACTAGAACACACTGCTAATAGTATGCATTTCAATAATAAATATACAGTAGCTGTGTTAGTTTGAATCTGCTGTGTACCCCAGAAAAGCCATGCCCCTTAATCCTCATTCAATATTGTTAGGTGGAATCTTTTTTATTGTTTCCATGGAGATGTGACTCATGGAACTATGGGTGGTAATTTTTGATTAAATGGTTTCTATGAAGATGTGTCTCCACCATTCAAGGTAGGGTTGCTAGTGAAGCCCTTTAAGAGGGAATCATTTTGGGACAAAGCCACCAGAACCAACATTGCCCCTACAGCCAGAGACCTTTGGAGATGCATAAAGAAAATGCTCCCAGGGAAGCGATTAAAGAAACCTGGAGAGAAAGTTAGCAGACATGCTGAGAGAGAAACCCCAACCATTACTGGCCTTCTTAAACCAAGGCATCTTTCCTTGGTTGCCTTAATTTGGACATTTTCATATTCTTAGAACTGTAAACTTGCAACTATTAAATTCTCCTGCTGTCCTGTTTCTGGTATATTGCATTCTGGCAGCTTACAAACTAAAACAGTAGCTCAAATTAGTGGTGATGGTACCAGTCTACTTTGAACTGATCAGATAATACTAGAATACTTTATTTAGCTCTACAACACTTTTAGATAAATGTTTACTAAAACAAGCAATGAGTCTTTACATGTTGTATGAAGATGACAAAATTGGGGATAAATAGCTTGGCAAAGACATGATCCACATGATATTTGTATCAAATTTCTGAAGAGTTATACGGCCAAGGGTATTATAATTGCTAGGGGAACGAACAGTACAGTGAAATCATTTAAACATTTATTGAAAATCTATTATATGCTATGTGGAGATAATATTATTAAAATGACACGATCTTTTCCCTTACGAGCATGCAATCCAGAAAAGAGTGTTCTAACAGCAGAGATACCCCTGAATGGAACTTCTTCAGAAGGGGGTGACTCCCAGGATTGCATGCCCTTTTGATAGGGATGATGTAGGGGAGATTCAGTTGCCATAGGAGTTACCGCAACTAAATTGCTCTTCTACTATTCAATGAAATTTGGTATCATACAGAATAAGGTACACAACTAAACTGTCCACAAAAGACAACCCTTTAAAGCATCAAAATTGTGTTTCAATTCTCTTTGAATTTTTTTGAAAATTTGCTACTAGACATTTCTCTAATATATAATAAGGCAAAGTTTTTATACCTTATGGAGTTTATGGGCCTGTTTGTTTCTATACAAAAGGGTTTGTCACTGCTGGTTTTTCAGAGATCTTGACTCTTATTTGATCATTTCTTACAAATTAAATTTCTCTAACCCTCTTTGGCTAAGTCTACATTTTTTGTTCTACTGTACTTTGGTTCCTTCTTTATCACAACACACGGTATTTTATAGTATTATACACAGTATAATAGTTACTCATGTGTTTCTTATGCTGCAGCAGACCTTTTTTGTAGGTAAGAATGGTACTTCTTCCATTTGGTATCTCTAGTGTCTGGTAATAAGTGATTAATAAAATAATAAACGTCCCTAACATTTCCCATCCTTACTATTTTAACCAGTTTGACTTACAACAGCTAAATGTTGCCACACAAACTATAATAACAAGTAAATCAAATCAGTAACCTATTTTATGCATAAATTCTAAGTTAATAGATTATAGGTAGGAATCTAAAGGTCTACCACATTGGTAATTCCTTACAAGCAGAGACTAGCCATGTACACTATTTTATTCCCAGCCCATCTAGTATACTGTACCAATAGTTGAATGAATGGAAGTGGTTCATACATTCTTTATTAGTGATAACAACACCACTTTATTTCTGCATTGTGGACTTTTCCATTTATTTTAAATATTAAAATACTTAAATTTTATTTTTATGACCCACATTTTAAAGGGTCTTGAGATTGTTTATATAATACATATTTTTAAAAAACAGGATGAGAAGAAATTTAAGATTGAACCAGAAAGAATTTACACTACATCCATTATACAGTATCATATTATACAGTAAAACAGTACTTAAAAAGATTTACAAGTACAGGAAAATGCTCACATTAACTAAACAAGGATACAAAACCACAATATATAATATGGCCCTAATTGTTAAAGACAAATTTAAATATTAAAAAGCCTAATAAGGAATACAATAAGACAGTAACATCAGTTAACTTCATATCTGAAAGATAGCAGGTATTTTTTGTTTCTTCTTTATGCCTTTCTAAACTTTCTTGACTATGTAATTTTACAGTCAGAAAAGTTTTCAAAAGCATAAGCGCAATGTTATATGCAGAACAATTTCTTTTTTCTAAGTTTATACATTTTCTTTTCCCTCAAATTATGTTGACTTTTTCTGCCATCAAGTTTTGATATATTTTTGCAGGTTAGGGTATTTGGTTTTCTTTAAAGCATGTTAGTACTAGAAGATGCCAAAAGATAACAGAAATTCCATATGTTATAGTTTAACATGTATTCATTCCTTCATTTGAACAACCCCTAAACACATCAGAAGGTATAGTTTATTTTTTAAAAGTTTCTTGCTTTTAGTGGAAAGAGATTTAGGTCACAAGGTTTTATGTATGAAGCCTATGAAAAACAATTTTAAAAATACTTATTGGAACTTAAATCATTAGATGAGCCTCACTGTAAATTAAATCTTATAATTAATGTACCTACTGAATTTTTTTATTTTCACCTGTGCCTTTATATTTTGAGTACATCTATTTCCACTGTGTACTAACAGAGGAAAACCTTTATTAATACAGAAGTTACCAAAACTTAAACCGAGACTACAGTCTGATGGTATTAATACCAAACAAAACTGTCAAAGAAATGTTCGAAGTACTTGAACTACTTTTAAAGACTCAAAAATTTTAGAAATACCTATTTAAAAGTTATATGATAATTACAAATATTCTTACCAAATCATAAGAGGTCGTTTCTGCTAAGCACCTGTGTTTCAAGTTATTGCTCTATTTCAAGTTCATACAGGAGAAACATCTAAATGTTTCACACCATTTTTGAGAATGTTTAAACTCTCATTTGTTAAAAAAAAATTACCAATTACCTAGAAAATGAATAAATCTTTTATTAAGCTGTATCTGAAATTTAGGTATTTGAAATTAAATTAAAAATTTTTTCAAATATTATTTTCTATTATTTCAGACCAACTCCCATAGTCTGCTCAAACTAATAATAATTTACTATATTTCAACATCACAATCATACCCTAGGTTGACATCTGTTAGAATACTAAACAAGCAAGTAACAATTCTTATGTAAAGAACACTTCAGAACAGAACCTCAGTATATATAATCATATCTTAAAAAAAAAAGTCCAATTAAAAATTTTGTTGAGTAGCTCTCAGGCAATTAAATAAAATCTACAATGACTCTTCCCAAGTAGCTCAATCATTCAAGAAATGAACTGCTATCTCTTCAGTTACCCGTTCACCATTAATTTCTTATTAGTTCAAAAGACTACTACTCCAAACATCTACTGTCTTATGTTCACAATCTGAACTTCCTGACAGACCTACATTCTTCAACTACAAAGGGCTCCATTAAGGAGACAGCTCACGGGAAATATTCAAGGGGCTTATTGTGACACTTTTTTTTTGTTTTTGGCACCCTAGAAACATTACTGTACCAAAATATGCTCTTTCTTTCACAAAGTCCTCATTAATTATACTTTTAATCTTCTCTCATTTCATGCGAACAGAAGATTTGAGAATGAATTTTTAACCTATACCTCAGCTGGTAAAATTTGTATTAATGTATTATGGCACAATGTATACAGGTACAATGAAAAAGAAATAGCATCATTGTTCTATTCTTTAAATATAAAATAAAGCAGCAGCTACACATACTCACACACATTATTGGCTCCTCAGTCATCCTCCCCAAATACTTCTTTTGTTGTTGATCATTTCCAGCAATAATAACAGGCATTTGCTACCAAATAAAATAGACAATTTTTGAAACAGCAAAATATTTTATGTCATATATAAGTTCAGAGATGCTATAATTCAAAGCAAAATAATTATTTTTTTCCTCTACAGGATAAGTCCACAGAATTGGCCTTTTATTCTGCCTCTAAATTGTACAGCTAAACCATGAAGAAATAACTCTGTTAATAAAAGTATTTTCAAAAAATTAATAAGCTATATATATGACTTATTAGAAATACAATGTGTAACAATCCACTAGAGTAAAAGACACAAATAAAGAATTAAAGTTAGGATAAGTGACTTGGTCTGTGTGATCAGGTTTCCCAAGAACTGCTCACTCAATTTCAGCACTGCCACCAGCTGCAGCAAGGCAATCTGATCCTGTTCCTGCTGTTGGCTTCAGACACTGCTCTTACCTAATAATTGCCACTGAAGCAGTAGCCAAAGAGCAGTTTCACCACAAGGACAGAAAGACTAATACAAGTGAAAACAACAGGAACAGAATGGTCAAGTCTTGGAATCAAAACTCCAAACTTCACTGCACAATCTTGTGGTTTTTTTTTTTTCAAAAAAGCTATGTTCCGCCAACATTTTTATTAATATCAGTTTATTTAGCACTAGGAAAAATAAACTATATGAACTTTCAGCATGACAACTCAATAAATCAAGAAAGTATTCAAGAGACAGAAGAGAAAAATTCACCAAGCTACTACTCAGAATAAGATAATACTTCAGCAATAAGCCAAGTGTCAAAATTTCTAAAGCCAAAGGGCTTAAAAAATATGGCTAATAAGAATACACTGCAGGCAAAGCTTGTATAAATAAGATTGAGTGGAGGAAAATTAAAACTCATTATATCTTAGAATTACTTTCCATTAGAACCTCTTCAAATTTTGAATGAAATTCTATGAGAAAAGAAGGCCTGCACTGAGATTTTATTTTATAGATAAACTGGATTATGAAATCATAGGTATACACTCCTATCCAACCTAACCCAGTACTGTCTCATTAACAGCTCAGCTAGGCAATTCATTTTTTAAGGAACTTACCCCCAAAGAATTTGCTTCAATAGCAGTCTGAATCCCAGTACATCCATAAGCTATCTCTTCAGTAATTAAACAAGCATCAAAACATCCAAGACCGAGGCCCCCTGCAATATCAAAATGTTTTAAGAGTCCATTATAATATGCAGTGCATCTCTACAAAAATAAAGTTAAGCTATTCTGATTACTTCTCATATCATGTAATTTGATTTAAAAGCAAATTTGCAAATGCAATATCTATAACAAAAGAAACTAAAAAAAGTGTTCTGTTTGGCATGGTAACTTATACTTCTCTAAAATAAGTTTTAAAAATTTCAGAAGATTCTCTTATGATTTGTAATGTATATCTATCCTGTCTAAGGTTCACTTTTTAAAAACTTTATTCAACCCTGCTTAAACTTTGAGTGAAGGAAAAAAGTAACAATCACATAGAAAAAGGGATAAAGGTCTCAATAAAATATAAAAATAGAAGGTAGGACTAAAATGAAACAAACTGAACAACTCTAAAGAGAGAAGTTACCAAGGTTTAGGATCAAGCTAAGGTTGAAACCAGTTGTCAAGAAGGAAAAATGCCTCTAAGAGATTTTCAAAAGCAGGCAAATACTGAATTATGAAAAGGAAGGCAAAGGTTGGAATTGATTTACTACTCAGAATGACTGGGTAGAGTTTCACAATTTTCCTTGTTCATTAGCATTCTGGAGTTAAAAACATGAAAAAAACTTACCACAACTCTCTGGAATGTGTGTATTCATCAAACCAAGTTCCCATGCTCTTTTAATTAGAGGAACAGGGTACTAAGAAAAAAAGAGAAGAAGGAAGTCAGTTAAAATATACTTAAAATCTAGAGTGTTTGCTTATGCGATTTGGTTAAAAATGTAAAAGATTTTCTCTCCTTAATATGTATAAACTAGGCACTGTGACAGTGGCTCAGTGGCAGAATTCTTTTTTTTTTACATGGGCAGGCACCAGGAAACAAACCCCGGTCCTTGGGCATGGCAGGCAAGCACTCTTACCTGCTGAGCCACCGTGGCCCGCCCATCAGTGGCAGAATTCTAACCTGCCATGCCAGAGACCTGGGTTTGAGTCCCCGTGCCTGTCTATGCAAAAATGAATGAATAAATAAATAAATAAATAAATAAATAAACCTACCTCTCCGGTTTTATCATATTCTGCAGCAACAGGGATTATTTCCTCTCTGGCAAACTTACGAGCAGTAGCTTGAAATTCTTTTTGCTGTTCAGTGAGCTCTAAAGGAAAGTTATTTAGAAAACATTAAAACAGTACTATGGACCCTATATGTGGAAATTTATATTTATAAATTTTTATAAATTTTAATACATTTATAAAGGGATTTTAATGCTTGATTAACCAGAAAGTCAAAGATGATAATATGCTTTCAGAGTAATCAATATTTCACTATACAATATAAATAAGTCCATGTCAGTACAAAGGCCAAAGGTGGTAAAGTTTCCAGTTTACACAAAGGAATAATATAAAAATTTGTAGAGCTCAAGTGAATTTTTCTTTTCTAACTAGTGAGGTAAAAATAATTCTTGCAACTTACTAGTTCCTAAGCAGATTTTTTGAATGCATACTAACATTGAAATGAAACCAACATAGCTATGTCTCTAATCTTAAGAATCAGTCTCACTTATGATTGAGAAATACTCAGTGACAATAAACAGTTAAAGTGTTTCAAAAAATCATATAAGAATATCAGTATCATAATTTAAATTTTACTCCTCCTTTAAACTCATAAATTTAAGTCTGTAAATTAGCATGGAGCAATCGGTAAAAGTGACTGAAAAAGGTTTTTCAAAAGGTAATGACACAGGGCGGTACAATGGTGGCGCAATGGCAGAGTTCCTGCCTGCCATGCATGAGACCCGGGGTTGATTCCCAGTGCCTGCCCATGCTGGGGAAAAAAAAAAATATATATATATATAAAATGACAAAAAACCTTGCTGTAATGCTAGTTAAGTGGTGCGCAAACAATTAAATTACATAAAATATGCAGTTGTTACTGTAAAATTAAATAAATGAATATGGTAACTGGACTGAGGATAGGAACCGATCATTAATGGCATCTTTCAAATTCTTGTCATCACAGGGTTTTAATGTGGTTATATTGAACAACAAAGGATAAGTGGAATTTAAAAGATGTATGAATATCTAGAGCCAAAAGACTGAGAGCAGAAGCAGAGATGAGAATGAACAAGGTTATGTTTAAGGATACTGTAATTCTTCATATGGGGATGTAAGAAATAAAATGTAAAAGGCATTAAAATTTTGGTGCTGAACTGAATGGCCTAAAACCAAATCTCTCATTTTATAAATAAGAAAACAAAGGCCCAGAGTAAGGAAATGATAGCCCCATAGTCTTATAATGAATTGGCAGAAATATGATTAGAGTTGCTGTCCAATGTTCTCTATGTCACGATTCCTCTAAGATTGGGGTCAGATCATGAAAAGGTTGTGAGTGAGTTAAGGGTAGGAAGGGCAGTGACCTACTATATATCACTTGAGAAACTACTTGCATCCATTCAACACATTCTAGGGACTTTACATATATAACAGTTTAATTTTCAAAGAAATCTTGAGTTGTAAATACTATCCCCATTTTATACATAAGAAACCTGATGCAGCTGGCCATAGGTGTTATTCCTACTTCTTTGAGTGTCTTACTACTGAGTTAGATCTGCAACAAGCAGAAGTTAGGGAGCAATAACAGCACACTAATGCTTACATGCCATAGAGAAACAAGAGCCACTGCCACAACTGCTATCCTCACATGCTTGAAAATTTTCATTGAATTTTGTCTTTAAAACTTTATAAAGAGAAACAACAATCTTACAAAAATACAATAAAAAACAAAACCCCATCACCCTAGAGAGTTTTAAATCTGTTATTTATACCTGGGTGTGAGCTGGTTTATCTCAAGTGCCTATTAACTATTTTCTAAGATCAACTGAACTGAGAAAATGGGTTTTTAACTGGAGGAAAGATAATTTTGAAGCAAGAAGCATTTTAGGAGGCAAAGGATGCCAAAGTTAGGAATTATTATCCCAATTTTTTTGCCTGCAGCCTTACCTCACAAAGGAAAGGAGAAGGAAAATCCTATTCTTTTTTTCTTTGAATCTACCACACGGCTTTTAGGTCCCAGACTGAGAACTCCCATCTAGAAACTAGCACTAAAACTACAGTTCTGATATAATTATGACCAAAAGAGGCCTTATCCTATTACTAAGCACCTGGCATTGTGTGCCTCGTGCATATTTAATGAATATTTGTGGAATTCAAATTTCTAACTTGAAGACTATCCATATATCAGCACATTTATAATTGATTTTGGGCTACACACTCAGCTAAAAAGGAAGGAACACATACATGTTCGTATGCTGCTAACACAGATCAATGAGTAAGGTAGTATGCCACCGAGGAAAGCAGGATCAGGAAGAACAATTTGCGGATGAACAATGATGATTGTTCCTACTGACAAAGACAGGCATTACACTATCTACCAAACATACTCCACAAAAATACGCACTTAGAACTGCATATATATATAACAAGTATAAGTGTAAAGTCCATGGACAGATCATATACATACCAAAATTAAAACCAAATCCTGGCTCACGTTGCAGGGCAGCTTTTGTATGTTGTGATCGCCAGTAAAACCAACTACTTCTCAGGACCTGTAAGGAACAATTTTATTAAAATAAATCTGATAAATTAAACATTAATCAAAGAAGAGATAACTGACAATTAAACACCAATACAGTAACTTGCTTGACTACATACAAAAACAGATTTTAAAATCATTATTTCTTAAATGTGTTCAATTATGATTTAATTTTTCTAATTAGCCAATTAACGGTTATATGAACACCTATCACAGGGAAAATATTTTGAAAACTAATGGAAATAAAACCAATCAGTGGTGTTTGTACCTCTGAAGTGGAGGTTTCCCAGGATGAGGAGTCAGGGGTATTAGATTTATGCTGCTATTCTGGAAATCTTACCTCTAAGCTGCTAGGATGTTGGTGACTGGCGTTCTGGGGTGAGGACAACAGGACGGCATTTTACTGTATTGGGGAGCTGCCTAATCTATCAACTTTGTTCCCAGTCCCTGTGAGCCTCACAGGTATGCCTCTGAGAATCTCCCACTTGGAGTATTCCATTTCTAAGATTACTTACTCTAAATAAAAACCAAATTAAGATGAAAATATGTTCACTGTTTTCTGCTGTTGCCTATTATAAATATCCCTTAGTATGTTCTAAGCCAAGGGTTTGCAAACTCTGGCATCTAGTTTTTATAAATAAAAGTTCACTGGAACACAACCACACCTTGGTGACTACGGTTGCTTTCACAGCAGAGCTGAGTAGTGTCCACAGACACTACATGGTTCACAAAGCCAAGAGTATTTGCTACCTGATCCTTTACAAAAAAAAGTTAACTACTAACATATGCCTTGTCTTTTTATGCTTAACAACTACAATGCACTCTTATTTAAAGGAAACATACAAAGGAATATAATCAGACATATACATATTATTTATTTTTGTAATCGTTTTATTTATTTATTTATTTATTTTGCATGGGCAGGCACTGGGAAATGAACCCGGGTCTCGGATATGGCAGGCAAGAACTCTGCCTGCTGAGCCACTGTGGCCGGCCCAGTAATTCATTTTTAAAGTCAAGACAATTTAATGGACACAAAGGTAATCTTTTGCAATTAAAGTTAAAAAAAACACAATAGAAAATAACTGAAACAACCAAAATTACGCAATTTACACATCCAAAGATTCTAATGGAATCCAAATCTGATGAACAGGTAGTGAGAGAAAAAGAAGCTGAACAAAATACTAAATGATCAAGAACTGAACTTGCTTATGTTTTCTAAAATCTGTAAACAGAAATTGTTCATTTTGTAGACAACTCCAGCCTACACTCACCTACATTTTAGGTGATCATTATTAGATTAATTATTATTCTAATTTAAATCGCCCTTTTAAAATAATAAAATACTGCACATTACAATTTGAAAAAAAAAATTGAGAAAAAAATCTCAGAGTGTGAGTTTATCTTTGTTGCAATTTTCATTACTTTTGGAAGTAAAACTTGATTTCTGTGGTCCTCGGTCCACTCATCAAAGACCAAACCTATTTTTATTTAGAGTCACATTCTATGTATTAATTTATTGGATCCCCAAGCTAAACCCAGGATTACTAAAGCACTATTTTTATTCCTATTTTATACATGAAGAATCTGAAGTTCAGAAAGATCAAATATAATTACGTAAAGTCACTCTACTATTAGGTAGTAGAACTAAGACTCCATAAAGAAAAAAAAAAAGCTCTACAAAAATCAAGACCAAAAATTTGATTCTATTATCAATACCTATTTAAACACCATTATACAAAAATCAAACCTCCTAAAACAGGTAAAATTGTCTGTTGAATTTCAATAGGGATTTCGTTGATTTAATATAATTTACAGTCAGTTTACATGTGATTTTT
Source organism: Tamandua tetradactyla (assembly GCF_023851605.1). Taxonomy (NCBI): domain Eukaryota; kingdom Metazoa; phylum Chordata; class Mammalia; order Pilosa; family Myrmecophagidae; genus Tamandua; species Tamandua tetradactyla. The sequence goes on from NC_135337.1 coordinate 50,020,261, forward strand.
CAGGAAAACATCTATTATATAAAATAAAATACAAAAGTAGCTGTACTCAGGGAACAGTGCTCATCAACGTGTTCTTCATAACAATGTTAGGCATCTGCATACAGAGAGCTGGCTTAATAGAAACAAAATACAGAACTAGCACAAAATTTAGAGTTAGAATCCTTAAGTCCAGCTCTGCAAGTATCATTGTGATCTCAGGTTTTGAACTTCTCAAAGCTTTTTTCCAAATCTGGAAAATAGGGCTAATCCCACTGGGTAATTTGTTGGTATGACCAAAATGAGATAATGTTTTGAAAGCATATTGCTCTACAAAGACTAGCTTCAACACTTTGGGTTCTCTTCCTAGGAAAAGGCATTCCAATTCTCTAATCAGCAATTTTATTCATGAACTAAATCTGCAATAGTCCTGCTATAATTAAACAGCTTTGCATATTTTATTTAGGAATAATCAGACTCTTAGTTTTATGGAAGTTCTCAAGAAAAGATAACGAGGTCTTATTTTTTCGGTTTTGGTTTTTCTATATCCTTCCTTGGAGAAATCGAAAAATCTGTCAGCCAAAGCTTTAAATAATGTTTAAAATCCCCCAATTTCTGCGTTCAGAGCTCAATAATATGTAAAGCAATGAAAAAAAAAAAGCTGGGTAATAGTAAAGCAATGAAAAAAAAAAAGCTAGGTAATAATAGTCTTTTAGAAAGATTTAAAATTCCACAGCTGCAGCTTTTGTCAAGGGCCTAGCTTTATATATGTATATATATATATATATTTATTGACAAAACATAAAAACATACTAACACGAACATTCTTAACATATGAACATTTCATTCTTGATATATAATCAATGACTCACAATAATCATCACACACTTGTATATTCATCACCACAATCATTTTCAAGGATGTATTTTAATTCAATTTTAAGTGACATTTAAATGACAGTCTTGCTTGGATAAATATTTACAATACCAACATGTATCTATTGACTAGCCCATATTGAGAACCTGCAATACTAGCACACATATCTTTGAATGAAAGTTCTGGTAAGTTTTTTGTTTTGTTTTGTTTTTTGTTCTATGAAAGCAACATGGACGCCTCCTCCATATTTACAAACCTATTTGCAAACATATTAACTATCCTCCATATTTACAAGCTATTTACAAGCATATTAAGTATCCCCCAAAACAGCTGCTCTATTCTCCTCTACCCGTGATCTGGCTGGCACCCAAGATAAAATAGTTTTAACCCAATATGTCTGAAGTCCATCTGAAGTCCATCCAAATATACAACAACGACACAACTGGTAGGAAGTTTTCTCGGTGAGACATCGAGCCAGTTAAGCAAAAGTAAATTAGTGGTTGAGAGACCCTCTCTCAATGCAGAGACTGGTTCATTTCGGGGAAGGTAGGATTCCCGGGGAAAGTATCTTAAGGGTTCCGGGGTCAGAGAAAGAAAAGGAATATTCTGTAAGAAGGACGTTGTCTTTGTAAGTCTCAGCTGCCGGAAGGACTCGGGAAAGTGGAAATCTGAGCTGCGTCTTGTGTCTGGGTGAGAGGAACGAGCGGGGCGCAAGGAAGATGGGGGTCCAGGAGTGGAAGATGAGGGTCCAGAAGTGGGGTAAGGGACCCCAGGCAGGCTTCCCCCGGCCTCCCCGCGGCTTCCTACACTTCCCGACCGCATTCAGACCTAGGTCCACCTCCCCGCAACATCCATTCCCCAGCCCCACCGCAGTCCACCTGTCGCTCTCACCCCGCAGCTTCGCCTCAACATTGCTGCCATGTCGGCTTCAGATCCAGATACTCAGACGCCACCCAACCAGGCAGAGCCGAGGTACTATCTCTGCCTGGGAACGCAGAGAAGCTAAAGCCATCTGGAGCCGCCCCGGGGGAGGGACCTAAGCGAGACGCTAGGGCGTGGGGCCAGGGCGCCACGTGAGAGCGCGAGGGCCTGCGCGCCAGAAGCAGGGGGCGGGGTGAGGCCCCGGGGACGGCGGGGGCGGGGACGGTGGGGGCGGCCTCGCCAAACCCACCTCTGTGACCCTCGCCTGCGCCTTCCGCGCGATCTTGGTGGGAGGGGTGGGGGGATGTCTAACCGCCCGCCAGAGGCCTGACCACCCCGAGGGGCGGTCTCCGAAGAGGCTTCGCTACCCTCCGGTCCTTTGAGTCCTCTGTCCTTCTTTGGGAGAAACTGAGGCTGAGGGCCGTGCGGAAAGTGAACCGGAGGGTGGAGTCGCGGAGAAGCTGCGGGGGGTGGGACGGGACGTGGGTAGTTGAGAGGGAGAGGGGGAGGGGGAGGGGAGGGGAGGGCGGTGTCCGCGCTGGACTGGACTGAATCCGGGTGAGAGGGCGCGGGGGGGAGTCTCTGGCGCGGGCTGCTGAGCTCGGCGGGAAGGGCACGGCCGGAGGACCTTGATCCAGAGAAAGTCTCCAACGCAAGGCTTCCTTGAGGATTCAGAGGAGATTTTCTCCTGAAACGCGGACCGTGGAGTTGCAGGATGTTCTGCACTTTGGAAAATTTATACCAACAGGGGAATTTACTTACGTAAACTCGGCCTTTCTGAGTATTTTAACGGCAATTTGTGAAGAGAGAGAGAGAGAGTGTGTGTGTGTGTGTGTGTATGTGTGTAGGTGGCGCGCGCGTCCTTGGGAACTGTGTGTGTGTGTGTGTGTGTGTGTGTGTGTGTGTGTGTGTGTGTGTGTGGAGGTGGCGCGCGCGTCCTTGGGAACAACCTACCTAAAACCCCCAGCTGAGCAACTGAACGTCCACAGTAACTGTCTGCCTGAAAAGTTCTACTTACATTCACCTTCTGTTCAAGTTACTCCTGAATTTTCAGTTGGTTGTTGTTGCAAAGCTAGGAATTTGTTTTTCTAAAGCAGTTCAAGTTTGAATACCACTTTGTGAAAGCGAATAAAAACCCCAGTGCAAGCCAGAATCCTAACTGTTTCGCATATCTCCGAAGATTTCATTTCCATTGCGGTCGTCCTAGCTCAGGCTCTCATCACCTGGCTTGTTACTAACTTGCCTAAGGTTCTCTGTGAAAGGTTTTAAGATAGGAGGTATTTGAGAGAAAGGAAAGTAGAGGAAAGGATTGTAAATGAGTGTGCTTTAGGGGCTGCGCTCCAGGCAGAGCTCATCTAACCCAAGAGGGAGTGGCTCTGGCTTTGACGAGTGCAGTTTTTAAGGGCAGGGGTTAGATGATGACATGAAAGGGGCGGCACATTAAATAAAGGATTATTATGCTAGTGGATTGAGCAGCAGGTGGTTAGATGTCCGTGAATAGATGTTTGCGCAAAGACCTTGATTGTAATGGTTCACCTCCCGTTCAGGAGTGACTTCATGATTCCAGCTGTAGAGCCCTCCCTTATTCCCCCGACCTAACACTCTGTTGCCTAGTAAAGGCCACTCAAAATCTGATTCTAATGTAGTTGATCAATTTTTATACCCTGTCATTTTACTCACTCCATCAGAGCCCTCCCTGTGTCTTCTGGGAATTGATCCAGACCGGATCAATGGATCCAGATCCATTGTATATAAACACCACAGTTCTCCCTTCCATTCCTCAATCCTTGTACTCTTAGGCCACCTCCACCCATTTCAAATGGGGAACATTGCCACTATGCTGGTTTGAACGGATGTATGGACCCTGGAAAAGCATGCTTTAATCAAAATTCTATTTGGTAATGGTAGAATAATCCCTGTTCAATACCGAATGTTTAAATCTGTAATTAGATCATCTCCCTGGAGATGTATCCCAATCAAGAGTGGTTGTTAAACTGGATTAGGGGAGATATGTCTCCAACCATTTGGGTGGGTCTTGATTAGTTTACTGGAGTTTTATAAAAAAAGGAAACATTTTGGAGAATGAGAGATTCGGAGAGAACAGAGAATGCTGCAGCATTATGAAGCAGAGTCCACGAGCCAGAGACCTTTGGAGATGAAGAAGGAAAATGCCTCCTGGGGAGCTTCATGAAACTAGAAGCCAGGAGAGAAAGCTAGTAGATGACGCTGTGTTTGCCATGTGCCCTTCCATCTGAGAGAGAAGCCCTGACTGTGTTCGCCATGTGCCTTCTCACTTGAGACAGAAACCCTGAACTTCATCAGCCTTCTTAAACCAAGGTATCTTTCCCTGGATGGATGCCTTTGATTGGACATTTCTATAGACTTATTTTAATTGGGATATTTTCTCGGCTTTAGAACTATAAACTAGCAACTTATTAGATTCCCCTTTTGAAAAACCATTCTGTTTCTGGTATATTGCTTTCTGGCAGCTCGCAAACTAGAACAGCCACCATAAACACTAGCATGCAAATGTCCATTCCTGTCCCCACTTTCAGTTCCTCCAGGTATATACCCAGCCATGGGTTTGCAAGGTCATGAGGCAACCAGGTGGAACATTTTGATTAAGTTGTCTCCATGGAGATGTGATACACCCAGTTGTGGGTGTAACCTTTCGATTGGATGGAGATGTTGTAACTGAGAAATCAGGATTTAAGGGATAATTTTGATTATGGGACCATCATATAGATATTTGTTTTTGCTTTCTAGTGCATTGGAATAGACAGAGGGAAATTTGTGAAATTTGTAGTCCAGCTGCCTTGATATTCCTTTTTGCTTTCTGGTAACATTGGAGTAGACCGAGGGAAATTCCTGAAATCTCTAAATTGTAATCCTGCTGCCTTGCTCTCTGATAATGATTGTATAGCCTTTATCGTCTGCCCCTGTGTTTAGTTTGCTAACTATCGGAATGCAACACACCAGAGATGGATTGGCTTTTAATAAAAGGGTATTTATCCAGTTAAAAGTATATAGTTTTTCAGAAGAAAGGCAGCTAACTTTCAACTGAGGTTCTTTCTTACACAGGAAGGCACAGGGTGATCTCTGCTGGCCTTCTTTCCAGGCCTCTGGGTTCCAACAACTTTCCCCAGGGTGATTCCTTTCTGCATCTCCAGAGGCCTGGGCTAAATTGTGAATGCTGAGATGAGGTATACTGAGCTGCTTGGGCTGTGCTACGTTGAGCCCTCTCATTTGAGCACCAGCCAACTAAATCAAACATCGTTCATTGCAGCAGGCACACCTGTTAGTGCACTGCAGATGTAATCAGTAACAGATGAGGTTCACATGCCATTGGCTTATGTCCACAGTAATAGAACTAGACACCTTCACCCAGCCAAGCCTGACACCTGAACCTAATCACCACACCCTGTGATTGTAAAAACCCTGTGACTAGCCTTCATTTGTATCCAGTTACCCAGTTTTTCAACTTTAGAGTCTTGTAATCACTAAATATAGCCCCTAATGTTTGTTAATGAAGGGTCTTGGGTGTGCTCAGAACTAACGCACCTCAAGTCTTAAGTTATCTTAATTGCCAAGACTGGATGTAACTAAAGTGGGCTTGCCTTGCATGTGCGGTAGCTCAGACTTTAACCTACAAGTCATCTCTACCTCATTTCACCATTTTCATATGCACGTTCTATACCTAAGCATGTAACCAATCTGCATGCTCAGTAATTAGATCACCTCTAATTACATCATCTGGGGCCACTGTGCTCATTATCTTAAACTCTGCCCATCTTTTCTCTAATAAAACTATCCAAATTACTGCAGTTCAGGGAGACAGATTTTAGGCCGCTAGGCCATCTGCTTCCTACTATGCACCTAGTAACAAACTCTTTCTCTCTTTGTAACCCCAGTATCTCAGGAATTAGTAATTGAGCACATCAGGCAAAAGAATCCACGGCCTTTGTCCAGTAACAATGTGACTCTGTGCATTGAAGGTGGGTCTTGATTAGTTTACTGGAATCCTTATAAGAATTAGCACAGGAAAATATTTATAGAAAGCTTAGACACAGATATTTGGAGATCAAGATAGAAGTGGCCCAAGTGCTAAGCAAGCATTCACAGAAAGAGCCAGAACCCAAAGAAAAAAATCTCTGGCCCAAGTATGCTAAACTGAGAGATGAAACCCAGATTTTTGCCCTGGAGCAGCTAAGTGAGAACTACAGATGCTTAGAGAGGAAGCCACGGGAATCAGAAGTGGAAGAAATGGAACCAAGAACAAGGACCAGGAGACAATAGCCACATGCCATCCTATGTGACAGATATTGGCCTTTCTTTGGAGAAAATGTATTTTTACCTGGATACCTTAGTTTGGACTTTTTAAGGCCTCAGAACTGTAAATTTGTAACCTAATAAATCCCTTTATAAAAACCAATGCATTTCTGTATATTGCATCACAGCAGCATTAACAAACTAAAATACCCCAGGTTTTAGTTTGACAAGCTGTTCAAAGCAGATACCATGAAAATGGTTGGCTTTAACAATGGGAATTTATTAGCTTACAAACTTACAGTTTTGAGACTAAGGAAAATGTTCAAGTCAAGGTGACACAATGCATTGCTTTATTCCTGAAGACTGGCTGCCAGTGATCCTGAGCTTCTCTGTCACATCTTGAGGTACATGGCACGTCTGCTGTCCTCTCCCTTCTCTTCCCTGTTTCCTTGCTTTCAGTTTCTGGCTTCCTTGGCCTGCTTTCTCTTTGTCTGAATTTCATTCTTTTATAAAGGACTCCAGTAAGAAGATTAAGACCCACACTGAATGAGGTGGGTTACACCTTAACTGAAGTAACCTCATTAAAACACCTGAACTGAAGTAATGCAATGGGTTCATACCCACAGGAACAGATTAGCTTTAAGAATATGATTTTCCGGGGTACATAGTTTCAAACCACTACATCTTTTGTATGTAGTTTATTTTGAGGTAGGATCACGATCAGTGATTACCCACTGCAGTTGTCTTTAAGTTTCTTTCATCTCTTTTAATCCAAAATGACCCATTCTCTTTAAGGAAAAAAATACTGATTTTTTAAAAGAGATCAAACCATTTGTCTTGAAGAATTCTCTGATTCTGGGTTGTCTGTGGTGATATTTAATTTATGCCACTTTATATTGTATTTCTTAAAAATTGCAAATTACTAATCATCAAGCAATCTGTATTTGAGATACAATATTTATCAAGGACACTTCATACGTCATTCTATGTACTTCGTATTCTTTCATATTAGGAGGTGCATAATGTCAGATTTATCCCACTAGTACTGCCAATAAGTTTAATTGCTTGATTAAAGTGGTGACTAGCAGTTCTATCTATAGTAAAAGTATATTTTTCCCTTTGAAATTAAAAAAGCAATAGACTTTCATTTGGCATTATGCCAAAGAATCTTTCGCCTAATCTTTGTCCAGTGGTAGTCATGGAATAATTTCCCCATAAATACTTTTTTTACTAATTGGGCACTGTTTCACAAAACTTTAACTGTATTTTTTGGTGATAAACATCTCTCCAATGTCCCTTCCTCCCCTGCCATTTCAGTCCCATATAAATGAGTGCCATCCTTTACATTAGAAGTTCTTAACCTGGGATCCCTGAATAAATTTAAGGTGGATTTGAGAATCCTCTTGAGCTAAATGTAAAATGTTATATCTATGCATCCATTCCCGAGGAAAAGACTCACACAGATTTGAAGGTAGAGTATGTGAGTTCATTTGTTGGTAGTTTGGAAGATGTGGTAGAATAGTCAAGGTTTTCTTTTGATTGTTTCTATTTCTCATTGAAATAGAAAACAAAGTTATCAGCAGAGAGTGAGGAAATGTAAGAAATTTGAGGAAAAGAGGAGGGAGTATAAAATTTTACTGTCTAGGAATAGATAATTTTCTCTTTCCTCAAACTTTTGGGAAGTGAAGATGTGAAGGGGTGAGGAACACTTCCAAGGTGGTATACTTAAGGCACTGACATGCCCTAATGAGTTTGAAAAATTATTGAAATGAATATTGAAGGAAATGTTGGTATAGAGGTGAAGTTATGGTAAAGACAAAGTCTATGGAATGGAAATGAGTAGTTGAAGTAGAGTGAAGAACAAGTCAAAGAACTCAGATTTTGGAAGGGTATAGATATTGAAATTATCAAGAATTATGGTATTTAAAATTACTATGAGCCAAGTCCAAAATCTTGATAACATCCTTAATTTTTTCTCAGATAAATAGGAAATAATTATTATAGAATTGTAATCTGATATTTTTGGTACAAAACAATAACATTAACCATTTTGGTACCAGATTTTTTCTTTCCCATTACTTTTTCTAACAGTATTCCTGTGCTCTCCTGTTTAGCAACCATAATAGAGCTAGACATATTATGTTAGGAAAATTGAGACCTGAAATAATTTTGATTAAGAAATCATTTTTCATAATTTGATGAGAGATGAAAAAAGAAGTTTATGATTATATGTCTGGCAAGCCTCTGGATGTTGGTTAATTAAGGCTTTTCAGCATTGGCAATGAAAAACCAGTTTACCATTTGGTGTCACTTCTGTTTCTAGAACAAAGGTCATGCTTAAAAGTTATTGATCCTACTTAAGGATTAGATATAGTTATTGCATTAGATTGCAGGAACTGTCATTTACGGTGAAGTTTTTCTCTCTTAAAGACCTCTTTTTTTTTTAACCTGTAAAAGATTACTCTATAGGCATGCATATAAATATATCAAGAAAATGAACTCTAGGCATTTAAAGTCAGAAGATATATTCTTATATCATATGTTAATTTACATCTAATGGGTGAACTATGGATGATATCGTTTAAATTTTATGACCAATTTTTCTTTGTCTTTCAGGCCTTTGGAAAATGGGATTATCAGCATCTCTAATTGGATGCTAAGGGTATGTGAAAAGGCTGTTTAAATTTTCTGACCAATTAAGGTATTTGTTTCACTCTATTAGCATGACTATTTTTCTAATTTAGTAAGTATGGAATAGTGAAAAGGATTTAATTTGTCTCTTTTTTTGTTTCTTACAATGCAAAACTATTTGTATTTGTTCTTTGGTCTTCATAGGACATGTGAAATAATTCTATTTAATTTAAAATCATGACTGATTGGATTCTGTAGTTAAAAATATGTTTGGGGGTAAACAAACATTCTGTTCCTCCCAGACTGTTCCAAACAAAGCAGATAACAATCTCCTCAGTTTCTTGCCCATCCAACAAATTCTGCAGGTCTTGTTTTAACCCTTTGGCTCCTACAGGTTTCATTCAGTTAAAGGAGTTTTGGTATTTCCTTGTCTCATACCAACTCCTCCTGTCCTGAGATTAGGCAAGTGAATTAAAAGATTAAAAAAAAAAAATCCCTTCCATTCTCAGAACTTTGTATAATGCTATACAAAACGATCATCATTTAGGATTGACCTTTTTCACCAGTCTTAAATTTTCAAACTTGTACTACTTCAGAATCTTCCTATTTAATAGCTTGATGATCGTTGTTCACGAATGAATATAGACTTTGCTCTGTTATAGATATTTGAACTGGGTGGGGAGGGAGCAGGGAACATAGTTGGCTAAGCAGTCACAGCTCATGAAAGACCTCCTTAAGAGTGGGAATTAATCCTTTTTTATTGAATTAATTTTGAAAGATATCCCAGATACTTTTTTTCATCTTTCTGTTAATTGATTGAAGCTTTACAATAGCACAAGTCTAAATCAGAGAATAACTAGAAAAGGCTACATAAGTGGTAATAGATTATTTCTCACAGCACTGAATAAAGATGGCAAGTGATTATCCTGAGGCAGCATTTATCAATCTATTACCACTTATGTAGCCTTTTCTAGTTATTCTCTGATTTAGACTTGTGCTATTGTAAAGCTTCAATCAATTAACAGAAAGATGAAAAAAAAGTATCTGGGATATCTTTCAAAATTAATTCAATAAAAAAGGATTAACTCCCACTCTTAAGGAGAGCCATAAAAACCAAACTGGCACAGCAGTTTGAATTTATTATTTCCTACTAATGAAGCAGAACAGCAGGAGACTTAGCTCACCTTTTAATTGAGAGTGTGAAGACAGAAAGTAAACATACTGACTTTAGTAGCAAGAGTGCTGCTTCTGAAGAAATTAATGTTAAAGGAAATGTCATGACAGACAAGTTGACTTTTATCCCATTTGTTGTCAATGTATGTGTACATGTGTCATAATCCACAAGGAGTGTTTATCGGCAAAAATATAGCTCATGAGAATTTGAAAAATATTTATACTCTGAGATTAAATAAAATCTTAATAAGAGGGCTGCGTAGTGTCTGGTGGTACCTGCTCCTGAAGGGCCCTATGCTGGCTTCAGAGGGGTGTTGCTTATCTAGGTGGTTATGTACTGCAGAGCTCATTGGAAGACAGGCCACAGCCAGAGAACTCAAAGAAAAGCTTCCATTAACTTCAGATTATCCTAGGGTTCTTGTTCTTGGAAATCTGCAGCCTCCATCTGAAGTATTAGTCCATGTCTTCTAAATAAACAGAGACCTTTTCTTCTTGGTTAAGCTTTTCCTCTTTTGATTTTATCACTATCACTTTATGAGCTCTGTCAAACCACTGTTTTCTCCGGAAACACTGGAAGAGGACCACCACAATTATTATTATAATGCCAGAGCCAGGAAGTGGATCTCAGAGAAGGGTATGGTGTGCATGACACTGAGCCGGAGCTCCCTTATCAGCCCAGCAGCATCAGGTGTGTTCTTCACATGGCACGTGTATGCCCCATTGCTATCGAACTGCAGCTTCCACACGATTGGGGACGTTGTAGCATTCAGGGTTCCGGTCCCAGACCACTAGGCCTTTGGACCTACCACTCATGGGCTTGAAGGGCTCCATGTGGTAGTGGTATACAAAGTGCTCAGGCCCCCCATCTTGAGGAAGGAACTTCCATGTCACTGTTAGAGGGTCACCCACAGGGGCAATGCTGGAGAAAGTGCATTTTAACAGAATGTCTGTACTGTTAACAGCCTGCAGCACTTGGGAAGTATAAATCTCCACAGCTGGTATTAGGTCAGAATGCTGTGAGCTGGATGCTGAGGAGAAATGGCCCAGCCTGCGTAAGGGTCTTGCCATGAGGGAAGGACACCCAGCCCTGGCCCCCAAGACCAGACCAGGCAGACCGAGGGCTCCTGACCTCTGCCAAGGCCACTCCACAGGGAGCATGCACTGCCTTTTTCCCAGAGAGAGGAGGTGGTCGCATCCCCTCACCTGTAGGAATCTGAGTGAATGCCCTCCCTGGTGACTCTTCCCTGTTGTGGCCGTGCACTCTGCTGGAATGAAAGGTGGGGCCTCAGCTCCCAACTCCCTCCTTTTCTTCTGGCTGCCCTCTACACCACCCATACAGCTGCATAAAAGCCCCGAACTCTGCAGTGCCCTCAATTTTCCGTTCTTATAATTGTCTTTTGATATTAGCGCAAACAATAGTTTCCAAATGCCTCTGGCAGGTTTGGATAGCCTCAAATGAAACTCAAATCCATTTGTCTACAAATTTCATTATACATAGTATATATTAGTTGGTCCTCGTGAGTTGTGGTCCCTTTGGAACCACAGGTTGATTTTTTTGTTGTTGTTCTTTTTTTACAGGTTGACTTTTTTTTAACTTTTACAGGCTCAGAAATTTGAAATTATCAGTTTTCCCAAATGAGATCAGAATATAGGGATGGGTTAAACTCTGATTCTAAATATGGACCATGGTTGGCAGAGGAATTAAGATTCACCAAAGCTAAGTAGAGCACAAACTACACTAGAGGAGGAGAACTATACCTGGAAAGATTATAAAAGAAACTGAGAATACATCAGACCGATCAGCAATAGTAATAGAATTTTAATTTAGGCCAGAAATCAGAATAGCACAGTCATATAAGGTGATGGGCAATAAGAGATCCATACAGAGGCTGTATATAGGTCACCTGGTTCATCTCCTAATTTCAGGATGAAATTAGTCTACTAACAATGTCTACCACTGACTGCTTCACTCACACCTTCTTATGTGGGAACCTGCCCTGCTTATAGTTTGTGCTCTCATTGCAGTTATATTGTAACTACATGTGGCCTTGCTGCTTCTTGCCCACAGCTGTTCAGACCAAGGAATGGCAGTCTGACCTAAGAAAAATCAGTCCATGAACTGATCAGCAGTTTATCAATGGCCTGGTGTGAAAAAGTGAGTTTAGTCAATCAGGTTGCCTGTTTTCACATTTTAAATCAAAGAAACAGAAAAAGAGGTGTTGGTGGTTGATAACTGAAAGCCCACCATTTAGAGAGCTCATAATGGTCATGTGCATGATAATGTTATAGGGGAACAGAAACTATGAGCACTGGAAGTCAATGGGAGGAAAGAGGACAACAGAGGAATGCCAGGAGAAGAGAAAAGAGAAAACATCTTCAAACAAAGATGATTTGTGGGGAGGATATGGTTAAAAAATTTGTAAGCTTGCTCTGTGTTTGTATGTCCTCAAGCAGTGGAAAACCACTGCACTTGTCTGCTCGTTTGTCTGTTCGTAGACTTGATGCTGAAACCGGCTCAAGATGTTTATCTGCTTTGCTTATGTGTTCCATTTGCACATTTGTCTGTTTTGCATATCTGTTCCATTTGCATTATCTGTCTGCTTTGTTTATCTGTGGTATTTGCTTATCTGGATCTCCTACACTTGGGAAAATTCCTGCTTTGTTCTTTGTGTGTGTGTGTGTCTGTATACATATATAATATATATAATATATACAGATATGTTTATGTGCATGCATATAAAAATGAGGCCCTAAATATTTATATATATATTGCTATATAATGTATATATAATATTATATGCACCTTTATATACATAGAATCTTGAACTAAATAGAACACACACATTCCTCTCATAAGGATTTATGTTTATAAAAATTGAACCTGTATCAAAAAAGGATATTTCAACAAATTCCAAACTGATATCATGCAGACTATTTAAATGTATACATCAACAACAAAAATGAGAGCAAAATCTTAGACATCACACCTAAATACAAGCAACAAAAGAAAAAGTATTTAAATAGGAACTCCTCAAGATTGAACACTTCTGTGGTTCAAAGGACTTTGTTAAAAGGGTGAAAATACAGTCAATTCAATGAGAGAGAATATTTGGTAACCATATATATCTGATAAGTGTTTGATATCCAGTATATATAAAGAAATCTTACGTATTAGGGTTCTCTAGAGAAATAGAAACAATAGGAGAGATCTATAAATAGGAGATTTATAAAGGTGTCTCAAACAACCAAAGGAATAGAAGAGTCCAAAATCTGTAGGGCAGGCTGTGGAGCTGGTGGCTCCGATGAAGTGTCTGGATGAATTCCATAGGAGAGGTTTGCTGGCTGAAGAAGTGAAAAAGTCTCTGTTCTTCGTTAAAAGCCTTCAACTGATTGGATTATCTTATTGAGGAAGGCACACCTTAGTTGATATCAGATGCAATCAGCCATGGATGCAATTGACTGACTGATGATTTAATCGGCCAGCCATGAAATATCCTTGCAGCAATGATCAGGCCAGTCCTTGCCTGACCAGACAACTTGGCATAATCATTTGGCCAAGTTGACACCAGCACCTAATCATCATATCCTACAACTCAACAACAAAATGTCAAACAACCCAATTATAAAATGGGCAAAAGATATGAATAGACATTTCTCTAAAGGGGAAATACAAACCACCAAAAAGCACATGAAAAGATGCTCATCTTCGTTAGCTATTAAGGAAATGCAAATCAAAACCACAATGAGATATCATCTCACACTTATAAGAATAGCAGCTATCAAATAAACAGGAAACTACACGTGTTGGAGAGGATATGGAGAAAAAGGAACATTTATTCACTGCTGGTGGGAATATAAAAATGGTATAGCCACTGTGGGATATAGTTTCGTGGTACCTCAGAAAACTAAATACTGAGTTGCCCTATGACCCAGCAATTCCACTCCTTGGTATGTACCTGGAGTATATACTCCAGGAAGACCTGAGGGCAGGGACACAAACAGACATTTGCACATTGATGTTCATAGCAGCATTATTTATAATTCCCAAGAGATGGAAACAATCTAGGTGTTCATCAGCAGATGAATGGATAAACAAAATGTGGTATATACATATGATGGAATATTATGCTGCAGGAAGAAGGAATGAGGTCATGAAGCACATGACAAGATGGATGAACCTTAAGGACATAATGCTAAGTGGAATAAGTCAGACACAAAAGGACAGATATTGTATGACTTCACAAATATGAACCAACTAGAAGGTCTTGAAGAGAAACAGAAGGTCTTGAAAGAAGCATGAGAAAAGCAATCCACTACATACAAGGGGAAATACATAAGACTGACATCAGACTACTCAACAGGTATTGTGGAAACAAGAAGGCAGTGGTATGATATTTTTAAATCCTGAATGAGAAAGGCTTTCAATCAAGAATTCTTTATCCAGACAAGTTATCCTTCAAAATTCAGGGAGAGATTAAAATCTCCAAGGACAAAGAAAAATTGACAGAACTAGTCAACAAGAGACCAGCCTGACAAGTAATACTAGAGGGAGCCCTGTCAGCTGACAATAACAGGAGATGGAGGCCTGGAGGGCAAAGAATCAAAGAATCAAAGTAAAGACAATTTAAAGGAAAAGAGACAGTGAAGGAAAATAATGTGCAAAATAAAACAAAAAGACAAAATGGCAGAATCAAGAGTTGCTTTTACAGTAATTACTTTGAATGTTAATGGACTAAACTCACCAATTAAAATATACAGACTGACAGAATGGATCAAAAAAATAATCCATCTATATGCTGTTTACAAGAGATGCATCTTAGACTCAAGGACACAGTTAGATTGAAAGTGAAAGGATAGAAAAAGATCTTCTATGCAAGCTGTAACCAAAAGAAAGCAAGAGTAGCTATACTAATAGCAGACAAAATAGACTTTAAATGTAAAGCTGTCATAAAAGACAAAGAAGGACACTACATATTAATAAAAGGACATTCACCAGGAAGAAATAATAATCATAAATATGTACATTCCCAATCAAGGAGCTTCAAAGTACTTGAGTCACATATTGGAAAAACTGAAGGGAGCTATAGACATATCAACAGTAATAGTAGGAGACTTCAATACCTCTGTATTAGCTAGGGTTCTCTAGAAAAACAGAATCGGCAGGAAATATCCATAGATATAAAATTTATAAAAGTATCTCATGTAACGTGGGAATGTACAGTCTAAAATCTGTAGTGCAGGCTGTGAAGCTGACGACTCTGATGAAGGGTCTGGACAAACTCCACAGGAAAGGCTTACTGGCTGAAGCAGGAAGAGAGACTCTCTCTTCTGAATCCTCCTTAAAAGCCTTCCAGTGATTAGATTAAATGTAACTCATTGCTGAAGACACACCCCTTGGCTGATTACAAATGCAATCAGCTATGAATGCTGCCAATGTGATCATGATTTCTGTGGGAACAGCTGTCACTGAGCTGGAGTCCTTAAACACAGTGGGGATGACCGATCCCAAGTTGGCAGAAACCAGGTGGCAGCACTTAATTACCAAAGATAATGTGGACATGACTATCATAATTCACAGCAGACTCAAAGCAGGAGTCAAAATAATCTGACTCAGAGACTTGTGGCATTGCCTAGTAGCTCATAGGATACCATAGAAGTATAATAGATGGACAGTCTTCTAAATTCTTGTTTGAGTTTTATAAGCAAAAGAGTTCTAGGTCAAGTGAACAGAAGTCTAACTTGAATTACAAAAATGGAGAGTCATGGCCCCTTATTCAATTTTCAGGCTTGAGACAGTTTACAGAACCAGAGCCCTTGAATGAGGGGGAGGCCAGGTCCTTTTAGGGGAGGACCCTGTTACACTGCCACAAATTTATACTGTCAATCTTCCTCCAAGCCTTCCCCAAGGAGACCAATGGCCTTTTACTAGGGTAACTGTGCATTGGGGAAAGGGAAATGATCGGATATTTTAGGGATTATTGGACACTGATTCAGAAGTGACATTAACTCCAGGGGACCCAAAATGTCACTCTGGCCCACCAGTTAGAGTGGGGGTTTATGGAGGTCAGGTGATCAATGGAATTTTAGCTCAGGTCCATCTCACAGTGGGTCCAGTGGGCCCATTCTGTAGTTCTTTCCCCAGTTCCAGAATGCATAATTGGAATAGACATACTGAGCAACTGGCAGAATCCCCACACTGGCTTTTTGACTCATGGAGTGAGGGCAATTATGGTGGGAAAGGCCAAGTGGGAGCCACTAGAACTGCCCCTACCTAGCAAAATAGTAAATCAGAAGCAATACCAGATTCCTGGAGGAAGTGCATAGATTACTGCCACTCTTAAGGACTTGAAGGATGTAGGGGTGGTGATTCCCACCATATCCCCATTCAACTCTCCTATTTGGCCTGGGCAGAAAACAGATGGGTCTTGGAGGATGACAGTGGATTATTGTAAGATCACCCAGGTGATAACTCCAATAGCAGCTGCTGTTCCAGATGCGGTATCACTCCTTGAGCAAATCAATACATGCCCTGGTACCTGGTATGCAGCTATTGGTCAGGCAAATGCTTTTTTTTTCAATAGCTATTAGCAAGGACCACCAGAAACAGTTTGCTTCCAGCTGGCAGGGTCAGCAATATAGTTTCACTGCCTACCTCAGGGGTGTATCAACTCTCCAGCCCTATGTCGTAATCTTGTCTGCAGGGACCTTGATCATTTCTTCCTCCCACAAGACATCACACTGGCCCATTATATTGATGATATCATATTGATTGGACCTAGTGAGCAAGAAGTAGCATTTGCTACTTACTTACTGGTAAGGCATTTGCATGTCAGAGGATGGGAGATAAATCCAACAAAAATACAGGGGACTTCCACCTCAGTGAAATTTCTAGGTGTCCAGTGGTGTGGGGCATGTCGAGATATCCTTTCTAAAGCGAAGGATAAGGTGCAGCATCTGGCCCCTCCTATGCCCAAAATAGAGACACAATGCCTAGGTGGTCTCTTTGGATCTTGGCCACAACATATTCCTCATTTGGGTGTGCTGCTCTGGCCCATTTATTGATGAATAGAAAAGCTGCTAATTTTGGGTGGGGACCTGAACAAGAGGAGGCCCTGTGACAGGTCCAGACTATTCTACAAGCTTCTCTGCCACTTGGACCATATGATCCAGCAGATCCAATGGTGCTGGAAGTGTCAGTGGCAAATAGAGGTACTGTTTGGAGCCTTTGGCAGGTCCCTATAGGAGAATCACAATGCAGACCCTTAGGATTTTGGAGCAAAGCCTTACCTTATGCAGTGAATAACTACTCTCCTTTTGAGAAACAGCTTATGGCCTGCTATTGGGCCTTAGTAGAGACTGAACGCTTAATCATGGGCCACCAAGTTACCTACCATGAGACATGAGTTGCCTACCATGAGCTGGGTGTTGCTGACCCACCAAGCCATAAAGTTGGGTGTGCACAGCAGCACTCCATCATAAAATGGAAATGGTACGTACAGAGCAGGTCCTGAAGACACAAGTAAGTTATATGAGGAGTCACCCAAATGCCCATGGTCTGCACTCCTGCCACATTACCTTCTCTTTACCAGACCAGATCTATGGCCTCTTGGGGAGTTCCTTACAGTGAATTGACTGAGGAAGAGAAAACTCGGGCCTGGGTCAGCACAATATACAGGTACCACCCAAAAGTGGACAGCTGCAGTACTGCAACCCTTTTCTGGGGTGTCCTTGAAGGAGAGTGGTGGGGGATATCCTCCCAGTGGGCAGAACTTTGAGCAGTGCACCTGGTTGTTCACTTTGCTTGGAAGGAGAACTGGCCAGAGACGCATTTGTATGCTGACTCATGGGCTGTTGCTGATGGTTTGGCTGGATGGTCAGGGACTTGAAAAGACCTCTTTGTCTGGGGAAGAGGTATGTGGATGGACCTTTTTGAGTGGTCTAAAAACATGAAGATATTTGTGTCCCATGCACACCAGAAGGTGACTTCAGCAGAGGAATGTTTTAATAATCAAGTGCATAAGATGACCCGTTCTGTGGATACCAGTCAGCCTCTTTCTCCAGCAACTCCTGTCATTGCCCAATGGGCTCATGAACAAAATGGTCATGGTGGTAGGGATGGAGGTTATGCATGGGCCCAGCAACATGGACTTCCACTCACCAAGGCTGACCTGGCTATAGCCACTGCCGAGTGCCCAATCTGCCAGCAGCAGAGACCCACACTCAGCCCCTGATTTGGCACCATTCCCCAAGGTGATGAGTTGGCTACATAATGGTAGGTTGATTACATTGGACCCCTCCCTTCATGGAAGGGGCAGCGATTTGTTCTAACTGGAATAGACCCATACTCTGGATATGGGTTTTCTTTCCCTGCACACAATGCTTCTGCCAAAACTATCACCCGTTGGCTTACAGAATGCCTTATCCATCGACATGGTATTCCACCCAGCATTGCTTCTGATCAAGGAGCACACTTCACACCAAATGAAGTGAAGGAATGGGCACATGTTCATGAAATTCTCTGGTTTTACCATGTTCCCCATCATCCAGAAGCAGCTGAATTGTGAGAACGGTGGAGTGGCCTTTTGAAAACTCAATTACAGTGCCAAGTAGGTGGCAATACCTTGCAGGGCTGGGTAATGTTCTCCAGGAAGCTGTGTATGCTCTGAATCAGCATCCATTGTATGGTGCTGTTTCTCCCATAGCCAGGATGCATGGGTCCAGGAACCAAGCAATGGAAATGGGAGTGGCACCACTCACTATTACCACTAGCGGTCCATTAGGAAAATTTTTGTTTCCTATCCCTGCAACCTTGAGCTCTACTGGTCTATAGGTTTTTAGTTCCAGAAGGGGGAGTGCTTCCATCATGAGAAACAACAATGATTCCATTGAACTGGAATCTAAGGCTGCCACCTGATCACTTTGGGCTACTCATGTCCCTGGATCAACAAGCCAAGAAGAGGATTACTTTACTGGCTGGGGTGACTGACCATGCCTATCAGGGGGAAATAGGACTGCAACTCCACAATGGAGGTAAAGAAGAGTTTTCTTGGAATATAGGAGATCCCCTAGGGTATCTTTTAGTACTATCATGCCCTGTGATTAAAATCAATGGAAATCTGCAAAAACCCAGTCCAGGCAGCACTACCAATGGCTCTGAAACTTTAGGAATGAAGGTTTGTGTCACTCCACTAGGCAAAGAAACACAGCCAGCTTAAGTGCTTGCTGAGGGTAAAGGGAACATAGAATGGGTAGTGGAAGAAGGTAGTGACAAATATGAACTGTGACCACACGATCATTTACAGAAATGAGGACTGTAGTGTTGTTTTGTTCATGTTATAGTATTTAAGTTGTAAGATATCAAGTTTAAGAATGAATATTACCCAAGGACTTGTACCAGTTGTACGTGGGACAGTTGAGTATTGTTAGGTGAGAAAAAAAAATGTGTCCTTTATTGTTTTATATTTAGAGATTAAGTATGGTTAAAGGTGATGTGTATAGCTGCCAAGTTGAGAAGGGGTGAACTGTCATGTTCAGGTTCATGTGTCAACTTGGCCAGGTGGTAGTGCCTGTTTGTCTTGTTGGGCAAGTACTGGCCTATCTGTTGCTATGAGGACAACATCACACTCCACTATAGATAGAACAACCACACAGAGGATCAACAAGGAAACAGAGAACCTAAACAATAAGGTAAATAAATTATATCTAGTAGATATACATCTAATAGATCATTACATCCCAAAACACCAGGATACTTCTCTAGTGCACATGGAACATTCTCCAGGATAGACCATATACTGGGACATAAACTTAGTCCCTATAAATTTAATAATAATTCTCAGAATAAAGTTGGAAATTAATAATTACCAAAGAACCAGAGCTTTCACAAATATATGGAGATTAAACAGCACACTCTTAAATAATCAGTGGGTGAAGGAATAAATTGCTAGAGAAATCAGTAAATATCTGGAGTGGAATGATAATGAGAATATAGCATATCAAAACTTATGGGATGTGGCAAAGGCAATGCTGAGAGGGAAATTTATTGACCTAAATGCTTATATTAAAAACAAGAATGAGCAAAACTTGAGGATTTAAATGCTCACCTGGAGAATTTAGAGAAAGAACAGCAAACTAACCCCAAAGCAAATAAAAGAAGAGAAATAATAAAGAATAAAGCAAAAATAAACAAACTGGAGAACAACAACAAAAAAGAATAGAAAGAACCAACAAAACTAAATGTTAGTTCTTTAAGAAAATTAATACAATTGATGGTCCCTTAGCTAAACTAACAAAGAAGAAAAGAGAAAAAATAAAATAAAAAATAAGAGGGGGCTAGTTACCACAGATCATGAAGAAATTAAAAAAATCATTAGAGAATATTATGACCAACTATATGCTAACAAACTACACAACTTAGATGAAATGGACAAATTCCTAGAAACATGAGAATTACCTACAGTGACTTGAGAAGAAATACATGATCTCAACAAACCAATTACAATTAAAGAGATTCAATCACTCATCAAAAATCTTCCCACACAAAAAGCCCATGACTAGATGGCTTCACAGAATTTTATCAAACGTTTCAAAAAGTGCTAATGCCAATCCTGCTCAAACTCTTACAGAAAATTGAAGAAAAATGGCCGCTACCTCCCTCATTTTATGAAGCTAACATTACTCTAATACCAAAATCAGATAAAGGTGACACAAGAAAAGAAAACTACAGACCAATCTCCCTAATGAACATAGATGTGAAAATTCTTAACAAAATTCTAGCAAATCATATCCAGCACTACATTAAGAGAATTATACATCATGATCAGGTGGAATTCATACCAGAAATGCAAGGGTGATTCAACATAAGAAAATCAATCAATATAATACACACATTAACAAATAGAATGGGAAAAATTATATGATCATATCAATTGATGCTGAAAAAGCATTAGAAAAATCCAGCATTCTTTCCTGATAAAACCACTTCAAAAGTTAGGTATCAAAGGAAACTTTCTCAATGTCATAAAGATCATATATGAAAAACCCATAGCCAGCATCACTCTTAATTATGAGAAATTGAAAGCATTCCCCTTGAGGTTAGAAATGAGACAAGGATGCCCATTGTCACCACTATTATTCAACATTGTATTAGAAGTACTAGCTGGAGCAATTAGACAGGAGAAAGAAACGAAAGGCATCCAAATAGGAAAGGAAAAAGTAAAATTTTCATTATTTGCAGATGACATGATCCTATATTTAGAAACCCCTGAGAAATCTACAGCAAAACTACTTGAGCTAATAAACAAATTCAGCAAAGTAGCAGGATACAAAATTAATGTACAAAAATCAGCAGTGTTTCTATACATGAGCAATGACCTATATGAGGTAACAACTAAGGAAAAAATTCCATTCAGAATAGCGACCAGAAGAATTAGCTGTCTAGGAATAAGTCTAACAGTTATGCGAGGACTTATATGCAGAAAATTACAAAAAAAAATGCTAAAAGAAATTAAAAATGACCTAAATAGTTGGAAAGATATTCCATGCTCATGGATAGGAAGATTGAATATCATCAAGATGTCAAGTCTACGAAACTGATCTACAGATTCAATGCAATGCCAATAAAAATCCCAACAACCTTCTTTTTTGAAGACTTGGAAAAACTGGTTATCAAATTCATATAAAGGGTAACAGTGGCTCAGTGGCAGAGTTCTTGTTTGCCATGCCAGAGATCTGGGCTCAGTTCCCAGTGCCTGCCCATGTAAAAAAAAAAAAAAATTATATGGAAGTCAAGAATGCTTGTATGTTTGTTTGTTGTTTATAATAAAATATTTTTAAACTTTATATGGAAGGTAAAGAGCCCTCAGATAGCTGAAGATATCCTAAAAATGAAGAGTGAACTGGGAGGTGTATCACTTCCTGACTTTAAAGCTTACTATAAAGCCACAGTGGTCAAAACAGCATGGTACTGGCACAAAGACAGAGGACTGACCAGTGGAATAGAATCAAGAGCTCAGATATTGACCACCAAATTTATGGGCATTTGATTTTCAATAAGGCCCCCAAATCCACTGGATTGGGACAGAATAGTCTTTTCAATAAATGGGCATGAGAGAACTGGATTTCAATAGCCAAAAGAGTGAAAGAGGACCCCTACCTTACAGCCTATACAAAAATCAATTCAATATGGATCAAAGACCTAAATGTAAAAGCCAGTACCATAAAACTTCTAGAAAAAAACATAGGGAAACATCTTCAAGGTCTAGTAATAGGAGGAAGCTTCTTAAACTTTACACCTAAAGCACAAGCTATGAAAGAGAAAACAGGCAAGTGGGAACTCCTTAAGATCCAGAGCTTTGGGCCTCAAGGACTTTGTTAAAAAGGTGAAGAGGCAGCCAATTCAATGGGAGAAAATATTTGGAAACCACATATCGTATAAAGGCTTAATATCCTGCACACATAAAGAAATTATACAGCTCAACAACAAAAGAATAAGCAACCCAATTATAAAATAGGCAGAGGAAATAAATGGGCACTTTTCTGAAGAGCAAATACAGATGACTACAAAACATATTGTGTTAGTTAGATTCAGTTGTCAACTTGGCCAGGTGAGCATACCTAGTTCTGTTCCTGTGGACACAAGCCAATGGTACGTGAACCTCATCTGTTGTTAATTACATCTGCAGTCGGCTAGGAGGCGTGTCTGCTGCAATGAGTGACATTTGACTTAATTGGCTGGTGCTTAAATGAGAGAACGCAATGTAGCACAGTCTAGCAGCTCAGCATTCCTCATCTCAGCACTAGCAGCTCAGCCCAGGCCTTTGGAGATGCAGAAAGAAGTCACCCTGGGGAAAGTTGTTGGAACCCAGGGGCCTGGAGAGAAGACCAGCAGAGACCATCTTGTGCCTTCCACGTAAGAAAGAACCTCAGTGGAAAGTTAGTTGCCTTTCCTCTGAAGAACCAACAAAATAAATCCCCTTTTATTAAAAGCCAATCCGTCCCTGGTGTGTTGCATTCTGGCAGCTAGCAAACTAGAACACATATGAAGAGTTGCTCATCTTCATTGGCTATAAAGAAATGCAAATTAAGACAGCAATGAGATATCATTTCACACCTATAAGAATGGCTGCTATTAAACAAACAGAAAGCTATAAATGTTGGAGAGGATGTGGAGAAATTGGAATACTTATTCACTGTTTGTGGGAATGTAAAATGGTTTAGCTGCTGTGGAAGTCAGTTTGCCGATTCCTAAGAAAACAAAATATTGAGTTGCCCTTTGACCTGGCAATACCACTACTAGGTATATGCCCAGAAGAGTTGAGGGCAGTGACATGAGTAAACATTTGCACACCAATGTTCATAGTGGCACTATTCACAATTGTCAAGTGATGGAAACAATCCAGGTGTCCATCAACAGATGAGTGGATAAACAAAATGTGGTATATACATATGGTAGAATATTATGCAGTATTTGGACAAAATGATATCTTAAAACATATGACAATGTGGATGAACCTTGAGGACATAATGCTGAGTGAAATAAGCCAGACACAAAAAGACAGATACTGTCTGATTCCATTATTTTGATTCTGATAAAGCCATCAGTGTTTTGGAGCAGTTAGAAGGAAAAATCTAAGATGAGGGCATGGTAGCCTATGACAAACTCTAGGACTGTTCTGTAGCTGCTTGTTGAAATGTGAAAATTATTGCTTTTTTTCTTTCTTTTCTTTGTATGTATGTTATATTACACAACAACAAAAAATGGTTTAAAAAACTATAGGCAATTATAGTAATTTTAGATAAAATAAATTCCTGAAATCATAAATTTGAAAATATTTAGTAACATAGCTCACTATTATAGGAAAGTTGATATTTGTAAAAACTTTTTACTTGATATTTTGAGAATGCACACAGTTTTGATAGTTAATCAAATGGTATTTAAAATAGTGTTTAATATTTAGAATTTAAGAAACTCTGATGTCTGTATCTATAGATTTTTTCTTCCTTGCTTTAATTTTAAATTGGGTTATGAAACATTGTACAAACAGGCTTTATGATGATTACTTGGATATTTTTTCTTAATATGCGTATGGATAAGCTAACTAAGATATCCATTTTAGGTGGTTAAAACGTCCATATGTTAATTGTAAAAATATTTGTATCTTCATATTTTCCTGAAATCAGGAAAATATTTAGTAACATAAGTAACTATGTAACTTTCTACTGATATTTTGAGAACAGTCACAGTTTTGACACCTGATCTAAGTTAGTTTTTTAATACTTAGAATTTAAGAACTTTGCTATATGAATTTGTAGATTTTTTCTTGTTGCCTTAATTTTAAATTGGTTTATGAAGCTTACTGCACAAACACAGGCTTTACAGTGATTACATGGATATTTTATTTAAATATGCCTATAATTAAGCTAACTAAGATATCCATTTTTGGTGGTTCTAAGTGCATTGTTGTTTTTCTAAATAAAAAATAAATTTAAAATGCTATATAGTCATACAATTAAAAAAAATCAAGGCTACTGGAACATAGTTCAGCAGTTTCAGGTACTTCCCTCTAGCCACTCCAATGCACCATAATCTGAAAAGGAATGCCTATATACTGCATAAGAATAACCTCCAGGATATCCTCTCGACTCTGTTTGAAGTCTCTCAGCCACTAAAACTTTATTTTGTCTTATTTTTCTCTTGTCTCTTTTGTCAAGAATGCTTTCTCAATTCCATGATGCCAGGTCCTGGCTCATCCCAGGAGTCCTATTCATATTGCCAGGGAGATTTACACCCCTGGGAGTCATGTCCTATGTACAGGGGAGGGCAGTAAGTTCACCTGCCAAGCTGGCTTAGAAAGAGAAGCCACATCTGAGCAACAAAAGAGGTTCTCTGGGGGTGACTCTTAGGCATAATTATAAGTAGGCTAAGCTTCTCCTTTTGCAGGAATAATTTTCATAGGGTTGAACCCCAAGATTGAGGGCTTAGCCTACTGAATTTGTTGTTTCCACTGCTTATGAGAATATCAAGAATTTTCCATATAGGGAAATTTAATGTTTCCTTCTTTTCCCCCAATCGTTTGCAAATACTTTTTATCCCCAATACTTTGCAAATGCTTTTTATTCTCTGCCAACTAATTTTTAACACAGGGACAAAAACCATGCAGTTTGGAAAGAATAACTTCTTAACAAACTATGCTGAAAAAACTGGCTCTCCATTTGCAAAAAAGAAAGAGAACCTCTACCTCATGCCTTATACAAAAATCAACCCAGAATGAATCAAAGACCTAAATATAACAGCCAAAATTATCAAACTCCTATGGCAGAATGTAGGGAAGTATCTCAAAGACCAAGTGTCAGGCAATGGTTTTGTAGAATTTACATCCAAATCGAAAACAACAAAAGAAAAAAAAAATAGATAAATGGGACTGTATCAAAATTTAAAGCTTTGTTCCTCAAAGAATTTTAACATGAAAGTAAAATGACAACCTAGAAATGGGAGAAAATATTTGGAAACCACAAATCCGATAAAGGTTTAACATCCAGAATATATAAAGAAATACTTCAACTTAACAACAGAAAAGCAAACAAATCAATTAAAAAATGGACAGCACACTCGAATAGAAATCTCTCTAAAGAAGATATACAAATGGTCAGAAAGCACATGAAAACTACTTAACATCGTTAACTATAAAGAAATGCAAATCAAAATGAGCTACCATTTCACACCCATTAAATGGCTGCCATTAATAAATCAATATAACAAGTGTTGCAAGGATGCAGAGAAATAGGAACATTCATTCATTGTGGTAGCATTGTACAATAGTGCAACCACTGTGGAAGACAATTTGGCAGTTCCTCAGAAAGCTAAGTATAGAACTACTGTATGACCCAACAATCCCACTACTAGATATATACCCAAGAGAATTGAAAGCAGGGACTTGAACAAAAATTTGCATACTGATGTTCATAATGGCATTATTCAAAATTGCCAAAAGATGGAAGCATCTTAAGTGTCCATCATCTGATGAATGGATAAATAAAATGTGATATATATATAATGGAATATTGGGCCATAAAAAAGAATTAAGTCTTGAGTCATACCCATAACATGGATGCACCTTGAAGACATTATGGGAGTGAAATAAGCCAGAAACATTATGGTATTATATATATATGATATTATATATATGATCATATTATATGATTCAGCGATGTGACAGAATTAGAATAAAAATAAGAAAACTCAGAATCTAGAACATGGGTTTCTAGCATGGAGATCGGGAATGTGAAGTTAAGGCTTAAAATGCACAATGGTTTTTATTTAGAATGATGGAAACATTTTGATATTGGGCAGTGGTAATGGTAGCATAACATTTTGAATAGAATTAACAGCACGGAGATAGATAATGGCATATTACAAACAAACAAACTACACAAACAGGGAGCCCTAAATTAAACCATGGACTATAATTATTCATACAGTTATAAAAATGTGCTATCACCAATTGTAAAAAATGTTTCATACCAATGCTAGGTGTTATTAAGAGGGTGGTATAAGAAAGTCCTGTAATTTTGCATGATTTTTCTGCAAGCCCAAAACTTCTCTAATAAAGAATAAAAATGATATTTAATAAAATCTGTGGGTTTCAATTAGGTGATTTTACTACCTTTAATGCATTTTTTAAAAGACTAAAAATACATTAGGTTTTGTTGCATTCCACTGAACCATAAACAAAACTCATCCCAGAGGAAGAAATAGGGAAGACTCAGCCAGTATTGTTCCAAACTATCTATAAGGGGGCTAGTTGTGATTCTAAAGAAAGAGGTACAGTACTCAACCTTTTAAAAAGTGCATACTCCCCCTTAGCTGCAGTGAGAATATCCAAGGCCATGTGGTTTAGTGGCAGCACGTTGTACATAATCATGGTTTCTTGAGGCTGTGCTCAGTATCATTAAGGACAATGGCTATAAAATTTTGTAAGGTTTGTATCTTGATTTTGATGTCAATATCACCTTCTTGGGGAATAAAAGTAGTTTAAATAACCCCACCAAGATAATACAGATTTGCTCTACCTCCCTCTCCAAATAAGCTCATTTTAAAGCCCTAGGATTGTGTATGGTATCTATTCTAGTTTGCTAGCTGCCAGAATGTGATATGCCAGAAGTGGAATGGCTTTAAAAGGGCAAATCTGTTATGTCACAAATTTACAATTTAAAACTGTGAAAATGTCCAAATTAAAGCAAGGCTATAGAAATGTCCAATCTAGGTCATCCAGAGAAAGATACCTTGGTTCAAGAAGACTGATGACATTCAGGATTTTTCTCTCAACTGGAAAGGCACACGGCAAACATGGCAACATCTGCTAGCTTTCTTTCCAGGTTTCTTGTTGCATGAAGCTCCCCCAGGGGCGTTTTCCTTCTTCATCTCCAAACGTCTCTGGCTGCATGGGATCTTGTGGTTCTTGTGACTTTTTAGCTTTTTCCAAAATGTTTCCCCTTTTAAAGGATTCCAGTAAACTAATCAAGACCCACCTGCAACAGGAGGAGTCACAGCTCCCTCTAATCAAAGGTTAATATCCACAATTGGGCAAGTCACAGCTCTGTGGAGATAATCTAATTACGTTTCCAACCCACAGTGCTGGGTAGGGATTAAAAGAAGTGGCTGCCTCCACAAGATGGATCAGGATTAAAACATGGCTTTTTTAGGGCAAATAATCCTTTCAAACTAGCACAATATCTGAGAGTGCATCCAGAGGGAGCCAAGAGTAAAATTCCTTATCCACCATGGTGTAGCCGCCATCATGTTTGTGCTCCATAACCATTGTGTGCTGTTGCAGGAAATCCAATATCAGAAGCAAAATAGTCATTGATAGTAGGGCAATTATATGGGAGCATGTTTTCAGGAGACACATAGCCCAGATATGTAGTTTATTTGGTTCATGGTATTTTGTTAGTGTTGTTGTTCCCAAAAAAGTGAGGCACATCATCATAGTATTCCCATGGTAGGAGTTAGCCAAATAAATCTATCCTACAATTGGGCATTTGACCCCCACTGGCAGAAGGTTATATTCTTTTCGGGCATTTTGCACCTTCCTCCTGGCTTCTCTTTCTGAGGCTTTTCTGGAAAAAGTCAGGTTGTGTCCCTGGTGTTTAACCTTGACTTGACAGTATCACCAATGATGAATGTTCAAGGTTGATGCTTCTTTCTGTTCTTTGATCCAGCATTGGGTAGTCTCCCAAACACAATCTTAAAGGAGATTGACCAACCAGGAAGTGCCTCCATAGCTGCCCTAAGACGTGAGGCCTCAAATCCAACAGTTGGATTTATTGTGTGTGTCTGTTGCACAGTGAGCCCAAGATAAAAACATATTTTTAGTAGTTTTCCAGACATTTTATTAAGCACTTAACTAAGAAAGACAGCATAAGCAATCAACAGAAAGGCAAGAACTTGTTAGGAGCACGTGGGGTGATCTTGCCCTTCTACTAATATGAGACTAATGTTGCTTCCTCTTCTGGAAATGACCTTTGCCTTGGCAAGGACTCACCTGGGCTAACTATATCATACCTTTCATCCTTACTCAGGAGGGGCCACCACCTCCATGTTAATAGTGTTAATGGTAATCTGGTGCATTGTTGCACACTGTTGGCTGTAGCCAATGGTTTGTCTGGGTGATCTGGGGACTTGTAAGGAATATAACTGGAAAATTGGTAATGAGGAGGTGTGTGAAAGAGGTATGTGGATATGCCAGTTTTAATGGGCAAAAAAAAATGTGAATACATTGGTGTCTCATGTGAATGCTCACCATAGAGGGACCTCAGCAGAGGAGGATTTTTAAAATGAAGTGGTGAGGGTAACTCATTTGTGGATACTAAGCTACCTCTTTCCCCAGCCACTCTTGCAATTGCCCAATGGGTTCATGAACAAAAGACCATGGTGGCAGGGATGGAAGTTATGCATGGGCTCAGCAACATGAACTTTCAGTCACCATGGCTGACCTAGCCATAGCCACTGTTGAATGTGCAATCTCACTGCTGAGTGATCAATACTCAGTTCCTGATTTGGGACCATTTCCCTTCTAGCTGGTGGCAGGTCGATTACACTGGGCCCTCTCCATCATGGAAGAGGCAGCATTTTCTTGTTACTGGAATAGACACTTACTCTGGACATGGATTTGCCTTTCCTGAATCCAAATCATCTGCCAAAACTACCATTAATGGAATTACAGAAAGCCTTCTTTGCAATAATGATATTCCACATAGCATTGCTTCTGATCAAGGAACTCACGAATAGCAAAGGAAGAACAGCAAAGGGCCCATGCTCATTCCTATTACTCTGAAGCAGCTGACTTGATAGAATGTTTAAATGGCCCTTTGAAGACTCAGTTACAGCACCTGCAGGTTGGTAATACCTTACAGGCCTAGAGGAATGTTTCAGAAGGTTGTGGTATACTCACTCAGCATCAAGGATATGATGTTGTTTTCCCATAGCTAAGACTCTCGGGTCCAAGAATCAAGACAGGTGAAAATGGTAGTGGCACCCCTCATTATTACCCCTAGTGATCTACCACTAAAATGCTTTGCTTTTTGTCCCTATAAACTAACGCTCTGCTCACAAACAAATGGGCTTTTTGCATTCAGGATACTTGTATCTATTTTGCTGGATTAAATTTGTGGCTGGTCTTTGAATAAATCATATCTGTATTGATATCCTGGCTCTTATATCTTTTAATAATATGTTCTTTGAAAGTTATTTAACTCTTCTGAGCCATATATTCTATAAACTTCTGGGCTTTATTTGACATTTATATAAGTATGTAGCATGGTCTTCATCACAGAAAAGATTTTTCACAAATGTTATATTTCCTAACTCCTATTAAAAACATAAATTTCATAGATAAAGAATTTATATTCAGTAAAATTCATCCATTTTATATACACATCTTGATGAGCTTTGACAAATGTATATAACATCACAATCAAGATATAGAATACTTCAATATTACAAAAAAGTCATGACCACTTTTTTATTGGAGAAGTTATATGTTTACAGAAAAGTTAGGCATAAAATATAGGGTTCCCATATATGACCCTATTATTAACAGCTTGCATTAGTGTGGCAAATTTGTTAAAGCTGATGAAAGAACATTTTTATAACTGTACTATTAACTATAGTCCATGGGTTATATTTGGGTTATGTAGTCCTATATTTTGTCTTTATTCTTATTCTATTAACTTGTATACAACCTAAAATCTCCCCCTTTAAACCATACCTAAATGCATAATTAATTGCTATTAATTATGATTATGATGTTGTGCCACCATAAACACCATCAATTTCCAAAAATTTTCTATCACTCTAGATAAAATCTCTGTACAGTTTAAGCATTAATTCTCCATTCTCTATCTTCCTCTGCTCCCGGTAACCTATATTATAGTTTCTGACTATGCATTAGTTTGTTTTAATTATATCATATCAGTTAAATCATACAATATTTGCCCTTTTCTGTCTGACTAATTTCACTAAACATTATATCTTTGAGTTTGATCCATGTTCTTGCATGTATCAGAACTTCATTCCTTTTTATGGATTAGAGTATTCCATTGTAGGTATATACCGTATTTTATTTATCCATTCATTGGTTGACAGACAATTGGGTTGCTTCCATCTTTGAGTAATGCTTCTATGAATATTATTGTGAAAATATCTGTTTGAGTTATTGCTTTCAGTTCTTTGAATATTAGCATGGAAGTAGGATTATGTTTCATATGATAATTCTATACTTAACTATTTTATGGAACTGCCGAATGGTCTTCCACAGTGGCTGTACCATTTTACTTTCCCACACTAAATGTGTTCCTATTTCTCCACATTCTATCCAAGTTTATAATTTTCCATTTTTTATTGGAGAAATTTGTGGGTTTACAGAGCAATCATGCATAAAATACAGGATTCCTATACACCATCCCACCACCAACATATTGCATTGGTGTAGTACTTTGTTATAATTGAGGATAGCACTTTTTGTAGCTGTATGATTTTTAAATAGTAGTTACCTTTTTACAATTGATGAAAGATTATTAAAATATTACAATTAATTTATTAAAATATTATTATTAACTGTCATCCATTAGGTGACCACATTAGTTGTATTTTTTCACATATACTACTCTATTATTAACACATTGTATTAATGTCATGTGTTTATTTATAATTTATGAGAGAATATTCTTATATGGATACTATTAACTATAGTTCATTGCTACAAAGGATTCACTGTACTTTACAGTCCTATGTTTTATCTTTTAATTTTTATTCTAGTAAGATATACAACTTAAAGTTTCCCCTTCTAACCACATTTACCTATTTGTAATTCATCGCTGTTAATTACAGTCACAGTAATGGGCAACCATCATCACCACCTTTCATTTCCAAACATTTACAATCAATCTAAATAGAAATTCTATACAAGTTAAGCATCAATTCTCCATTTGCTGATCCCAGTCAACCCCCTGGTAACTTATATTCTGTATTCCAATTCTATGAGTTGGTTATGCTATTTAGTTTACAGCTTACAATATTTGCCCTTTTGTGTCTGGCTTATTTCAAGCTGCATAATATCCTCAAGGTTTATCTATGTTGTTGCCTGCATTAGTACTTAAATCCTTTTTGTGGCTGAATAATACTCTATTGTATATACCACATTTTGTATATTCATTCATTCATTGGTTGATGGTAACATGGGTTGCTTCCATCTTGGCAATTGTGAATAATGTCATTATGAACATTGATATACAAATTTCTGTTCAAGCCCCTGCTTTCAGTTTCTTGGGTAAATATCTAGTAGTGGGATTACCAAGTCATATGATAATTCTATACTTTGCTTTTTGAGGAACTGCCACGCTATCTTCCACAGTAGCTGCACCATTTTACATTGCCACCACCAATAAATTAGTGTTCCTAGTTCTCCACATCCTCTCCAACACTTGTAGTTTTTAGTTTTCTTTTTTTATATTAGCCATTCTAGTGTGTGTGAAATGATATTTCACTGTAGTTTTGATTTGCATTTTCCCAATGGCTAGTGATGTTGGGCATCTTTTCCTGTGCTTTTTAGTAATTTGTATATCCTCTTTGAAGAAATGTCTATTCAAGTCTTTTACCAATCTTAAAATTGGGTTGCTTGTTTATTGTTGAATTGTAGGATTTCTTTATATACTTCTGAATATTAAACCTTTATCAGATATGTGTTTTCAAATTAGTTTCTCTCATTTTGTAGGTTTTTGTGTTACTTTCATGAAAAATCTTTTGGTGCACTAAAGTTTTTAATTTTTTTCTTTTGTTGCTTGTGATTTAAATGTGAACTCAAAGAAACCACTGCCTAACACAGGGTCTTGTCTATGCTTCTATACATTTTCTTCCAGTAATTTTATATTTATAGCTCTCATATTTAGGTCTTTGATCCAGTTGATTTTGTGTATCATGTGTGGTAGGGGTCCACCTTCATTCTGGATGTTGATATCCAATTTTTGCAGTACCATTTGTTGAAGAGGCTAGTTTTTTCCCCCATTGAGTGGAATAAGCATGGCCATAAATGTGAGGGTTGACTTCTAAATTCTCAATTCAATCCCACTGATCTATCTGTCTACCATGCTGCTTTGATTACTGTGGCTTTGTATTAAGTTTTAATATCAGGAAGTGTGAGTCCTTCAGTATTCTTTTTCAAGACTTTTTGGCTATTCAGAGCCCCTTAACTTGCATGTAAATTTGATGATGGTCTTTCCCATTTTTGTAATGAAGGCTGTGAGAATTTTGCATTGAATCTATAAATCACTTCGGGTAGAATTGGCATGTTAACAATATTTAACTTTCCAATCATAAGCAGAACAATTCTTTCATTTATTTAGTTCTTCTTTGCTTTTTTTTAGAGCAAAGTTTTATAGTCTTCTAGATATAAGTTTTTTACATCCTTAAATTTATTCCTATATATTCAGTTCTTACAGTTGCTATTGTAAATGCATTTTTTTCAGATTGTTCATTGCTTGGGTGTAGGAACACTATTGATTTTTTTGGTATTGCTGTTGTACTTGCCACTTCATTGATTTCATTTATCAGCTCTAGTAGCTTTATTGACATATTTCAGGGTATTTTACATATAGGATCATGTCACCTACAAATATGGAAAGTTTTAGTGCTTCCTTTCCCATTTAGATGACTTTTATTTTTTTTTTCTTGCTTAATTGCTCTAGCTAGTACTTCCAGTACAATGTTGAATTACAGTGGTGAAAGTAGTCTCTTTGTCTTGTTCATGGTTTCAGGGGGAGAGATTTCTATCTCTCACTATTAGGGATGCTAGCTGGGAGATTTTCATATATGCCCTTTATAACATTGAAGAAGTTTCTTTCTATTTTTAGTTTTCTAAGTATTTTTATCAAGAAGGTGTGCTGGATGTTGTCAAATACCTTTTCTCTACCAATTGAGAATATTGTGATTTTTTCTCCTTTCTTTTTTTTTAATGTCGCATATTACAGTAATTGATTTTCTTATGTTGAAAAACACTTGCATAACTGAAATAAATCTTACTTGATCATGGTGTCTAATATTTTAGAGCTGTTGGATTCAGTATGCTAGTATTTTTTTGAGGATTTTTCTTGTACATTCATAAGAGATACTGGTCTGTAGTTTTCTTTTCCTGTGGTACCTTTATCTGGCTTTGGTATGAGTGGAATATTGGCCTATAGAATGTATTAGGGAGTGCTACCTCTTTAATTTTTCAAAGTGTTTGAGCAGGATTGGTGAAATTTTAATTTCTTGGAATGTCTGGTAAAATTTCCTAGTGAAACCACCTGTCCTGGGCTTTTCTTTGGAGTTTTAAAAAAAATTCTGATTTAATCTTTTTATTAGTTCTGGATTTGCTAAGATCTTCTATTTCTTCTTCAGTCAGATAGTGTAGTTTGTGTGTTTTTAGCAGTTTGTACATTTCATAAATAGGTTATCTAACTTGTTGACATACAGTTCTTTATAATATCCTCATCTAGACATTTTATTTTTGTGGAGTCAGTAGTAATGCCCTCCTTTTCATTTTTGATTTTAGTTATTTGTGTCTTCTCTCTTTTTTTCTCCATCAGTTTAGGTAAAAGTTAGCTGATTTTATTGATCTTTTCAAAGAATCAACTTTTGTTTTTGTTGATTTTTGGTTCTTTAGCCTCAATTTCATTGCCTCTACTCTAACTTTTGTTATTTTCTTCCTTCTACTGGTTTTGGGTTTAGCTTGCTCTCTCTCTCTGTTTTTTTCCTAATTCTTCCAGATTTGAGGTTAGGACTCTGATTTGAAATCTCTCTTCTTTTTAAAATTAAAGTATTTAAAGCTATAGGTTTCTCTCTCTTACTGTCTTTGGTACATTCCATAAGTTTTGGTATGTTACAGTTTCATTTTCATTTGCCTCAAGGTATTTCCTTATTTTCCTTGTTAATTTGTTTTTAACCTATTGTTTATTTAAAAGTAGGTTATTTGATTTCTACATATTTGTAAATTTTACATTTCACCCTTTGTCATTGATTTCTCCCTTCATTCCATTTTGGTCAGAAAAGATACATTGTATGATTTCAGCATTATTAAATTTAGTGAGATTTGTTTTGTGCCATAAGATATGGTGCATCCTGGAAAATGCTTCATACACACTCAAGAAGGTGATTCCTTGATTATTGTTTTAAGAGTTCTATATTGTCTGTTAGTTTTAGTTGATTTAGAGTTTTATTGGATTCTTATATTTCCTTATTTATCACCTTTCTAGATGTTCTATCCATCATAAAAGACGTGCTAAATTCACTTTCTGTTAATGTAGAACTGTCCATTTTTCCCTTCAAATCTGTCACTATTGACTTCATTTATTTTGGGGATTTCCTATAGCCTAATTTCCCTAATTCCTATTAGGTATATATGTATATATATTTATAATTGTTAATCTCTTTGTTGAATTCACCCTTATATTAGCATATAATGAACTTCTTTGCCCTTTGTAACAGTTTTTAACTTAAAGCTTATTTTATCTGATATTAATTTACCTTTCACAGCTCTGTTTTGCTTACTAGTTGGTATTGTAAATGTTTTTTACATCCTTTCATTATCAGCCTACTCATGTCTTTGAATTTAAGGTGAAACTCTTGTAGACAGCATATTATTGGGTTATGCTTTTTATCCATTTTGTAGATCTATGCCTTTAAGTGAAGAGTTTAATCCATTTATTTTTTTAAAAAAATATTTTTATTGAGATATCTTCATATACCATATAGTCCATCTAAAAAATACAATCAATGGCTTGAAATATCACCACATAGTTGTGTATGCATCACAATGATAATTTTTAAAACATTTGTATCACTCCAAAAAAAGAAGTACAAAGAAAAAAGGGAAACCCCATCCATTCCATACCACTTACCCTTCCCTCTCATTGACCACTAGTATTGCAAGCTACCCAATTTTTTTCACCACTTATCTCTCCCTACTGTTTATTTACTTTTTGCCCATATTTTTTTATTTATCTGTCTACATCCTGGATAAAGGGAGCATCAGCCACAAGGTTATCAAAATGACACTGTCACACAGTATAAGCCATATAGTTATACCGTCATCTTCAAGAATGAAGGCTACTGGAATTTAGTATAACAATTTCAGGTATTACCTACTAGCTATTCTAATATACTAAAATATAAATAGAATATCTATATAATACATAAGAATGACCTCTTGACTCTATTAGAAATCTCTCAGCCACTGGAATTTATTTTGTCTCATTTCTCTGATGCCTCTTTTAATCAAGAATGATTTCTAAATCCCATGATGCTGGGTCCCAGCTCATCCCCAGGAGTCATGTCCCATGATTCTGGGGAGATAGCATCCCTGGGAGTCATGTATGGGAGAGGGAAACTGAGTTGACTGCGAGAGTGAGGCCACACCTGAGCAACAAAAGAGGTTCTCCGGGGATGATGCTCAGACATAATTATAAGTAGGCTTAGCTTCCCCTTTGCAGGAATAAATTTCATAAGGGCAAGACTGAAGAATAAGGTCTTGGCCTATTAAATATTTTTTTACCCAAAGCTTGTGAGAATATCAAGAATTCCTCAGGATGGGAAGTTTAATATTTCCTCATTTTTCCCCAATCCCTCAAGGGAATTTTACAATACCTTTTTATTCTCTGCCCAGATTACTCTGGGATGTATCAGAACATCAGTAACCTGTACAAACCAACAAGATCTCACTCACTGTTCAAGATTCCATGTATTTATGGTGTTTGAATAAACTGACAACACAAGTTAAATTAGTGTGCTACAGAAAATATAAACTTTGCACCATATATCTCTTCCTTTGCTATCACACAGAAGTTGAAATTTTAAAATATAGACCATATCATCCTTTGCCTTGTATTCTAATTTACCTTAATCACATCCACATAAGCTTCATTCACATTTCCAGTTGAAGTCTGACCACTTTTTCAACTTTTTAAACATTTACTGTATGGAGTAATGCTGACTTTTATATTTTCAGATTCTAACTCTGAGTCTCAGGTGTCATAAAAACACCTAAAGTTTCTGAGAATGACCAAGTTATATACAAATAGCTCAACATATCAGATTTTGAAATAACAGTTACAACTCTGGAATATATGTGACTGCTGTAAGGGCCTACAATGCAGAAACCTTTACAATAGTCCTTAACCTGATAACCTATGCTCTCGATTTTAGTCTCCAATTTTGTATATTATAGTTAGTCTGTATGAGTAAGGCATGATAATATTTGTCTTTTTGTTTCTGACATTTCATTCAACATACTGTCCTCAAGATTAATTCACATAGTTGCATGCCTCACAACTTCATTCCTTCTTGCAGCTGCTCAGTCATCCATTGTATGTATACACCACAGTACCCCCTTCAATTCATCAGTCCATGTACCCTTAGGCCACCTCCATCCATTGCAAATTGTGAGCACTGCCACCATAAACACCAGTGTCCATTCATGTCCCCACTTTCAGTTCCTCCAAGTATACACCTAGCAATGGGGTTGCAGGATCATATGGCAACCCCAGCCTCTTATAGATCCACCACACTGCTGTCCAGCTGGGCTGCACAACTCAGCTTCCCTACCAACAGTGAATGTATCTCTCTCTCTCCACATTCTCTCCAGTACTTATATCTCTCTATTTTTTTAAAATTTGTTTGTTTTATTTTTGTTTGTTTTCTCTTCTCTCTGTGTTCATTTTTAAACAGTTTTATTCACAAATCATACAATCTAACCTAAGTAAAAAAAAAACTCAATGGTTCCTGGTGTAATCACATAGCCATGCCTTTACCACCACAATCTATATGAGGACATTTCTGTTTCTTCTGCAAATAATCACATACAGCTCTCCCATATCCCCCACTTATTGCCATTTAGTTTTGGCATGTTGACTTTGTCACATACAATGAAAGATACTACAGTGTTACTATTATATAGACCCTAGTTTGCATTGATTGTATTTATTTTCTGTACAACATCCCATTTTAAACATTTTATGATGTTGACATTAATTTATTCTCCCTATGCAAAACTATTTTCATACTTGTACATTTAATTACCATCACTGTCTAGTCTAGGCATCATTAAGTTATACCATCTCAGTCTTTATCCTCTATCTTTCCTTCCGGTGTTATACATGCCCTCTTCCCTCAACCATACCCACACTCAGCTTCATTCAATGTAATTATATTATTGTGCTACTATCAGATAGGATTTGTGCTATTCATTTCTGAATTTTTACAATCAGTCCTGTTGCACATTCTGTATTCCTTCAGCACCAAATGTCTAATTCCTACCCTCTTTCTATCTCCTGATAACCTGTGTTCTTAATTTTAGCTCTCAGAGTTCACTTATTAATGACAGTTCATATTAGTGAGACCATTTTTACTTTTGTTTCTGCCTAATTTCGCTCACCATAACATGGTCAGGGTTCATCCACGTTGTTATGTACTTCATGACTTTATTCTGTCTTAACAGCTGCATAATATTCCACCATATATATATATAAAACAGCTTGTTTAGCCACTCCTCTGTTGATGGACATTTTGTCTGTTTCCATCCCTTGGCATTCATGAATAATGCACTATAAGCATAGGTGTGCAAATGTCTGTTTGTGTCCTTGACTTCAGTTCCTCTGGATATATACCAAGTAATGGGATTGCTGGATCATATGGGAATTATATACTTAGTTTCCTGAAGAATACCAGCCAAATTGCCTTCCAGAATGGTTGCACTATTCTACATTCCCACTAACAGTAAATAAGTGTGCCTCTTTCCTCACATCTCTCATCCTCCCTAGGACCTATTGTGTTCTGTTTTTTGTTTTGTTTTGTTTTTTGTTTTGATAATGACCATTCTGGTGGGTGCGAGATAATATCTCATTGTGATTTTGATTTACATTTCCCTAATAGCCAATGAAGTTGAGCAACTTTTCATGTGCCATTTATCCATTTCCTTTCCTCTTCTGAAAAGTGTCTGTCTATTCTTTTGCCCTTAAATTGTGTTGACTTTTTGTTGCTGATTTGTAGAATCTCTTTATATTTTCTGGATATTAAACCCTTATCTAATATGTAGTATACAAATATTGTCTCCCATTTCATAGGCTGCCTTCTTAATTTCCTAACAAAATGTTTTGATGCAAAAAAGTGTTTAATTTTGAAGAACTCCCTTTTTTTTTAAATTTGTTACTTCTTTCATTGCTCACACTTTGAGTATAAGGTCTGGAAAACCACCTCCTGTCACAAGAGTCATAAGATATTTCCCTACATTTTCTTCTAAAAGTTTTATAGCCTTAGCTCTAATGTTTAAGTGTTTGATCCAGTTTGAGTTAATTTTTTGTATAGGGTATGAGATATGGGTCCTCTTTCGTTCTTTTGCATAAAAATATCCAGTTCTCCAAACACCATTTATTGAAGATGCTGCTCTCTCCCAGTTGGGTTGGCTTGACCACCCTTATCAAAGCTCAGTTCTCCATAGATGAGAGGATCTATTTCTGAACACTCAATTTCATTCCATTTGTCAAGATATCTATTTTTATGCAAGTACCATGTTATTTTGGCCACTGTAGCTTTGTAGCATGCTTTAAAGTCAGTGAGATCGTCTACTTCACTTTTCTTTCTCAAGATATTTTTAGGTGTTTGGGGCACCCTGTCCTTACAAATAGATTTGATTATCACTTTTTCTATTTCTGCAAAGTAAATTGTTGGGATTTTAATTAGTATTGCATTGAATCCAGAAATCTGTTTGGGAAGAATTGACATCTTAACTATATTTAGTCTTCCAAGCCATGAATATGTTATGCCCTTCCATTTATTTAGGTCTACCATGATTTCTTTAAGCAATTCTTGTAGTTTTTATGTGTAGATCTTTTATGTCCTTGGTTAAATTTATGCCTAAATATATGATTTTTTTGGTTGCTATTGTACATAGAATTTTTTTCTTGATTTCCTCCTCAGATTGCTCATTACTAGTGTATAGAAACACTACTGATTTTTGCATGTTGGTCTTGTACTCTGTCACTTCACTCTACTTATTTACTAGCTCTTGCATCTTTGCTGTATAGTTTTCAGGATTTTTGAAATATAATATTATCTGCAAACAGTAAGAGTTTTACTCCTTTCTTTCCAATTTGGATGCCTTTTATTTCTTTTTCTTCTCTAATTCCTCTAGTTAGAACTTCCAGTAAATGTTGAATAACAATGGTGACAGTTGGCATTCTTGTCTTATTCCTGATCTTAGAGGGAGTTTTCAGTCTTTCCCCATTGAGTATGATGTTAGCTGTAGGTTTTTCACATATTCCCTTTATTGTGTCGAGGAATGTTCCTTGTATTCCTAACCTTTGACATGTTTTCATCAAGAAGGCATAGTGGCATTTGTCAAAAGGCTTTCTGCATCAATGAGATGATCATGAGGGTTTTTTTTATACCTTGATTTATTGAAGTGGTGCATTACATTAATTGATTTTCCTGTGTTGAACCAGCCATGCATACCTGGAATAAGTCCCATTTGGTCATGGTGTATAATTCTTTTAATATGCTGCTGAATTTTATTTGCAGGATTTTGTTGAGGATTTTTGCATCAATATTCATTAAAGAGATTGGCCTGTAATTTTCTTTTCTTATAGTATCTTTGCCTGCTTTTGGTGTTAGGGTGATGTTGGCATCATAGATGAGTTAGGTAGCTTTCCCTCCTCTTCAATTTTTTTGAAGAGTTTGAGCAGGATTGGTGCTGATTCTTTCTTGAATGCTTGGTAGAAATCACATGTGAGTCCATCTGGCCCTGGACTTTTCTTTTTGGGAACTTGTTAATGACTGATTCAATCTCTATTTGTGTTTGGTTTGTTGAAATCATCTATTTTTTCTCGAGTCAATGTTGGTTTTTCATGCCTTTCTAAGATGCTGTCCATTTTATCAACATTGCCTAGTTTGTTAGTATATAGTGGCTCATAGTATTCTCTCATTATCTACTTTATTTCTGCTAGGTCAATAGTTGTGTCCCCTCTCTTGTTTCTGATTTTATTTATTTGCATCTTCTCTCTTTATTTGTCAGTCTACCTAAGGGTCCATTGATTTTATTGATTTTCTCCAATAAACAATTTCTGGTTTTGTTGATTTTCTCTATTATTTTCCAATAGTCTCAATTTCATTTTTTTCTTTTCTAATCTGTATTTCCTTCTTTTTGTTTGATTTGGGATCAGTTTACTGTTCTTTCTCTAGTTCTTCCAGGTGACAGTTAATTCATTGATTTTTGCTCTTTCTTCTCCTTCAATATAGGCAGTTAGGGCAAATATTTCCCTCTGACAACCGCCTTTTCTGAATCCTATAAATTTGATATCTTGTGTTCTCATTTTCATTTGCCTATATATATTTACTTATTTCTTCAATAATTTCTTCTTGACCAACTGGTTGTTTAAGAGTGTGTTGTTTATCCCACATATATTTAAGAATTTTCCAGCCCACTGGCAGTTATTGATTTCCAGTGCCATTCCACTATGACCTGAGAAAGTGTTTTGTATAATCTCAATCTTTAAAAATTTATTGATATTTGCTTTGTGGTCCAACATATGGTCTATCCTTGAGAATGATCCATGAACACTTGAGAAAAATGTGCATCCTGCTGTTCTGGGGTGTAATATTCTGTAAATGTTTGTTAAGTCTAGTTCATTTATTTTATTGTTCAAATCCTGTTTCCTTATTGATCCTCTGTCTAGATAATGTTTCCATTGATGAAAGCAGTGTATTGGAGTCTTCAACTATTATTGTAGAATTTTCTATTTCTCCCAACAGTGTCAGTGTTAGCCTCATGTATTTTGGGGCACTCTAGCTCATTGCATAAATATTTATGATGGTTATGTTTCTTGATAAATTGTTTGTTCCTTTTATTAATACATAGTGTCCTTCTTTGTCTCTTTTAATTGTTTTACATTTGAAATCTAATTAGTCAGATATTAGTCCAGCTACCCCTGCTCTTTTTTGGTTGTTGTTTCTGTGAAATATCTTTTTCCAACCTTTCATTTTCGATCTGTTTTTGTCCTTCAGTCTAAAGTGAGTCTCTTGTAGACAGCATATAGATGGGTCCTTTTTGTTTTTAATCCATTCTGCCAGTCTGTGACATTTGATTGGAGAGTTTAACCCATTAACAATTAATGTTATTACTGTAGAGGCAATACTTTCTTCTACCGAATTGACTTTTGGATTTTATGTGATAGCTTATTTTTTTCTCTTTTTATCTTTACTGATATTCTTCATTTCTACACTCTTCTCCTGACCTCTCTCTCCTGTCTTTTCCTACCTGCCTGTAGTGCTCCCTTCAGGTTTTCTTGTAGAGCAGTTCCCTGAGTCACAAACTCTCTCAGTGACTGTTTGCAAATATT
The DNA here is from genome assembly GCF_023851605.1 of Tamandua tetradactyla. Classification (NCBI taxonomy): domain Eukaryota; kingdom Metazoa; phylum Chordata; class Mammalia; order Pilosa; family Myrmecophagidae; genus Tamandua; species Tamandua tetradactyla. The sequence goes on from NC_135337.1 coordinate 50,062,027, forward strand.
TTAAACCATCCTTCCTTTTTGAAGGACATTTTTGCTGGGTATGGAGTTCTTGGTTGGCAGCTTTTCTCTTTCAGAATCTTAAATATATCATACCATTGCCTTCTCATCTCCATAGTTGTTCTAGATTGCTAGCTGCCAGAATGCATTATACCAGAGACAGGATGGCTTTTTAGAAAGGGGAATTAATAAGTTGCTAGTTTACAGTTCTAAGGTCGAGAAAATGTCCCAATGAAAACAAGTCTATAGAAATGTTCAATCAAAGGCATCCAGGGAAAGATACCTTGGTTCAAGAAGGCCAATGAAGTTCACGTTTTTTTTTTTCTCAAGTGGAAGAGCTCATGGCGAACACAGTCAGACTTTCTCTCTCAGCTGGAAGGGCACATGGTGAACACAGTGTCATCTGCTAGCTTTCTCTTCTGCCTTCTGGTTTCATGAAGCTCCCCGGGAGGTGTTTTCCTTCTTCATCATTGAAGGTTGCTGGCTCGTGGATTCTCTAATTTGTGGTGCTGCTCTCTCGAAATCTCCCATTCTCCAAAATGCTTCCTCTTTTATAGGACTGCAATAAACCAATCAAGACCCACCCAAATGGGTGGAGACATGTCATCACCTAATCCAGCTTAACAACCACTCTTGACTAAATCACATCATCTAGGGAGATGATCTGATTACAGTTTCAAACATACAGTATTGAATAGGGATTATTCTACCTTTATGAAATGGGATTTTGATTAAAACATGGCTTTTCTAGGGGGCATACATCCTTTTAAACCAGCACAATAGTTTTTTGCTGAGAAATCACTATATAGTCTTATCAAGCTTCACTTTTACATGATGGATCATTTTTCTCTTGCTGCTTTTAAAATTCTCCCTTTGTCATTGATATTTAACAATCTGATTAGTAAGTGCCTTGGAGTATGTCTAATTGGATCTATTATGTTTGGGCTATGCTGCACTGCTTGGATCTGTAATTTTCTGTCTTTCATTAAGATGGGAAATTTTCAGTGATTATTTCCTCCATTAGTGTTTCTACCCTTGTTCCCTTCTGTTTTCTTTCTGGTACATCCATGACATTTACATTTGTGTACTTCATGTTGTCATTTAATTTCTGTAGTCCCAGCTTATATTTTTCCATTCTTTTTCCTATGTGCTCTTTTGTGTGTAGAATTTCAGTTGTCCTGTCCTCTAGTTCATTAATCCTTTCTTCTACTTCTTCAAATCTGCTATTGTAAATCTCTGGGGTTTTGTTTGTTTGTTTGTTTTTTACATGTGCCTTTCATTTCCATAAGTTCTGCCATTTGTTTTTCCAAACTTTTGAGTTCCTTTTTATGTTCACCCAATGCCATAGTCAGGTTCATGTGTCAACTTGGCCAAGTGGTGGTACTTGTTTGTCTGGTTGGGTAAGTGCCGGCCTGTCTGTTGTGATGAGGACATTTCATAGAATTAAATCATGATCATGTCAGCTACATCCACAGCTGATTCCATTTGTAATCAGCCAAAGGGGAGTGTCTTCTGCAATGAGTAATGCTTAATCTGATCACCGGAAGCCTTTTAAGGAGGATTCAGAAGAGATAGGCCCTTCCTGTTTCGGCTAGTGAGCCTCTCCTGTGGAGTCCGTCCAGACCCTCCATCAGAATCGTCGGCTTCATGGTCTGTCCTGTGGATTTTGGACTCTGTGTTCCCATGGTCAGATGAGACATTTTTATAAATTTTATATTTGCAAGTGTTCCCTGTTGATTCTGTTTCTCCAGAGAGCCCTAACTAATACATCTTGGTACTAGGAGTGGTTCTTAAGAAACAAAATCTTAAAAAAGGGTTTTTATGAATGGTTTTGTACTCTGACTGGACTCAAAGACACTAAGGACTCTGATTCCCATAATCAGAATGACACTCCCAATCCATGGAGTGAGTTGGCAAAGGAGATAGTCAAAATATCACCATTTGATTCTCCTAATGCTTCACTTGTATGAAGACAGGCTCTGGGGGATAATGTTTTTGACACCTTTACAGAGTTTTGTAGAAATAAGAAGTATCGAGATGTTGGTTGGTTGTTGTTAGATACACTGGCTACATTAAGGAGTGAAAGGGATAGGCTTAAGGCTTCAAATGAGAAGATTAGGCACTGTCTGACAGATGTGGATGTTTCTATGAGTATCCTGAAGGAAAATATTATTTCTTGTAGCTGTAGACTTGAGATCTCTGAAAATCAGACTCAGAATCCTATTGTTAGAGTAGCAAATTTACAATGTAAACTGAAATCTCAATCTTGCATGGTGTCTGCCATTAAAGTGAAGTTATTGATTGGAAAGGAGTGAGACCCTGAAAAATGGAATGGTGACATATGGATTGATAATGATGTCAGGGATGAGGATGAAACCCTAGATCATGCTGAATATTCTCTAGATAACCCTGTAATAGTTTGCCCTGAGGACATAACCACCCTACCTCCAGCCTGCCTTGAGGAGTTGGCCAGCCAACCTCCTCCTGAAGGGATTAATTCTAGAGTGATTAATCCTGTTTCACCAGAGGAAACTAAGTGCGGGAATGTGCACATGCTCATGGAATTCTCTGGTCTTACCATGTTCCCATCATCCAGAAGTAGTTGGATTGATAGAACAGTGGAATGGCCTTTTGAAAACTCAATTATGGTGCCAACTAGGTGGCAATACCTTGAAAGGCTGGGGTAATGTTCTCCAGGAAGCTGTATATGCTCTGAATCAGCATCCGCTGTATGGTGCTGTTTCTCCCATAGCCAAGATCCATGGGTCCAGGAACCAAGGGGTGGAAATGGGAGTGGTATCACTCACTATTACCCCTAGTGATCCATTAGGAAAATTTTTGCTTCCTGTTCCTGTGGCCCTGAGCTCTGCTTGTCTATAGGTTTTAGTTCCAAAACAGGGAGTGTTTCCACTAGGAGAAACAACAATGATTCCATTGAGCTGGAATCTAAAACTGCCACCAGGTCACTTTGGACTACTTATGCCACTTGATCAACAAGCCAAGAAGGGGATTACATTATTGTCTGGGGTGATTGACCCTGACTATCAGGAGGAAGTAGGACTGCAACTACACAATGGAGGTAAGGAAGAGTTTCTTGGAATATAGGAGATCCCCTAGGGCATCTTTTAGTACTACCATGCCCTGTGATTAAAATCAATGGAAAACTGCAACAACCCAATCCAGTCAGGACTACCAATGGCTCTGAAACTTCAGGAATGAAGGTTTGGGTCACCCCACCAGGCAAAGAACCACGGCCAGCTGAAGTGCCTGCTGAGGGTAAAGGGAACATGGAATGGGTAGTGGAAGAAGGTAGTGATAAATATGAACTTCGACCACGTGATCAGTTACAGAAATGAGGACTGTAATGCTGTTTTGTTCATGTTATGCTATTTAAGTTGTTAGATATCAAGTTTAAGAATGAATATTACCCAAGGATTTGCACCCTATTCTGGAGAGATTTAATGTGTTTCCAGTTATATGCAGGACACTTGAGTGTTGTTAGGTGAAAGAAAAAATGTGTGTTTTATTGTTTTTTATTTAGAAATTAGGTATGATTTAAGGTGGTGTGTATAGCTGCCAAGTTGACAAGGGGTGTGTTGTGGGGCGCACCAAAAGAGAGACCACATAATTCAAAACTGCAAGCCAATTTGGGGTCTTTATTAACCAGCTGGTGACTGCCTCAGAAACTTCCAAGGAGGAAGATTCAGAGAGAAGCCCCTAGAGGTTTTCAAGGTGTGCTTATAGAGGCTAAAATTATGTTGTGGTTTTGCAGTTGCTAGCAAGCAAGTGTATCATAGAAGCAGAAAAATGCCATTAGCTGTTGCCAAAACACATCCTGTTCCCTCAGTTCCCTAACATTGGTTATTGTTTAACTCTTGGGGACATTCCACCCCAATGTTGTGGGGACTTTCCCTGCTTGGGCCTGATTGATTGCTCCTGACCCTCCACAGGTGGACTGTCATAGTCAGGTTCATGTGTCAACTTGGCCAGGTGGTAGTACCTGTTTGTCTGGTTGGGCAAGTGCTGGCCTGTTGTGATGAGGACATTTCATAGAATCAAATCATGAGCATGTTAGCTGCATCCACAGCTGATTCCATTTGTAATCAGCCAAAGGGGAGTGTCTTCTGCAATGAGTGGTGCTTAAACTGATCACTGGAAGCCTTTTAAGGAGGATTCAGGAGAGACAGTCTCTTTCTATTTCAGTTGGTGAGCCTCTCCTGTGGAGTTCATCCAGACCCTCCATTGGAATCATTGGCTTCACAGCCTGCCCTGCGGATTTTGGACTCTCGGTTCCCATGGTCACATGAGACACTTTTATAAATTTTATATTTGCAAGTGTTTCCTGTTGATTCTGTTTCTCCCGAGAACCCTAACTAATACACCCAATGTCTTCTTTATATCCTTCATATCTTTTGTCATATCTTCCCTCAGCTCATTGATTTGAGTTTTGATGTGATCTTGCATGTCTATTTGAAAATCCTTAATTAGTTGTTTCACCTCCTGTATCTCATTTGAAATGTTGGCTTCTTCCTTTGACTGGGCCATATCTTTGCTTTTCCTGGTTGACTCATTATTTTTTGCAGGTTTCTAAACATCTGTTTTCCTTCATTAGTTTATTCTGGAGGTCATTTCCATGCTTTTACATAGGGTTTTCTTGCTGGTTGACTTTGTTCTCTATCTGTTCTTTGGCATTCGGTTGAACTCATTCTAGACCTCTAGCATAGCTTCTGTTTAACTGATCAGAATTTTTCAGCACTTATTTTTTCTGGTTCTTGCCCTACCTATATGGAACATTTTTTATTGAGGAGGTTCTCCTCAGATATGATTGACCCCAATCAGATTTTCTCACAGGCCCACATCTCAAGACAGGCCCACATCTCAAGACAGGCCCACATCTCAAGACAGGCCCACATCTCAAGAGGAGGGTGTAATCAGTATCAAGTTTCCCTGAGGATGAGACCCAGCAGGTGTCAGACTTTTCTATGAAGCCTCTAGCCTCTGTTCTTTTCCTATCCTGCTCAGTTTGTGGTGCATGTCAGCCTGCAGCCTGCCATCCATATAAAGTGGTGCATTGCCTTTAATTCTCAGCAGTCTCTCCCTACCAGGGGCATGGTTGAGACAGAGACTGAAGTAGAAGGTGGGCTTAGTTTACTTCTGTTTTCCAGCCCTTGAGGCCCAAATTCCCTGAAAGAGGGCTGCCACTTGAGCTGGGCCCTATCCACCTTTTCTTGGGGAAGATACATACTTTAGGGAATTATCTCCCCTGCTTGACTCTCTTTAATTTTTCTCTCAGAGCTATCTTAACTCAGCCCTTGCTGGGTCTCACTGACAATTGAGAATGCCTGTGACTTTCTTTAATGAGCTGCTTGGAATAGTTTATAATAAATAAAGGAAATTCCTTTTCAGTGTCAGTCCCTAGCCCCCAAGATTCCAGGGTTCGGTGCTTGGCCAATTTCAGCATCCTCTGTCATTATTCTATTTTACTTTAATTTTTATTTTCTTTCAGCCTTACCTCCTCTCTGTGGGGATTAAAGCTGCAATTGGAGTTTGGCTGAGCTACCTTTCCTTGTTCTCTGTAGAAAATACTTAAAGATGTACCCTTTAGGGAATTATACCCATAAACCTGACTAGTTAGTTTGTCTCTCAGACTTGGTTTAATTTTGTTCTTCCCTGGGGCAGTGCTGAAATCCAAAAATGCCTGCAGTCCTATCTAATAAGCTGTTAAGAAGTAAAAAATAAAAAATAAAAAAAGCCTTTTCAACACCAGCTCCCAAACCCACTGGTGTACCACTCAAGAGGTGGACTTGGTGCTGGCTCTATGTGACTTTTTCTTGAGACCCAGCCATTTTTCAGTTTTTGTGCTCATCCAAGTCAAAAAGCCTTTGTTTGTTATTTTTTCCCATCATCCCAGCCCCTCTCTTCCAGGGTGAAATCTCTCCATTCCTTTAGTAATTACTCTAGGTTTATGTGTTCTTGGGGCTTGTTTTCAGCAGTCTGAATTTGTTAATTAATTCAGCTTTTGGAGCTTGGTTGAGCTTGCTCCTAGTAGAATCTGCTTCTTTTTCCCTCAGGGAAACAGCATGCCATGCCCATGGGGATGGGCACCAGCCTCAGCAGCTTGGGAAACGTACAGTTCTGTGTGGAATCTCAGCCATTCCACCCATTCCAGACTGGTGTATAGAGACTGTCCAGTCACTGAAGTCCCCCAAATAGTTGTTCTGTATAGTTCCTACCTAGTTACTAGCTTCCCTAGAGGACAAAATAAATTCCACACCTCACTACACTATCATCTTGTCTGCCCTCCCTAGTCCATTTACATTTAAAGCCACTACTGATAATGCAGGACTTAATAGCATTTTCCCTCAATTCTTCAGTTAAAGCCTACTTTCATATTTATTTGATTTTTTTTTTTTTTTGTATTTTACTATATTGAGTCCCTTAAAGTTTTGTCTGGATGTATCATTTGTATCTTTTTTTTTTTTTAGCTATGGAGTTAAAATTTATCTTCCTAAATATGCAACAATCATATTTGTTTGATATCAACTTGACTTCATAGCATGTACATACATGATTCCTCCATCCCTTAATTTCCCAGCTTTTTGGTCTCATTACAAATTATATCTTTACACATTGTATGTTCAAAACCATTCATTTATCACTATGTTTTATGCATTTGCATTTTGCACCTGTAGATAGTAAGAAGTGGAGTTACATACCATGAAATACGATACAATAGTACTTGCATTTATAATTACTCAAATGGTTATGTTTACCAGAAGTCTTGATTTCTGTATGTCACTTTGAACTACTCCCTAGTGTGCTTTCCTCTTAGTCTGAAGAATTACCTTCAGCATTGTTTGTAGGGAATGTGTAGTGGTGTTGAAATCCCTCAGATTTGTTTATCTGGGAATGTCTTCATTTATTCCTCATTAAAAAAAATCAACTCTCACCAGATATAAATCCTAGGTTGGCACTTGTTTTCTTTCAGAAGTATTAGTGACAAGCTGATCTAGAACAATATCTGTAGAGTTTTCAATTATATTAACAGCCTCTGTGTAAATAAAGTAGGTAATTCTTAGCCACAGAGTCAAGGAAATACTAAGGTAGTCATTGTGCTCATGATGTGGTCCCACCATTGAGTAAATACACCTAAAGCACAATCATGTCTTTATGTAAATTGTTCAGCATAGTTAGGAATGTTCAACATTTGGGGCTAAAGATTTAAGAATAGCAAATGCCATCTTGACTTCCAGATCTTAAGAGAAGGCTTCATAGTCATGTTTTCTAGTTACTCTGTCATTGAACTAAGTAATATGGCAAATAGCAAATGTATTGAGATTGTTTTGTTTTTTTTTTTACTCTTTTTAGTGCTTTACCTGAATGACTTTATTTTTTCCTCATAAAAGGGTTATTTTATACTATTATGTATAACAGTAATACAATTATGTAAATAATAGTATTTATTATTATTTCACTTTTATAAATGAGGATACTAAGAGGCAGAAGTATGAGGTTATTTCCCAAAGGTTACACAGTCAGAAAATGGGGAGATTAAAACCCAAACAATATGGTGCCAGAGTCAGCTCATATCACCATGCAATACCACATCTTACTAAGTATCTTTACATTAAAAAAAATAAAATTGCGCAAACAGTTTCCCTCCTTCATCCCTCCTCCCCAGGTACACTCCAATCTATTTTCTATTTCTGCAATTTGCTATTTCTAGCCATCTTCACTGATATCATATGACTTTTGTCCTTCATTGAGCATAATGTTTTCAATGTTCTTCCATGTTGCAGCATGTCTCATAACTTCATTTTTTTTATTGTCAGATAATATTACATTTGTGTATGTATCACGTTTTTTATCCATTCATTTCTTGTATAAACAGCTTGAGTTGAAGTTTTTGCTATTGTGAGTGATGTATCTATAAATATTGGTGTAGATGTATGTTTATGACCATGCTTTTACTCTCTTAGGCTGTATACCTGCAATCGAGATTGCCAGGTCAAATGGTAATCCTTGCTTGAGTGAAGGTAACCTTTTTTTGGTGACTTAATCTGGACATTTTCATAGATTTTCTTTAACTGGGACATTTTCTCAGTCTTAGAACTGTAAACTTGCAACTCATCAAATTCCCCTTTTTATAAGCTATTACATTTCTGGTATATTGCATTCTGGCAGCTAGCAAACTAGGTCAGTCAGGTTCTAGGGTAACAATTTTTTTCTCCATCACTTTATGTATTTCCTCCCACTGCCTTCTGTCTCCTAGGCTTCTCTTGAGATAAATCAGATATTAATCTTATCAAGAATTTTGTATATGTGATGTGTCACTTTTTTCTTGTTGTTTTTAAGATTCTGTCTTTGCCCTTGGCAGTAGGCAGTTTAATCATAATGTATCTTGATGGAGATATGTTTGGATTCATTATGTATTGTGGATACATTGAGCATCTTGGATTTGTATATTCATATCTTTCACCAGATTTGAGAAATATTTTGTTGTTATTTACTCATATATATTTTTCTGGCACTTTGTCTTTTTATTCTCTTTTGGAACTCTTTTGATGTATATGTTGGTTTGCATCCCACAGGTTCCTCAGGTGCTGTTCATTTATTTTCATGCTTTTTTATTTCTGATCTTCAATTCTGGAAAATTTCAATCATTTCATCTTCAAATCTGCTAATTCTTTCTTCTTTGTCTTTCAAACTGCTCTTGAACTCCTCTAATGAATTTTCCACTTTAGTTTTTGTATTTTTGAGTTCCAGAATTCCCATTTGGTTCTTCTTTATAATTTCTATCTCATTATTGAGATCAAACAGTACAACAAACAAAAAAAAAATGAAACCAACAAGAAGGAACACTGACTGAGTATTTGAATACTGGTAGATCCTGTTTTGAGGCCAGAAGCCACTGCAAAGAGTGCTGAATCTAAGACCAGAATCTATGCTTGGCCTTCAGGGTCCTGCCAGGTCTGGAAATGCCCTCACAGAAGAGGAAAAAAATACATCTACCAAAGAAGGTGCACTAGTTGTTTACATGTAGATGATGCTGATAGAAGGCTGGAAGCACTGGTACCCAGAGGGCCAAACTGAGATCAGCTTCTAGAGTGACTCTTCATGCATCCCCCAGACAAACTTTGCCCCTCAATGCCAACTTTTAGAGGAGGATGTTTCCTCTGCCATCCCTCATCCGGCTGGCTGTTCCTGGAATCAGAGTCACTTTGCCAGAGCCACAGCCATTTCACATGTTGCAGGGTAGGGTAACAGGAGCTGGCAACTGGTTTGTGATTTCACTTGGAAAAATTGAAATATCTATAGTGTTTCACTTTCTCTCAAATACTTATAGTTGTTCTAAATGTCTAATCTGTTTCCACTATTATCATCTATTAGGTCCAACCTCTTTTTCCAGTTCTTTTATTTGTTCTAGAAGAAGTGATTGTAAAGCTTCCCACTCTGCCATTTTTTTGTATTGAATTGCTTTAATAGCTCTCTTTTAAATGGGGTGTAGAAACAAATTTTGGTATTATCTGTGGCATCCATAAGGTGACAAAGATAGTTTAGGTGTAAAGGACATCTTAAAAGTTTATTATTTTGAATTTGTGGACTGAATTTGGCAAAAGAAATATCTAAAAAAGTTATTAGAGGAGTTGTCAATTATAAGATGTGATATAGGGCATGGCCTCAGGCAGGAAATAATTAGTCTTGGTTAAGAACTGAAATTTTCAATTTTTTAAAGTCATGGTCCCATTTGGCAATTTGATGAAGCCTACAGATCATTTCTAAGAATAACGTTTTAAAATGCATAGGATTACAGGGTGGGCAATAGTGGCTCAGTGGCAAAGTTCTTGCCTGTCATGCCAGAGATCCGGGTGGATACCAGGTGCCTGCTCATGAAAAAAAAATGCATAGGATTACAAAGGAAACCCATTATATTAAAATATCCTTCCTGGAATTTGGTAATTATTTCTTAGGTAGCATTAGGCATTCTGTGCCTTTTTGAAATAATGGTTCTCATTGCTGATGTTGTGCACTTTCTCATAAAGTTATTTTTAGAATTTGTAGTATTTTCACAGACAGTAATTCATGAGCACTGTGCTGGTTTGAAAGGATTATGTAACTAGAAAAGCCATGCTTTAATCTTGATCCCATAATGTGGAGGCAGCTGTTTCTTTTAATCACTATTCAGTACTTTAGGTTGGAGACTTAAAGTCTCCATTAGAGAATTAGATTGTCTCCTTGGAAATGAGACTCACCCAATTGTGGATATTAATTAGATGGAGATGAGACTCCACCCATTCCAAGTGGGTCTTGATTAGTTTACTGGACTCTTTTAAAAGAGGAAGCATTTTGGAGAAAGCTCCAGAATGACGACATCTATGAGAGCCATGAGAACTTCCAGAGCCCAAGCAGCCAGAACCTTTGGAGATGAAGAAGGAAAATGTCCCTGGGGGAGTTTCATGAAACAAGAAGCCTGGAGAGGGAAAGCTAGTAGAAACGTTGCCATGTTTGCCATGTGCTTTTCCAGTTAAGAGAGAAACCCTGAACATGATCAGCCTTCTTGAACCAAGGTACCTTTCCCTGGACACCTTAGATTGGACATTCCTATATCCTTGCTTTAATTGGGACTTTTTTCATGGCCTTAGAACTGTAAACTTGCAACTTAATAAATTCCCCTTTTAAAAAGCTGTTTCATTTCTGATATATAGCATTCTGGCAACTAGCAAACTAGAACAAATACCTTTTGTACAACACCATATGCATATGCGTTTTCTTCATTATATAGAGTTTAAAATAAAAGAGTACAAAGAGCAAAGCAAAGAAAGAACCTCTACTACTAAGCTAACAGACAGGGCTGGATTGTTAATACGGATTTATATGAATCAAAGATTTTTATTTTTATCCAGTACCAAGATTTCCCTATCAGTTTCTAGAATATAGGCAATCAAGATGCTCAGAAGAAGCAGAGATTCTAGGGCATTTTAAGAGTGACTTTCTAGGTCCTTCCTTCCCTTTCCAGACATGCATCTCTGCCCCCAAATTATTGAGAGCCTTTAGTGAGTTTGTGGAGTTTCTACAACAGTAAGGATCTCCATTTTCAATCTTAATGAGTCATATTGCTGATGTGACATACTCCAAGAAAGCATGCATCATAGATCTTGATTCCATTTACCATAGGTAATCCTTAGCCAAGAACTTTCTGCTGAGGGTATTTCAGAGATAAATTCTGTTCCTTCTAACAAATATCTAGCTGTAATAGACTATCTACTTGGTGCTTCTGTTATTTCCCACAGGGATCCTGTTCCTTTCTCTCCAGCTCTAAGGAAGTGAATGGATTTCAGGCTAGCTGCTTTAATGCCTTCCTCCCAACTATTCATAGGCCTTCAACATTGTATATATCCTATATAACTGTGCAATAATAAAAATATAACTTTTTAAATAACTTTTATAAACATAAAATATAAAAATTTTATATTTATAAAAATATAACGTAAATTGCATATAAATGTTCAATTTTTAATAAATATAACACTTCAAAATGTATTTCAACTGTCAGATGTGTTTGGACTTGTCTGGAAGATCCAAGTAGCCTGAACAGAATGGATAAAAAAACAGGATCCATCTATATGCTGTCTATAAGAGAAAGACCCAAGGACAAAAATAGGTTGAAAGTGAAAAATTGGGAAAGATATTCCATGCAAACAACAACTAGAGAAGAACAGGGGTAGCTATACTAATATCAGACAAATTAGACTTTAAATGTTAAACATTAAAAGAGACAAAGAAGAAAACTATGTATTAATTAAAGAGACAATTCATCAAGAGCAAAGAATAATCATAAATATTAATGCCCCCAGATACATGAGGCAATACTGAAGGGAGAAATACTCACCTCTGCAATAATAGTTGGAGACTTCAATATATCACTCTCATCATTGGATAGAACATCTACACAGAGGATAAATAAGGAAACAGAGATCTTGATTAACATGATAAATTAACTAGACTGAACAGACATTTACAGAACATTGTGCCCCAAAACAGGAGGTGCTCATGGATCATTCTCCAGGATAAACCACATGGCGGGTCACAAAGCAGGTCTCAATAAATTTTAAAAAGATTGAAATTGTACAAATCAGATCATAATGGAGTGAAGCTGGAAATCTGTAACAGGCAAAGGCCTGGAAAATTCACAAATATATGGAGATTAATTAACACACTCTTATTATTTTATTTTTTATTTATTTTTATTTATTTGTGAAACGTAACCACATACAAACACATTCTTACCATATGATCATTCCATTCTTATTATATAATCAATAACTCACAATATCATCACATAGTTGTATATTCATCATCATGATCGTTTCTTAGAACATTTGCATCAATTCAGAAGAAGAAATATACCATTTGTGACAACGTACACGCTGCATTTAAATTACCATCTTAATAAAAAATCCATCCTCTTGTAAATCATTGTATGTTTGTAACCAGTGTTTCACCCATTTTAGTTACATCTATTAACCAAAGCAACTAACTTCTGAATTCTCACACTCACAGAGGAATTGGGAGGTAGGTAATTCAGAAGTATCTATCATAGACAAGCACTTTAGACCCAGCAGGGATCCAGTGAGCGTTGTTTATCTTCACACTTATACAGCCATTTTATATTTTGTAAAGTGGCAAAATAATCATATATACTAACGTGCTGAAAGAATCTGCACAGCATTTTAACCTTTAACTAATGGCCCATCTATAATGTGTAAAGTACATTATATGGTGAGTATAACGTATATACCCATTATATGGGGTGTATAATGTATAAAGATATGTACTTTATACATGATAAAACTAGTTTGCTTGTTTTGCATTTTGTATATTTTAGAGTTTGGATCTCCTTACTTATGTTTTAACAGGTATCCTAAGACTGTTTTAAGTCCCAGGTTTCAAAATCAGTCATGGATTTTGGAAATCTTGTTTAAGGTTGACCTTAAGATAAACTAGGATTATTTTTTAATTTAAGAGTTCATCATAGAGATATGATATTAAAAATTTTATACAGATAGTGTAAGTGGAGCTACTAGGCCTAATGAATTGTAGTGCTGTCTGAAGCTCTTTCAAAAGATGATTGAATGAGGGAGACCCGAGTTCAATCCCTATCCATGTACTTCCTAAAAAACAAACAAGTGAAACAAACAAACAAAAGCAATTCAACAAATGATGTTGCAACAAGAGGATACTCACATGGAAAAATAATGAAATGTGATCCCACCATACAGCTTACTAAAAAAAAAAAAAAAAAGAAAAAGATGACTGAACCATAATTTTAATATTGTTATCATTTTAAACATTTAATAAGTGTTTAATTTTAAAAATTTAAACATTTTTTCAATATAAAAATCTCAGAAGTTAGAATTGAGTAAGCTTTCCATAAGAAAATAATATTACGTTAATATTTTTCACACTGTAATAAAATCAAGGAAAATACTTATAGCTGTTTTTTTTTCTTTGAAGCTATTTATCAACTCAGTTTTATTTCCACTTCAACAATGAGTACATTCTCCTTGCCTTAGGAAAAGGCTCCACAAATTCTGGGTCTTTCCAAAATATAAGCCTGTGAATACATTTAAAGCCAAGTAATTCAGGCAGTTTTTTTTCACAAAGTACATTCTTTAGATAGTTTCAAATAAAGTCTAATAAAATAAGTAGTCACTAGAGGCTCAGAAATTATTAGAATGAAATATAGCTGTGAAAAAAACCTTGTATTTTAAAATCAGCAAGCTAACCAAAAATGCCATTAGGTATTTAATTACCTCTATAGTGTACAGTTCTGCAAGATCCTATCTTCTGCTGGACTGGAAACTATTTTGCCTTCCCACCGTGGGTCAGGACTAAGCTCCTTTATATTCTTTGCCTTGATTATGATTAGAAGCTTTTTTTTTCTATTAATGTAATTTCTTGACATTTTAATATGTAAAATTCCAATAACCGAATCCCAAAATAAAAATACATTTACCATCAATGAATTCAGTTTGCTTATATTTTAATCTTTATAAAGTTTTCGCCTTTTGGAAAAACCTACAGAAGTAGATATGATAAAGCACTTTTTTTTGCCCAATTAAGCTAATAATAACCATTTTAAAGTTTTATACAATACCAAAATTTCTCCTAGTAGTTTAATACCAGTTCAAATCGAAAAGTCTTAAAGATCCTTCTGAATTCATTTTAAATAGAAAAGACCATCTCGTTTTTCCTAACAAAAGTAAGCTAGCAAATAATTTTTTGGAATTTGTCTTCATGTCCTGCCTTCCATCCAACATCAGAACTGGATTTTCCCCAAGTTCTCTGACATTTTAAGACATTTGTCATACTTTTCTGTATCCATATCCTTGTGCAGTCCCCTTCTACAACTGACTCAAGGCTTAGCCTTGTGATTTACTCTGGCCAATAAGATATCAGAAAATGTGATGCATATAGAGGATTGATAAGTTTTGATTGCACTCTTGATTGATTTGCACTTGCACTCTTGGAATACTTCCACCATCACCCAATTCTATGCTAATCTTTGGAAGTGGGATGATCCTTCAGAGTTGTCCCACATTGAGGCAAGTGGGTTGAGCCTGTATCCCTGCATTATCAAGTTATTGGCTGAAAGTCAACTACTTCATAAGACAGTTCCCTGCAACCAGGGATTTAAAAAGTGGGACATGGCTGAGAGCCCGCAGGAGTCAAGCTCTCTACCAGCTGGGAGTTGGGTGTATGTGTGACGAAGAGGGAATCTAGGTGAAGCACCATTGTTTCAACTATCACATCCTAAGCTTTTTCGTCTTTTCTACCTATTTGGCTTCAACTGATGCCTTTAATTACTTATTCTATAACTTTAGCCTCAATTGTTTTCTCAACTTTGAAGCATTTTTAGTTATATAATAGTCATATGAATGACCCCTAGACATTTTTTAAATGATATTTGAATGTTTAAAATGTTAAAATTTATCTTCCTCCTCCAGTAAAGCCTGTTTTTTCCTTTTACATTCCCTGATGACATCCCTATACTTTCTTTCTCCTCCTCAAATCCAATTGGTCAGCAGGTCCTATAGTGACACTTCCTCAGTCCTATTCCCATTATCTGTCATGTGGACTCTTGTAAGATGCTCCTACTTCCTTCTACCATTTTCTAACTTATTTTTCTTAGGACCACCAAAGTTTATCTTTCCAAAATGAAAATTTGTTCAGATGTCTAACTTTAAAACTTTCCCTGACTTGTTCTCCTTTACGGGAGAACAATTGCAAGAACAATTGCATGATTGAGAAGGATCTTTACCTCCTAACCCCAGATGATTTCTCCATCTTATGTCCCTTTTCTATGCCATACTCTTTTACACCACCATGTCTTTCCATCAACTGATCCCTTCGCATGGAGTACCCTTCCTCTTGGGTCTCATCTAAATATTACTCACTCTTTGAAGGACAAATCACATGTCACCTTTGGTGACATTCCCAAGGTTTCTCTTTGAATCTGAAAGTCTGTTTTGTGACCTTTGTCTATGCCTCTTATATAACATAATCATAGTAAATAAAAGACTGGAATCCTAATGGCCCAATATCTGCATAAAGTTACATATTAAGAAGCAACTTATAGCATCAAAATTATTAAATAAGAGAAATTTACATTTATTTCTTTCTCTCCAAGAAAAATATAGGGGATTCAATCTATAATCTATGACTATGATTTCTTCAATACCTATCCTTTTTTTTTTCCTATTTATCTTTCAATTTGAAACTGCACCAAAACCTCTCTCTTATTCTTCATGTCTTATCAGGGAGAAAACCCACAAATGTAGCTCTAGTTTTTCTCACTATCTGTTTTCCTTTCCTTTCCTCTTCTCTCCTTACCTTCCTTTTGTTAATACCCTCCCCTCCTCTTTTAGTTTGTACAGCTTTATTGATATATAATTCATACACCCTAAAATTCACTCTTTTAGAGAGCATAATCTTAGTCACTTTTTGTATAGTCACAGAATTGTGAAACCATCATGACTGTCTAATTTTAGAAATTTTTATCACTCCAAATTGAAACTTTATATGACCATAAGCAGTCACTCCCCTTTCTTACCTCCTCCTGTCCCTTGGCAACCACCATTATACTATGTTTATAGATATGCCTATTTTGAGCACTTCATATGGATCCATATAATATGTGATCTTTGAGACTGGCTTCTTTCATTTACACATAATGTTTTTGAGGATCATCATTGCTATAGCACGTATCAGTACTTCATTTCCTTTTTTATGGCTGAATAATATTTCATTGCATGGCTATACCACATTTTATTTATCCATTCATCTGTAGATGGACATTTGTGCTATTTCCACCTTTCTCACTATAATGAACATTGATGCTATAAACATTTGTATATAAGTTTTTGTGTGGTTGAATGTTTTCATTTCTCTTGAGAATCCCAAGAGAGGAATTGGTTGATCATATGGTCACTCTAAGTTTATCATTTTGAGGAGCTGTTTTCCAAAGAAGCTGTGACATTTTACACTCCAATAAGTAATTCATGAGAGTGTCAATTCTCTACTCCTTCCCTAACACTTGTCTTCTTGATTATTGCCACCCTAAAAGATGTGATGTGGTATCACATTGTAGTTTTAATTTACATTTCCCTGTTGACTAACGATGTCTAGCATCTTCCCATGTGTTTATTGTCCATTTGTATATCTTCTTTGAAAAATGTCCCATCAGAGCCTTTTTCCACTTCAAATTCAGTTATTTGTCTTTGTGTTGTTTAATTGTAAGAGTTTTTCATATATCCTGGATACAAGTTATTTGTCAGTTATATGACTTCCAAAATTTTCTCCTATTCTGTGGGTTGTCTTTTTGCTTTCTTGATGGCATCTGGTAAAGCACAAAAAGTTTTAATTTTAGCAGAGTCCAATTTGTCTATTGTTTTCTATTTTGCTGCTGCTTTAATGTCATAGCTAAGAAGATTTGCCTTACCAAAGATCCTGAAGATATATTCTTATTTTCTTCTAAGTGTTTTATACTTTTAGCTCATACATTTAGGTTTACACTCCATTTTGAGTCTATGGTGTGAGGTAGGGACCCAAAATCATTCTTTTTAAATTAATAAACTCCATCTTTTAGGGAAGTTATAGGTTTAAAGAAAAATTGAGCAGATATAACAGAGAGCTCCTATACATACCACCCACCCTCAGTTTCTCCTATTATTAATGTCTTGCATTAGTCTGGTACCAGTTGTTACAATTGATAAACTAATATTGGTGCATTATTATTAACTAAAATCCACAATTTACATTGTATCGCATAACGCTATGGATTTTGACACCTGTGTAATGTCATGTATCCACCATATAGTATGTACAGTCTCATACAGAATAGTTTCACTGCCTTAAATATCCTCTTTTTTCATCTGTTCATCTCTCCCCTTCTTCACCTGAATCCATGGTAACAACATATTATTTTATTGTTTCTATAGCTTTGCTTTTTCCAGAACATCATATAGTTGAAATCATATGCTGTTCTAGTTTGCTAGCTGCCAGATATACCAGAAACAGAATGGCTTTTAAAGGGGGAAATTTATTAAGTTGCAAGTTTACATGCTCTAAGGCATGAAAATGTCTAAATTAAAGGAAGTCTATAGAAATTTCCAATCTTAGGTATCAGGGAAAGCTACCTTGGTTTAGGATTTCTCTCTCAACTGGAAAGGCATATGGCAAACACGGGATCTGCTAGCTTTCTCTCCTGGCTTCTTGTTTCATGAGGCTCCCACAGGGGCATTTTCCTTCTATATCTCTGAAGGTCTCTGGCTGTGTGGGCTCTGTAGCTCTTTCCAAAATGATTTCCTCTTCAAGAGCTCCAGAAGTAACCCTACCTTGAATGGGTGGAGACATCTCCATGGAAATCATCTAGTCAAAAGTTACCACCCACAATTGGGTGGGTCACATTTCCATGGACAATTAAAAAACTCCCACCCAGTAATAATGAATGAGGATTAAAGGACATAGCTTTTCTGGGGTCCACAAATTCAAACCAGCACATATGGTATGAAATACCTTTCAGACTGGCTTGTTTCACTTAGAAATATGCATTTTAGGTTCCTCTACATCTTGTCCTGATTTGATAGCTCATTTTTAAACAAATACAGATTGGTCAGCTTAAACAGCAGGAATTTATTGTGTCACACATTTAAGGGCCAGATGTCCAAAATGAAGGTGTCAGCAGATTCATACTTTCTTTGAGGTCTGCGAAATTCTTGTGGTGGTGGCAATCCATTACTAAATCTCAGCCTCTAACAAATTGCCATGTCTCTCCTCAGCTTTTTCCTCTTATCTCCTACTTTACCAAAATTCCTCTGCTTATCAGGGTTCTATCATATAGATTAAGGCCCACCATAATTAGTTGGGCTTCACCTTGACTAATAATATATTCAAAGATCCTTTTTACATGAGTTCACATCCACAAGACCAGGGGTTTGGACTTGAAGATGTCATGATTCAATCCATTATAGCATCCTCCCATATACATTTCGTTTGCATGTGAATGCAAGAATCCATTATAGCTGGCCTATGTTACAAGCTTAGATCTTGCTAAATAGTTAAAACAGTATTTGTTGAATATTTTTCCTAGTGATGGATTTCATCAATTCTTTTTTTTTTTTTTTTTTTTGCATCGGCAGGCACCAGAAATTGAACCCAGGTCTCCGGCATGGCAGGCAAGAACTCTGCCTGCTGAGTCGCTGCAGCTGGCCCTCTTTTTTTGACTTTTGCGAAGAAAGTTCTTTTCAAAATTTCTGTGTATTTGTTAAGATTGTCACTTACTCTCTGTATTAGTTTGTTAAACTGCCAAAACAATGCATAACAAAAATCTTTCAATATTTAATGCTGTCCAAAAGTTCCCTTTTTAAAAGAATTTCCATAATCAGTAACCAGTTAGGAACATTTGAGCAATACAAATGCAGGAACATACCAATCAACAAATTTAAACAGACTTTTAACACATTATATTTAAGTAATTAATTAATAACACCAATTAATAACTAGACTGAACACACCAACTAACAAACAGGCATTAAATGCTTAAAACACTGAAACAAACATCAATTTTTACTATACCCCGGTAACACACCTGTGAGTATTTAAATAGGCTTACTTAATTTCATTAAATACCAATTAATTGCTGGATTACGCTTTTAAATTTTTTTTAAAGAAGTATAGTCAACAGACAAATTTAGGTCAGGACCTTAAACTCTGTACAGAGCACACACTGAACCCATCAGTTAAAAATTAAACAGACATTAGAAAAACAAAACAAAACAAAAAAGAAAAACAAATAAAATAATGATAAAAATAAGCAGACATAAACATTTAACACACCAATTAACAAATAATACCTAGGTAACACACCGGCTAACATTAAACAGGCCTACTTAATTTCATTAAACATCAGTTAATTGTTGGATTAGGTCAGGTCTTCAAGCCCTGTATAGTATGGTACCCAAAATCAGAAGGTGTAGAGGTCAGAGCAAAGGGGATCATTCTGGAAGCATGACCCTGGCCTAGCTCAAGGGGATCTATTTACTCCCCAATCCACTTTTGCCATGATGACCCACTCACCCAGTCAGATGTCTGGACATGGAACTGGAAATAATTTCTCTTTTTGAAGGTTTTTTAAGGCACCAAAAGTCTCTGGAGTGTCCAGTAGCTACAAAAATCTCAGTTACCTGGGTCACCTGCCCTGCTGGAGCTCCAAAGTCTCAGGCATTCATCCTGGAGGGGTGACAAATTGTTACCAGACAAAGGCTGTGTATTCTTTTTCCAGAAGTGCTCAGTAACCAATTCCTGAGATACCAGGGTTTCAAAGAGAGAGAGAGAGTTTACTACTTGGTGTGTAGTGGGAAAGGAGATGGCCTAGTGGCCCAAAATCTGTCTCCTAAGCATTCTAATTTACTGAACAATTATAACTTACATAATTTTCACTATAATTTGTCCCATCTTCATAAAATATTCAAATAACTACCCTGTATTGTTACATTTGTGCATAAAAAATTCATTGGAACGGAATCAATCTGTTGACAGCAACTAACCTGGTGATGCGTTTGTGTGTAATAGGAGAAATTATACACGCGCTTATATACACACTACTATACAACAATAACATCTTTTGGAATGTAACAGATAAAGTGAAATGTGGAACTACCCCAACAGTAAAGATATGTTCAACAGAAAAATATTTTACATGGCATCAGTTTTTAAATTTAAATTAATTAAAATTTAATTCAATTTCAAGTTGACTTTTAGTCACACTAGACACATTTCAAATACTCAAATAGCCACCTGAGGCTATGACCACTGTCTTGGATAGTGCAGGTTTAGAGTAGAACAAGCAAATGCTCAGTAATTATTTGATGAATGATTTAATGATAAATCTAATTGTGCCCTTATTGCTCTACTGCCCAAATAAGCCTGTACTTCCTGCATTTGTCCTCTTGCATACATTTTTTCCTGTCACTGTCATTCTTCTTTTTGATTGGGATATTCTCCTATTCTCTATTTTCACTTGTGGAACCTTGATCTCTTTTAGGAAATATTGCTTTTCACTCCACCCCACACTCAGCTTTTTAACACCTAAACTACCAGAGCATTTGTTAGCTATTATTTCTATGACAGTTACTTTGCATTATAGCTATTAATGTTTATATCTTAGTTTCTTAGTGGCAAATATATTAATAATAAAAACAGGAACTATATCCAGAGAACCTAACTAGCTATTTATTAAATGATTACAATGTCTTAGGGACTCTGTTTATCATTTTACATTCCCTATGAAATATCATTACAACAGATCTTAATAAAGAAAGTAGTGTTTTCTGCATTCTAGATCAGGACCTAGGTCTTGGAAGCTAAGTAACAAGTTTAAGTTCACATACCTAGTGTGGTGGAGGCAAACTTTCAAACCTTGATCTGTCAGATGCTCTTAATATGCTTTTTATATTACTTAAAAACATTACCTTGGAAAAGGACATAATATGATCTAACATGTATTTACTGTTTACTGTATGCCAGATCTTATTCAAACTGCTTTTTATGTACAGAATAATTTAATTCTTACCACAATCTTATGAAGTAGAAGCTCGGATTACCTTCACTTTATAAACATTTGTTGAGTAATAACTATATGCCAGACACCATGCACAGTGCTAGAGATTTAAAGATGAATAAAGCAGAGTATGTGTGTGTCTTATAGCAGCTTGGTCTACTAGAATGGACAAATAAGAAACTTGTCATTGGGATGAAAGTTATTAACTACCACCACCGTCAAACATCACGAATAATGAGGACCAGCTGTTTTCTAGGGAATATTCTAAGTGTTTTGCAGGCCTTAATTCATTTAGTCTCACAACAGCCTTGCAAGGTCATTAATGTTATTATCCCCATTTTTCATATCAGGAAACTGGGGGTCAGAGATGTTAAGATAAGAAACTAAGCCAAAGTCACAGAGCTAAGAATTGGAGAACTGGCTTATGAGCACAAGCAATTCTGGCTCTAGAGTCCAGGTGCTTAAATGAATATTACCCATGAGCAATAAACTTAATTTCTGGAGTATGAATAGGTTAGATTATAAATAGCTCATTTAAAAACTGAATATACAACCTCATAGAGTCAGACTCTAGCATATAGGTTACCAGGGGATGGGATGGGGTTTTAAATGTGAACTTAAGCCTTAAAATGCTCCAAATTCTTATTTGGAATAATGGAGATGTTTTGGTAATTTATGGAGGTGGTGGTGGTATGACATTGTGAATGCAATTAACAATGCTGAAATAAATATCTGAATGTGATTAGATTATATGTTTGATAATGGAATAAAAATTTTAAAACCGTGGGACTACACTACACAGTGAGCCCTAAGTTAAACCTTGGTTTAATTAATAGTACAATTATTGAAAAGTGCTATCATCAGTTGTGTCAAATGTTCCACACCAATGCAAGTGTTGGTGGTGGGGTGGTATGCTGGTTTACATGTATTATGTACCCCAGAAAAGCCACGTTTTAATCCTGATCCAATCATGTGGGAACAACAGTTTCTTTTAATCCTGATTCAATACTGTAGGTTGGAGACATTTGATTAGTTTATCTCTTGGAGATGTGACACACCCAATTGTGGGTGTGATCTTCTGATTACATGGATATGTGACTTCCAAGTGGGTCTTGAGTAGTTTACTGGAATTCTTTAAAATAAGAAGGATTTTGGAGAGAAACTCCAGAAATGACAGATGCCCCAGAGCCAACAGAGAGAACAGATAGAGATGCTTGGAGAACAGTTGCTTCAGAGAACAGAGACACGTATATCTGGAGATGCTTGGAGCCCAGCAGACATCATTATGAGATGTTAAGCAAGCCAGAACCTGAGAGAGCCAAGTGAAGCTAAGAGATGAAAGCCACCCCTGAGTAAGTAAAGTGAGGAACTCCCACAGGAACAGAGGCTGAAAGCAACAGAGCCCAGGAGCAAGGGACCAGCAGATGCCAGCCACATGAATTTCCATCTGACAGAGGTGTTCCAGACCCATCAGCCTCTCTTGAATGAAGGTAACCTCTTGTTGGTGTCTTAACTTGGACACTTTCACTTCTTTGGAACTATAAACTTGTAACTTAATAAATTCCCCTTTTTAAAAGCCACTCCAGTTCTGGTATATCTCATTCCAGCAGTTTGCAAACAAACACAGTGGTATATGGGAATCCTGTATTTTAAGCATGATTGTTCTGTAAACTCACAACTTCTTTAATAAAGAAAAAAAAACTGGCTTTAGCCAATTATAGAACTTGGAGTTAACAGGAATTGTTGTTATCAGATATGAGGTTAAAGCAGGTTCAGTTACTAGGATTGTCAGCAGCAGGTGAAGAGAGGCAGCATTTGTTATATACTCCTACATTAAAATGGAGCACTCTGTGTGGAACTGACTGTCTCTAATATCCCCTCTTCCTCTAACATTCTATGATGATCCTTGTCTGAATTTATTAATACACTGCAATATAAAACACAAACTTAAAGGGAGTGGTTCTTTCACAGATGCATATAGACCGGATGTTTTTCTTTTTTTAATCTGATTTAGCTTGTATTTATTTCAATACAATTATTGAGTAAAGTTTTGCTAAGAATTTTTATAAAGAATTAAGGGAAGATCTTAGGGTCTCAGTGAAGAGGCAAGATAAATAAAATTTAAATGGTAATATAAAACATCGTATTCAAAAAGTGTTAGCGGAGAGCAGAGACAAGCAGAGGTTAATGGGGCTGAAATGCCAGAGGAAGACTTCGTAGAAAAGGAAGACTTGTTTTAGTACTGAAGAGTGTATAGTATGTGCATAGGTAGAAAATATCAGGAAAGTTGGTCTTTTGTTAAAATTAAATGCAATTTACCAAGAATTTATGGGTTGTCTTCAGTAAACAGGTGCTTTCCTAAGCACTGCAGAGGAAACAGGAATGTGTGATACAGTCTCTACCCTAAGGAACTCATCGATACCCAAGCAATAATAGTACAAATGAAGAATATTCTAGACAAGTTAACAGGATGCTCTATGGGAGGCTTCAAAAGCTGAGAACAAAACTATATGTGCCTTTCATTTTAAAGAGAAGTACCAGGTCATTAATGTAGGACTTTTATATGTCCTGGTCCTAAATAAGTACTGCCCACTTTAGATATTCACCCACATGCAACTGACATAATAAGTTGAGGTGGAAGAGAAAGAGACTTCTTTGGAGAGGAAGAAATAGAAGGGGAAGTGTTCCTCTGCAGTAGAAATTGCTCAGATAGACAAAATGGAAAACCTATACACTGCAGTGCAGTCTTAGAAAAGAGGAGGTTGCCCCAGTGCTGACATAGCAAGAATTTCAAGGTCTGGATAAAATGGCTCTCTGCATAGCAGAGTATTGCTTCCTATTGGTATTCTAAGTTGTTTTGGGTGTTGGTGTAGCCAGGGTCATGAAAGTCAATGAATCCATATCCTTCTCTGACCTGGAAAAGTGGCAGTGTGCCAATTCCACTGTACTTCAGTTGGGTTTCTAAAAGTAGCATGAGAAGTTGCAGCCACTGACCTCTTTTTATTTTATTTTCATCAACAACATAGATTATTTACTGCTATATAAGAAGTAAACAACCTTATATAGATTCTAAGCTGTCTTTTGATCTCCCCCTGAACTTGGACCAGACAAATAATCCAATAATAATAATAATAAACGGGAGAATATGGTATATATACAACCCCCTCTCAAGTCAAGGAAAGGCCTTTCAAAAGGGTCATTTGCTATGGGAGGCAGGGTAAAGGTTCATGCTTTTGAGAACTTGATGTAGACTCTGTGGCATGATTCTCACCAAGAGTACTGCCTGAGAGGAAAAAGAACATGAAAGAAGGAGTGCACTCCAGAAAACCAGCAGCTAGACAGAAAAGAGGCAGAGGAGGGAACTATGGTGGATCTGTGAGGAACCCAAAAAACTACTCTGTAAGAACGAGCTGTTATTCTAAAGCCATCTAAAGGGCCCTGAGGTGAATTATAATCATAATTACAAAAAACTCTTGCCCTTTTTCCCTAACACCTACTTCCCTGGCCCCCAGATATCAGAAATAGTGACTAGCAAGTTGGAGAGATGGAGCTAGGAAGAGAACATGAGCCAATTTTGACCCCCTACTCCACATAGGCTGGGGATAGAAGACATTTTCCATGTGAGTGGGTTTGGAGTCTGAAATTATATTCAATAAATTTTGTGGCTTCTAATTTTTTAAAATTTCTATAATGGGGTTGTATGGCTCTCAATTTATTTCCCTGGGTTTGCATTCTCCTGTTTCATCTTTGCTATTGCTTTATCCCTTTATCTTTTTAAAATTGATTTTATGTTCTCATTAATTTCTATATCCCCTGCAGGAAATTTTTTCTTTGCGGAACTTTGCATCCAGAATGGAATCTTCATCTGTACTTTCCTTTCTTTTATTTATTTATTTTTGCTGATACGTGTTTGCATAGTTCTTATGCCTTTTTTTTTTGAATATTCATCATCATAATCATTTCTTAGAACATTTGCACCAATTCAGGAAAAAAGAAAAAGAAAAAAATTCATACATACCATACCTTACCCCTCCCTTTCATTGATTACTAGCATTTCAAGCTATTAAATTTATTTGAACATTTGTTCCCCCTATTATTTATTTATTTTTAATCCATATGTTCCTTGTCTATCAATAAGATAGATAATAAGAGCATCAGACACAAGGTTTTCACAATCACACAATCACATTGCAAAAGTTATGTCATCATACATTCATCTTCAAGAAACATAGCTACTGGAACACAGCTCTACATTTTCAGGCACTTCCCTACAGCCTCTCCATTATACCTTAACTAAAAAGGTGATATGTATATAATGCATAAGAGTAACCTCCAGGGTAACCTCTCGACTCTGTTTGAAATCTCTCAGCCATTGACACTTTATTTTTGTCTCATTTCAGTCTTCCCCCTTTTGGTCTAGAAGGTTTTCTCAATCCCTTGATTCTGAGTCCCAGCTCATTCTAGGATTTCTGTCTCACCTTGCCAGGAAGGTCCACACCCCTGGGAGTCATGTCTCACGTAGAGAGGGGGAGGGCAGTGAGTTTGCTTGTCATGTTGGCTGAAAGAGAGAGAGAGGCTGCATCTGAGCAACAAAAGAGGTTCTCTGGGGGTGACTCTTAGGCCTAATTTTAAGTAGGCTTAGCCTAGCCTTTGTGGGTTAAGTTTCATATGAACATACCCCAAAATTGAGAGCTCAGCCTATTGCTTTGGTTGTCCCACTGCTTGTGAGAACATCAAGAATTTTTCACTTGGGGAAGCTGAATTTTCCCCCTTTCTTGCCATCCTCCCCAAGGGGGCAAATACTTTTTTATTTTTATTTTATTTTATTTTGCAAATACTTTTTTATTCCAGCTCAGTGACAGCAGTTCCCACAGTAATATCTGACCTACTGAGAAGTGCAACCACAGAGCTCTTCAGGAATGATGGCTCTAGTCTCACAAATTTATTTCTCACCGTTCTGGTAAAAGGTGCATCCTCTAGACATTCCTGGGGGGTAATTCCTTAGTCTCTCTAAGCCTCTGGATCCCCTTATCTACAATATACCAGAGAAGTTCTGGCATTTCAACCTCAGGTAATCTCATCCACCTTTGATCCCTGTTTCAGCCAACCATCCAAACAAACTGTTAATGCCTTTTCTAACCCCATGAGCTATAACATTGAATGCAAAATCTCTGCTTAGTAGGCCCATATCAATAAATTCAGCCCTATCCATCCTTATAGTCCTCCCACCATTATCTGACAGTTTTAAAATCCATCACCACACATATTCCCCTGATTTCTGTCTATATAAATTGGAAAACTCACACAGTTTTTTTTGGTGTATAACATACCTTCTCATGTGTGATACTTTGTACCTCACCTTTAGGGGTCTGT
Source organism: Tamandua tetradactyla (assembly GCF_023851605.1). NCBI lineage: Eukaryota > Metazoa > Chordata > Mammalia > Pilosa > Myrmecophagidae > Tamandua > Tamandua tetradactyla. The sequence continues at coordinate 50,088,518 of NC_135337.1, forward strand.
TGGGACTTTAGTCTAGTTATAGGTCAAGTCTGTTTGAAATCTCTCAGCCACTGAAATTTTATTTTGTCTCATTTCTCTGTTTCCCCTTTTGGTCAACAAAGCTTTCTCAATCCCTTGATATCAGTTCCCATCCCATCCCAGGAGTTCTGTCCCAGATTGCCAGCGAGATTTACACCCCTGGGGTTCATGTCCTATGTGTTGGGGTGGGGGGAGTCAGTGAGTTTACCTGCTGGGTTGGCTTAGAAAGGCCACATCTGAGTAACAAAAGAGGTTCTGTGGGGGTGACTCCTAGGCCTAATTTTAAGTAGCCGTAGCCTGTCCTTTGCAAGAACAAGTTTCATAGGGGCAAACCCCAAGATAGAGGGCTCAGCCTACTGAATTGGTTGTCCCCACTGCTTGCGAGAATAACAGACATTCTCCAAATGGAAAAGTTGAATATTTCCCCCTTTCTCCCCAGTCTTTCAAGAGGACTTTGTGAATACCTTTTTATTCACTGCCCAAATTAATCTGGGATATATTGGGGCATCACAATAACCTGAATAAACCAACAAAATCTCATGCCATATTCATGGTGTTCAACGAAACTGACCATACAAGTTAATTTACTACCCAAAATACAAATTTTGCACAAAATAAACATCTCTCCCTTTGACCTCACACAGAAGTTGAAGTTTTAAAATACCTTAGTTCTATCTAGATCAACTTCATTCATATCTCGACTTGAAGTCTGATCCCTTTTTCAACATTTCAAACAGTTCCTGTATGGGGCACTACTGACTTTCATACTTCAGAGCTCTAACTGCATCTCAGGTGTCACATAAATACCTGAAGTTTCTAGAAATGACCAGGTTATAAACAAATAGCTTAGTATCTCAGAATTTAGAAATAGCAGTTGCAACTCCTGAATATATGTGACTGCTGTAAAAGCTTACAATCTAGGACTCTTTACAATAGATCCCAACATGATAACCCATGTTCTCAACTTTGGTTCACTGAGTTTTTGTATTATAGTTAGTCCATATCAGTGATGCATGACAATACTTGTCTTTTGGTTCCTGACATTTCATTCAACATACAGTCCTTAAGGTTTATACACCTAGTTGCATGCTTCACAACTTCCTTCCTTCTTGTAGTCACTCAGTAGTCCATTGTATGTATACATCATAGTTCCCCCTTCCATTCCTCGATCATTGTACCCTTAGGTCACCTCCATCCTTTGCGAATCATGAACACTGCCGCCATAAACACCAGTGTGCAAATGTCCATTCATGTCCCCAATCTCAGTTCCTCCAGGTATATACTGAGCAATTGGTTTTCAGTATCATATGGCAATTCCACCCTTAGACTCCTGTGGAACCATCACACTGTCCTCCAAGGGCTGCACCTCTCAGTTTCCCTAGTGACAGTGAATAGTTACTTCTCTTTTTCCAAATTTTCTCTAGCACTTGTTTCTCTGTGTTCATTTTTTCTTTTTGGCATGTGTACATTCCAGTAGTTGAACCTGGGTCTCCCACATGGCAATAGAGAATTCTACCACTGAGTGTCTGTGTCCTTGCCCTCAGGTCCTCTGTGTCCTTGTCCTCAAGTCCTCTGAATATATACCTAGTAATGGGATGACTGAATCATATGGCAATTCTGAACTTAGCTTCCTAAGGAACAGCCATTCAGAGCAGTTGTACCATTTACATTCCCACTAACAGTGGATCAATGTGCCTCTTTCTCCACAACCTCTCCAGCACTTGTCACTTAACTGTTTATATATATATATATATATATATATATATATATATATATATAATATATAATATAATATATATATAATGGCCATTCTAGTGGGTGTCAGACAATATTTCATTGTGGTTTTGATTTGCATTTGCCTAATAGTCAGTGCAGTTGAGCATCTCTCATGTGCCTTTTAGCTATTTGTATTTCCTCTTCTGAGAAGTGTCTGTTCATGTCGTTTGTCCATTTTTCAATCGGGTTGTCTTTTTGTCATTTAGTTGAAGAATCTCTCTCTATATTCTTGATAGTAAACCCTTATCTGATATGTGGTTTCCAAATATTGTCTCCCATTATGTAGGCTGCCTTTTTATTTTCTTGGCAAAGTTCTTTAATGCACAAAAGTATTTAATTTGGTGGAGTTCCCATTCATCTATTTCTTTTTCAATGCTTTTGCTTTGGGTGTAAGGCCTAGGAAACCACCTCCTATTACAGGATTTATAAAATATTTCCCTACATTTTCTTCTGAAAGTTTTGTTATCTTAGCCCTGATGTTCAGGTCTTCATCCATTTTGAGTTAATTTTTGTGTAGGGTGTGAGATATGTATCCTCTTTTATTCTTTTGCATATGGATATCGAGTTCTCCAAGCACCATTTACTAAAGAGGCTGCTGTGTCTCAGGTGGGTTGGATTGACTGCCATATGAAAGAGCAATTGCCCATAGATAAGAGGGTCTATATCTGAACTCTCAGTTTGATTGTGTTGTTCAATATATCTATCTATATGCTGGTGTCATGCTGTTTTGACCACTGTAGCTTTGTAAAATGCTTTAAAGTCAGGTAGTGTGAGAACTCCCACTTCATTTTTCTTTCTCAAGATATTTTTACCTACTTGGGGCACCATGCCCTTCAAAATAAATTTGATTATAGGTTTTTCTATTTCTGCAAAGTAAGCTTTTGTGATTTTAATTGGTATTGCATTGAATCTATAAATCAATTTTGGTAGAATTGGCATCTTAACTATATTTAGTGTTCCAATCCATGAATACAATATGCCCTTCCATTGATTTAAGTATTCCATGATATCTTTTAGCAATCTTTTCAGTTGTCTGTGTATAGGTCTTTTGTAGCCTTAGTTAAATTAATTCCTAAATATTTTATTCTTTTGGTTGCTATTGTAAATGGAATTTTTTTTCAATTTCCTCCTCAGATTGCTCATTACTAGTGTATAGAAACGCTACTGATTTGGGGGTATTGATTTTGTATCCTGAAACTTTGATGTACTCATTTATTAACTCTAGTAGCTTTGGTGTAGATTTCAGGATTTTTGACATATAGTATCATATTATTTGCAAACAGTGAGAGTTTTACTTCTTCCTTTACAATTTGGATACGTTTTATTTCTTTTTCTTGTCTAATTGCTCTGGCTAAAACTTCCAGCACAATGTTGATTAACAACGGTGACAGTGGGCATCCTTGTCTTATTTCTGTTCTTAGAGGAAAAGCTTTTAGTCTTTCCCCATTGAGGATGATGTTAGCTGTGGACTTTTCACATATTCCCTTTATCATACTGAGGATGTTCCCTTATTCCTATCCTCTGAAGTGTTTTCATTAAGAAATGATGTTGAATTTTGTCAAATGCCTTTTCTGCATCAGTTGAGGTAATTATGTGACTTTTCTGCTTTTGATTTTATTGATTTGTTGATATGGTGTATTACATTAATTGATTTTCTTATGTTGAACCATCTTTGCATACCTGGAATAAATCTCATTTGGTCATGGTGTATAATTCTTTTAATGTGCTGCTGGATTCAATTTGCAAGTATTTTGTTGAGGATTTTTGCATCGTTATTCATTTGAGTGATTGGCCTGAAATTTTCTTTTCTTGTAATATCTTTGTCTGGCTTTGGTATTAGGGTAATGTTGGGTTCATAGAATGAATTAGGTAGCTTTCTCTCCTCTTCAACTTTTTTGAAGAGCTTGAGAAAGATTGGTATTAATTCTTTCTTGAATACATAATAGAATTCACATGTGAAGCCATCAGGCCTTTTCTTTTCTGGGAGCTTCTTGATGACTGATTCAATTTCTTTACTTGTGATTGGTTTCTTGAGGTTGTCTATTTCTTTTTGAGTCAATGTTGGTTGTTCATGTCATTCTAGGAAGTTGTCCATTTCATCTATGTTGTCTACTTTATTAGCCTATGGTTACTCATAGTATGCTCTCATTACCTCCTTCATTTGTGCAAGGTCAGTGGTCATGTCTCCTCTTCCATTTCTGATTTTATTTATTTGCATCCTCTATTTTTTTCTTTTTGTCAACCTAAGTAAATGTTCATCAATTTTATTGATTTTCTCAAAGAACAAACTTCTGGTTTTGTTGATTTTCTCAATTGTTTTCATGTTCTCGATTTCATTTATTTCTATTCTAATCTTCATTATTTCTTTTCTTTAGTTTTCTTTGGGATTAGTTTGCTCATCCCAAACTAGTTCTTCCAAGTGAACAGTTAATTCCTTGATTTTTGCTCTTTGTTCATTTTTAGCACTTACATTTAAGGCTGTAAATTTCCCTCTTAACACTGCCTTTGCTGTATCCCATATATTTTGATGTGTTTGCTGTTGAGGGATGTTATGTTCTGTAAATATCTGTTAATTCTAGTTCATTTATCATATTATTCAAAATTTCTATTTCTTTATTGATCCTGTGTCTGGATGTTCTATCAATTATGGTAGAGGTTTCTATTTCTCCCTTCAGTGCTGTCAGTGTTTGCCTCATGCATTTTGGAGCACCATGACTCAGTGCATGAATGCTTATGTTTGTATTGTCGTCTTGTTGAGTTGTCCATTTTATTAATACATTGTGTCCTTCTTTGTCTCTTTTAATTGTTTTACATTTGAAGTTAATTTGTCAGATATTAGTACAGCAACTCCTGCTCTTTTCTAATTGTTGTTTGCATGAATTATCTGTTCCCACCCTTCATTTTCAACCTATTTTTGTCCTTGGGTCTAAAATGAGTCTCCTATAGACAGCATATAGATGGGTCCTGTTTTTAAATCCATTCTGCAGTTTATATATTTTGATTGGCAGTTTGATCCATTAACATTTAATGTTATTAGTGTAAAGGCAGTACTTTCTTCTACCATTTTGTTTTTTGAACCTTATATGTTGCATCTAATTTTTTTCTCTTTTTACCCTTACTGATAGTCTTCATTTCTACACTCTTCTCCAGAATTCTCTCTCCTGCCTTTTCTATCTGCCTGTATGCTTCCTTTAGTATTTCCTGCAGAGCCGGTATCTTGGTCACAAATTCTCTCAGTGATTATTTGTCTGATAATATTTTAATTGCCCCCTCATATTTTAAGGACAATTTTGTTGCATATAGAATTCTTGGTGGGATTTCTCTTTTAGAATCTTGAATATATCATACCACGGCCTTCTCACCTCCATAGTTTCTGCTAAGAAACCCACACATAATCTTTTTGAGCTTTCCTTGTATGCAATGGATTGATTTTCTCTTGCTGCTTTCAAGAGTCTCTCTTAGTCTTTGACATTTGGCAATCTGATTAGTAAGTGTCTTGGAGCAGGTCTATTTGGATTTATTCTGTACTGCTTGGATCTCTAATTTTATGCCTTTCATAAGAGATCAGGAATTTTCAGTGATTATTTTCTCCATTAGTCTTTCTGTTCCTTTTTCCCTTCTCTTCTCCTTCTAGGGCACCCAAACACTTATAATCAGGTACTTCATGTTGTCATTCAATTCCCTGAAATCCTGCTCATATTTTTCCATTCTATTCCCTATATTTTCTTTTGTGTGTCAGACTTCAGATGTCCAATCCTCTAGTTCAGTTATCCTTTCTTATGCCTCATCATATCTATTGTTGTAGGTTTCCATCCTTTTTTCACCATCTCTTCTATTGTGCCTTTAACTCCCATAATTCTGTGATTTGTTTTTCCAAACTTTCAAGCTCTTCTTTCTGTTCACACAATGTTTCTTTATATTCCCCATCAACTCATTGATTTGATTTTTGATGAGATATTCCATGTCTGTTTGAACATTCTGAATTAGTCGTTTCAACTCCTGTATCTCATTTGAAGTGTCAGTGTGTTCCTTTGACTGGGCCATATCTTCAGTTTTCCTAGTATGATCCATTATTTTTTGCTGGTGTGTAGGCATTTAATTTTCTTAGTTTTTTTTCTGGAGGTTGTTTTCACTCTTTCACCTAGGATTTTTTTTGCTGGATGGCTTTGTTCTCTATCTGTTCTTTGACATTCAGTTCAACTTATTCTAGACCTCTAGCATAGGTTCTGTTTAACTGATCAGAATTTCTCAGTTCTTGATTTTTTCTGTATCTCACCCTGCCTAAATGGAGCCTTTTTTTTTTTGAAATAGGTCTCCTCAGATATTATAGACCGCAGTAAGATTTTCCCAGACCAGACAGGCCCACGTCTCAGGAAGAAAGAGTAGCCAGCATCAGTTTTCCCTTAAGGTGAGACCCAGTATGTTGTCAGACTTTCCTATGAAGTCTCTAGACTCTGTGCTTTTTCTTGCCCAGCATGTGGCACTTGTAGGGCTTGCAGCTTCCCACCTGTGTAAAGTGATGTGGTGCCTTTAATTTCAGTAGACTCTCCCTGCTAGAGGCATGGTTGATACAGAGGTGAGGTTGGAGGATGGCTTTAATTGCTTCAGCTTTCCAGTCCCTGGGGCCTGAATTCCTCAAAGGAGGAATCTTCTCTTGGAGAAGATATAGTCATTAGGGAACTAACTCCTTTCACCTGACTAGTTACTTTGTCTCTCAGACAAGCCTAATTCAGCCCTTGCCTGGGGCAGAGCTGGAGCCTGAGAGTGCTTCCAGTTCTATCTAATGAGCTATTAAGGAGTAGGAGCAAAGCAAAAAAAAAAGCCTTTTGGAGCTGGACCTCTGCTCCTCAGGTTTATAAATCATCTTGCCATCTTGCCCTGCCTCCATCCTATTTTCTGATTTTTTTGGATCCCTGTGTACTACATGCTAAAACCAAGTTTTTTTGTGATGTGTGGATAGATGGAACCAGTGACAGCATGGACTAAAAAGGACAGATTAATGGAAAAATTGCTTTGAGGACAGATCTATGGAAGCTGAGTTCTGGACCAAAGAAATATTCTTGGACCCACCTATATGTGTAAAAAGAGTAAATCCCCCCATAGCTTAGAGGCACTGGGCCTCAGTGTTCTCAGAGATTAGACCACATTTCCTGGAATGGCGCATAATCCCTGGGGATTACAGAGAGTTTGGCCACCATCTTAGATTTTCCCAGTGAGTGAACACTTCACTCCAGTGTTCAGGGAGAGCAAGGCCACTCACTATACAAGCACTCATGGCTGCCCATCCATCAGGCATGGAAAACAAAACATCATTCCATATATGACCATAAGACCATGAAACATAATGAAATATGCCCTGCAGGAGTTCAGAATTTTGGGGGACCCATGATTCCCACTTTCCTTCCAATTTCTCCCCTAAAGTAGGAATATTTATCCTATGCTTGTCCATCCTTTGTATATTGGAAGCATGACTTGTTCTCCAGATTTCAGAGGCTCACAGACAGAGGGCAATTGTGCCCTAGGAGAGACCACATCTATAACTGATTTTGATGAGACTTTGTACTAAACTTCGTTTATGTAAGGACTTATTGCTTTTGGGTTATTTTGGTGGAATGAATGTATTTTTTATATGGAAAAACATGTCTTTTTTGGCATGCAGATGGTGATTGTGATGGTTTGAAATTATATGTATACCAGAAAAACATGTTCTTAAATTTAATCCATTCCTGTGGGTATGGACACATTGTAAATGGGACTTTTTATGAGGCCACTTCAGTTAAGGTGTGACCCATCACATTCATGACATGTTTTTAACTTCTTACTGGAATGAATATGGAAAGAGAGAGAGGGGGGAAGCCACAGAAGTGAAAAGCTAAAAGCAACAAAACCCAGAAGAGAAGGGAGAGACCAGAAAACCCCATGTGCCTTGTGCCTTGCCATGAGGCAGAAGAGCCCAGGATCATTGGCAGCTGGTTTTTGGGGAAATTATTTCTTTTGTGGTACTTGATTTGAACATTTCCACAGCCTCAAAACTGTAAGGTAATAAATTCCCATTGTTTAGGCCACCTATTTCATGGTGGGCTTTGAGCATCATAGGAAACTAATACATAAACTAACATTCAATACGAATTATTCATTTTATTAGTATATTCAAGAAATGAAAAATACCATAACATATAACAATTAGGGGTCTGAATGATAAGAAGAAAATTAATTTTAGAGAAAAAAGGCAAGTCTATCTAGGAGAAACTTTCTCTGAGGCAATTCATATGTGGGCTATAGATTAAACTATGCCCCAATGTCCCCTAAAAGAAACTGTGCCTCTGCAAATGTTGTTCCATAAATAGAGCATCTGACATAAAAACAGTCAATCCCTGAAAGATGAGCTCTTGAGAAGCAGAAACCACTGTAGTGAAAGACCTGGAGATGAAAATAAAGGGAAAGCCATAATGTGAAGGCAGGACTATGAGGGTGTTGTGAAAAGCTAGTTATGAAGAAGCAGAAATTAGGAGAGAGCAAAAGTTATGATGTAGAAGATGTCAGAATAGGGAGCTATAGAATTTAGGGATGCCTGGGAAATCAATAAACAGCAGGAGCTACCTGAAACAACTATATGGGGACTCCAGAGACAAGAGGAACACCGTGTACCATCCACGGAAGAGTGGAAGGAAGAGACTGATAAGCTGCAGTGAAGGTCTGTGAGTTGCTGTCTCCATGCTGCAGAAGCTGGGGCCCAACCCCCACTACTGTGGCAGTCTGCCTTGGGAGCCACTCCATGGCTGGGAATAGAAGTTCCTTTTCCCTGGGATAGGCAGAGGTTGGGTGGGGGTGGGGGGGTAGAGGGCAGGACAAGGACAGGTATTCATTGAGGCTTTTGATTAGTGAATTCAGATTGCTGGGTTCCAGCTCTGAGAACAGATATATTTTTAACCCACCTGGGAGAGAAAGTGGTCTGCAGCCTGTTTCAACCCTGCCTCCACCAGCAGAGGATTCAGGGCTGTTGTAGAGATACAGTAACTTTTCTGGGCTTCAGGGAAGCCTTTAAGGGGCTGAAGGGTCATTTTTTCCCCAGGGAAAGGTGGGGGGCACAGGTGGGCATCAACTGCAGTACAGGTGGCAGCCTCTGTTCCAACTCTGCCCCCAGCAGGGGTAGAAGCAGGATGGAGTGAGAGATGGAGTGAGAGATGCTGTGCCATCATGGGGTGGCAGGGAACAGCTTGCTAAAGGAAAGTTCTTCTCCAAGGAAAGGAGCTGGAGCTCATGGCACAGCAGTTTGCTTCTTTTGTTTAGAGAATTCAGATCACAAGGTCTGAGACATGACAAAGATTCAACTCACTCCAGCCAAAAGCAGCAGACAGGGGTGGAGTCAGTTAGAACTGAAGGCAGGGTACCACTTTAGGACTGTGGGGAGCAGTTGACTGAAGAGCTCTGTCTGCTGGATACACAAGGAAGGCACAGATTCAGACGGCCATCAAAGAAGAGGGGTATCTTTCTGGTTCTTCTCCACTGGGTACTTCAGAACCTATCCATACCCCGTCTTGGGTACTTGGCCCTATTTTGACTCGGGAAAACTGACTTGAGAAAGTCCTCTCCATGGGGATTCTCCTTCTAGAATTAGCCCTCCTGGTAAAAGCAGCTAGAGATAAAAAAAAAAAAAAAAAGGAGTGTTACAAATATAAAGAGGCAAATAAAAAAAAAAATACATCAGATCAACATTCCCAGAGGACAGATGGGAAAGGAAGTCTTCTCCTGGTGGTGAAGCATTTGCACAAATAGTGAAAGCTTAAAAATTGAACTATATATTCATGGCATCATCAGATAAATAAATGCTGAAAAATATGAATAGTTAAATACAAGCTATTCTAAAGATCTAGAATAAGTTCAACCAAATGTCAAAGAAGAGCTTTAGCACAAAGCCAATCAACAAGTAAACCCTGGACAAGAGACAGAAACTGACTTTCAGAGAAAACTCATCAAGAAAATCAGATGCCTAGACACCAGGAAAAAACTATAAGCCACACTAAGAAACAGAAAGATATGGCCCAGGCAAAGGCACAAATTAAACCCTCAGAATGACACAGGATTTGAAACATCTGACTGATGATGTTCAAAAAAATCTCCTAGTTCAGGTCAAGGAGATGAAGGAAAGTTAAGCAAGAGATAAAAAATAATAAGAAGACAGTTGGTGAGCATAAAGAACAATTTGAAAGCATGCATATAGGAATGACAGGCACAATAGAAGAGATTTAAAATACACTAGAGGCATAGGAACAGCAAATTTGCACAGGCACATGAAAGGATCAGCAACCTAGATGATAGGATATCCAAAATCTTACAGAGGGCAGGCAATGGTGGCACGGTGGCAGAGTTCTCACCTGCCATGCTGGAGACCTGGGTTCGATTCCCAGTGCCCACTCATGCAAAAACAAAATCCTACACAGAGAAGAAAAGACCAGGAAAAGAATGGGAAAAACTGTGCAGGGTCTGTGGGCATATGGGCAAATTATAGCATGAAGTGCACAAGCATATGCATTTTGGGTGTCCCAGAAGAAGAGAAGGGAAAATGGGCAAAAAGAATATTTGAAGAAATAATGGCTAAAAGTTCCCAACTCTTATGAAAGACATAAATGTAATGTCCAAGAAGTGCAATGTGTTCCATACAGAATAGTTCCTAATAGACCTACTCCAAGACACAATAATCAGAATGACAAAAGATAAAGACAGAGAGAGAATTCTGAACACAGGAAGAGAAAAGTGATTCATCACATACAGGGGATACTCAATAAGACTCATTTCTGATTTCTCATCAGAAACCACTGAAGCAAGAAGGCTGTGGTATGATATATTCAAAATGCTGAAAAGGAAAAACTGCCACCAAGAATTCTTTATCTGAAAACACTGCCCTTCAAAAATGAGGGAGAGTTTAACATATTCACAGGTAAACAGAAACTGAGGCAGTTTGTCAATTAGAGACCTGCCCTACAGGGAGGGTGTTCTAGAGGCTGAAAGGAAAAGGCAGGAGAGGGAGGTTTGGAGGAGAATGTAGAAATGAAGATTATCAGCAATGGTAACTCAAAGGCTAAAAAAAGAGACACTAATAAGATTTGACATATAAAAATCAAAAGATAGAATGGTTGAAATACTTCCTTTACAGTAACAACATTGAATGTTAATGGATTAAACACTCCATCAAAACACACAGATTAAAAAGAGTGAATAAAAAAATACGATCCATCTATATGGTATCTATAAAACTCACCTTAGACCCAAGGATACAAATAGGTTTAAAATGAAAGATTGGAAAAAAAGATCTCACACATACAACCACAAAAAAAAAAAAAGCTGGAGTAGCTATACTAATATTGCACAAAATAGGTTTTAAATGCAAAACTGTCAAAAGAGACAAAGAAAGACATTATATAATAATAAAAAGAGCAGTCTGCCAAGAAAAAATAAAAATCATAAATATTTATGGACCTAGCCAGGGTGCCTCAAAATATACAAAGCAAATACTGTCAATGTTGAAATGGAAATAAATGTCTCTACAATAATAGTTGGAGATTTCGATATACCCCTCTCTTCAATAGATAGAATGTAAAGTCAAAGGATCAATAAGGAAACAGGCATCTTGTATAATATGATAAATGATGTAGACCTAACAGACATATACAGAACACTGTACCCTCAAACAGCAGGACATGCATTCTTCTCAAGTGCTCATGGATCATTCTCCAGGGTAGATCATATGCTGGGGTATAAAACCGGTCTTAAAATTTTTTTAAATATTTAAATTATAGAAAGACCATAATGGAATGACGACAGAAATCAATAACAGGTAGAGAACTGGGAAATTCACAAGTATATGGAGGCTAAACAACATACTCTTAAACAGTGGGTCAAAGAAGAATTTGCAAGGGAAATCAGTAAATATCTTGAGACAAATGAAAATAAGAATACAATATATTGAAACATGGGATGCTGTGAAGGCAGTTCTTGGACAACTTTGGAGCCTTAAGCACTTATATTAAAAAACGAAGAAGCTAAAATTCAAGATATGAGGGAGACTCCTAAAGAGGTGGTAATGTTTTATTTCTTGACTTTGGTGGTGTTTACATATATATTCACTTTTTGTTAATTCCTCAAGCTATAAAGTCATGATTTAGACACATATATTTATATGCATCATTAAAAAGTTTTATTTTTAAAAAAGCACACACAAGGAAGGCCTGTTACCTTTCAACTTGTCAAATTTTGATAACATACTGTGTTGGTGAAGATTGGAGAAATAGGTCCTCTCATTTGCTGTTGATTGAAGTATAAATTAGTACAAACTCTGTGTACTAGCTAGGGTTCTATAGAGAAACGGAATTAGCAGAAAATATCCGTAGATATAAAATTTATAAAAGTGTCTCACGTAACCATGGGAATGTAGAATCCAAGATCTGTAGGGTAGGCTGCAAGCTGTTAACACCCATGAAGTTCCTCAATGAACTCTCAGGAGAGGCTGGCTGGGCAACTGTAGGTGGAAAAGTCCAAAATCCATAGGGCAAGTGTGAAGCTGATGACTCCGATAAAGGGTCAGGATGAGACTGTCTCTCCTGAATCCTCCTTAAAATCCTCCCAGTGATTAGATTAAGCATCACTCATTCCAGAAGGCATGCCCCTTGGCTGATTACAAATGCACTCAGCTGTGGATGCAGCAGACGTAATCATGATTTAAGTCTATGAAATGTCCTCATAGCAACAAACAGGCCAGTACTTGCCCAAACAGACAAACAGGCATCACCACCTGGCCAAGTTCACACATGTACCTGACCATGACACTCCGTGATAGGCAACTTGACAATATCAATCAATATTCAAGGCATACCTTTATCCAGCAAGTTTATTCTAGGTATTTATCTTCTCTATATACTCACATGGGTGTGAAGTGACTTATGTATAATAATATTACTACCAGCATTCTTTGTAATAACAAAACATTACAAATAACTGTCCATCAAAAGGTTAAATAAACTATGGTGCATTCACTATGTGGCTATTAAAAAGAAGGAATAAATGAATATATATATAAGGAGGCTCTCTCTATATTGCTATAGAAAGATCTCTAAACTCTAGTAAGTGAAAACAAGAACAAGAATAAAGTGTCAACTTGCATAGAATGCTATTATATATATGGAAAAGGAAAAATATGGCTATATTTGTGAATTCACAGACTTATTAATAGCAGTTGCTTCTGCTGGGGAACAGGATTAAAGAAGGGTTTATTTCTCATAGAATACTGTTTGGTACTTTTGAAATTGATACGTCACTGCTTCAAAAAATAAAAATAAATCCTCCCTTTAAAGAAATGTAGCTACACCAAAAAAATCATTATTGATTAAAAAACAAGTTCATCTCTCCCTCTAGACTTGGATTGTCCAATATAGTAGCCACTAGCTACACTGAAATGTGACCAATCTGAATTGAGATGTGTAGAATGTGTAGAAATCACACCTTATTTTATTTATTTTTGGCATGGGCAGGCTCCGGGAATCGAACCTGGGTCTCCGGAATGGCAGGTGAGAACTCTGCCACCGAGCCACCATTGCACCACCCTGTGCACCTTAATTTTAAAGGCAGAGAATCTAGTTCATTAATTTTCCTTCTCAGTGTATTTGTGAGCTCTGATCTATTAAAAATTTTGTGTCCACTGAAAACAAGAATAGCTCTTTGAGATCTGGACGGGAATGTTTACTTTTGACTTCAAGCTGAAGTCATAGAACTGAAACTTTAAGTTCTCCGTATATCTGTATGTCTATAATTGAGGAAAATCTTGACTTTCATTGTATGTCCATGAAATACTTTCCTATTTCTGAACAGATAAATTGAGATTATCATGCCTCATTTAAAGAATTTTGAGCTCATTGGTTTACAGAGATAAATCAGCACTTAGATAAATAAAATAATCCCCAAATTAACAGAAAATTTAAAAAATTAATGAACAAAGCTTTGCTAGAGCTAGACTTTAAAAGAAAAAACCCTACAGAAACTACTAACTCAAACAAATTTTAAAAGTTCAAGTTCTCATAAGGTGAATCTGGACAAAACAGATAGATGTAATAATTTTGGTTTAAGAAAAATCAAACTACATGTCTTTTCTCTGCTTTCTCAAACAGCAAGTATAGCAAAAGTATAGGATACATTTTATTTTTTTTAATACGATTTAGGGTTTGTTTGTTTTTTTCATAAAAAGAAGTTAATCTGAATTACCTTAACTTTTTATATTGGTTTAGCTAACCCAACTTCATACATAAAGTTTGGTCAATTAGCTAGACTAAGTCCTCCATAAAGTTTAAGATTTGGGGAAAAAATTTGGTTTCAACAAAATTTATCATAATTCTAGTAAACTTTTTTTTTTTGGCATGGTCAGGCACCAGGACTTGAACCTGGGTCCCTGACATGGCAGGCAAGAATTCTGCCACTGAGCCACCATCGCACCACCCCAAGTTGTTTTTTATCCCAACAATAATTTTGACTTGAATTACATCTGTTGAAGATAATATCCAAGATCCTTAGGAAATTTAAAACTTTGGACTGATATGAGTTAATGAATAATTATTGGAGGCCTAGATTGTTTTTATGATAGAATATTGAGTCATATTCTCATATATAGTTTTAATTTTATATACTTTTGCTGCTTCTTTTGACATAATAAATGTATTTATTTTTGCCACTTAAGGTATAAAGGGATATGTACAGCTATACAAAGTTCTGTTAATATTCATTAGCTTTGCTGGTCTGATAAAATATATTATGGGTATTTGCTATTATCTGACTCCCAGTATTTTTCATAAAACAAAAGTTAATTTCTTTGATTAGATAAAAATAATAGTGATGGTTGGGAGTATAATAAATGAAATAGTGAGAGTGAAATAACACATACGTATGTATTTCTGTTTTTCAAGGTATTAAAAAGAGTTTTGCTCCAAAGTGTCAATTTGTTGCAGAATATAAAAAAAAGCATAGTAAAGGACAAAACATGAGGAAAGTGAATTTTACCTGCCTTCTTGTATAGTATCAAGTCTGGAAAGACACTGGCAAAGTTCACTTCTTTTTAATGGGCTTGCTTCCTTCCTTCTACCTATAGACAGCAGAGATCTTGTGTCTTGTTAGGATAAATTTTCTGTGTGCTGCAGTATGACTTCTTTTTTTCTTAATTATTTAGAAAAAGGAACAAAGTTTCCTCATTTGAGAAGAACTAATGAACCTTACAATCATGTTACCTTCTTCTGTGTTTATTTTTAAATATTTATTGTCTCCTTAATTAAATAAATAATGAAGTACTACCTAATTTCTCAGGCCTATCTTACTCTACTGAATAAATTGTCTGAAATCTTTTTCGATTTTGTCTTTCCTAGGACAAATCTTAAATTTAGAAAAATAAAATTGTCAGTATATATTTTACGCTTAAAACTATATTTGATGGTGCACAGATGGTTTAGTGGTAGAATGCTCGCCTTCCATGTGGGAGACCCCAGCTTGATTCCTGGGTCATGCACCAAAAACAAAAACTGTATTTGAAATTCTCTGAAGGGCCCCTGGAAAAATCACAAAAATCTGATCTTTCATCTTATAAAAAGAGAGATGTCATTTCATGTGCTACATATTTCCTACTTAGCTCAACAATATTGTCAGCAATTCATTAGAAAAGTAAGCAAATTAATTGGAAGCCAATCAGCCTTCCCTAGGTTAAATTTGTTTAGGTAAAGATATTTATATAAACATATATAAATATATCTGGAACTGTACACTGCAGAAGACCTGTAGACTTGTCAATGCTCTTGCTGTCCTCAGTGGAAATACTGATCATATTTTTATGAAAGTTATGTACTTTGTTGGAGTACAGACCTTTATTGTGATATAATATTGTAATGAATGAATTAATTAAAGTCATTCAGTCTTGATCAACTACAGATAGTTTCTGTTTTATTCTTCTGTTTTCCTTAAGGCTCTGCTATAAGTTTCAGGCCAAAGTTTGTATCTACCAGAAAGTACAGTCTCAGAACCTCATGGAAACAACAAGGTGATTTGAACTATTGATACCTCGAAGAGATCCTTGGATAGGCTTCCAAACCTGCCATAGCTTAGACAAATTTCAGACTAACGCAGTGGACTCAATCAGGATCTTTAATACTCTTTTTAGTCTCGAAACACATGTTTTTATGAAAGTTGTCTGCTAATTTAAGATCTAGCAGAACAATTGCAGAAGACTGAGTGAACTGACAAATTCAGTCAAAGTTAAACGAACTATTGAGGATATAGTTGTAAAGTTCTATTTTATTGGCTATATGAGGAAAATCTTTTAAATTTTCAGATAGAAGTTAATTCTATGGTCTTAGTAACTGTTCAGTGCCACATGGCTCTAGATTTGCAGAGCAAATTCATGTAGGCCAACATAATTAACACTTGCTGGGTCTAGGTAAAAAATCAGTCCAAACCTAAGACTGACTTAAATAGGACATCTTGTGATCAAGAATAATCTGGATAGATTATTTATGATCCCAAGAAAGAGGCTGTCAAGAAACTTTGCCAAAGACTTGGAAATGACCAGAAGAGATGACTGGGTTTTCCAAGGATTTTCATGGAGTGCTAGGTATTATCTAATGGATCTTCTGGGAATTATCTGCGGGGGGTATGTAACTTTGATTGTTTGTCTATGGACTATTCTGTTTTACAATTCTGTAGAGGTAAAAATTAAATTATAGAAAACAGAGAGAAATGCAAATGAACCATGGACTATAACTGTTTTCTACACTATAGAAAATTAGACTCATTTTTTCTTGCTCCCTATGATATTAATGAGTTTTATACCTATTAGGAAATTCTTTTAAGCATTTCTGACTGTATATATGTGTCTGTCTTGAAATTCTCCTTTGTACCAGTTGTAACATCTTATTAGTTCCTTCATTCATTAGTGAATTAAATGAAATCTTTCCTGTGTGTTTATGAAAAACATGGCTGTCTGTGGAATTTAGCCTTTAATCTCTGAAAAACTTTTGTATTATTCTACCATCCTGGGTAATGTATTCATATTGATGGCTGTAATTCTAGAGCTATATAAACACCCATTCCTTTTTTTTTTAAAGAGGAATCATGGAAGAATCTCTTCTCTCTTTATGTTAACTGATGACTCTAGTAAATTCCTGAACTTTCATTAAAATTGCAATAAAAAATACCTGATCTTTTATAATGGTATGCGTTTTTTACAAACTTTCAATTCACAGATGTAGGCAACAAACATGCCTGTTGACCATGACCTTACTTACCCTTCTGGCTGTAAAGGCCCCATCCAGTCAGCTTATTTGGTGGGGTATATAATATAGAAATATACTACTATGCTACTTGAGGTCTTAATCTATTATGGGTCAAAGAAGCAGAGATAGCCAACCTACAGAGCAAGAAAGGATGAAACACTACAGAGAGCAGTAGAGTTGAGAGGTAGAAAAAGATACTATTCATTCCTAAAGACGAACTTTTCTGGTTTTAGTGTCTTCCTGAAGCTTACTCCACTCCTGCCCTTCGGATCCATTAGGCACTTTACATACTTCACAAACATTTATTTGCTTTTTTGGCCAAAATAGCTTAATTTGAGTTGGTGACTTGCAACCAAGTCTAAATTGATACAAAATGATATAATTGCTTTGTAATTACGTTCGGAGTTCTTTAATAAATAGTTTCATTGTATGGCTTTAGTGTACATTTATATCATGTCTAAACGGTTTACGTTTAGAATTGATAGGCAGATTTTTGGACTTGTGTATTACAAATTCAAATTTGTATCTGAAAATTTGTATAAGCTAATTGTTATATCTATGTAATTCCTAATTTAAATAAGAGGTCTCTAAATCTCCTTACAAATCTCTAGCTATGCCATTATAATACAATTCCATTATTGAACATGAAGAATACAGTCACTTAAATATTTTATTTCTGCAAATGTTTAGATTTTTATTTTGGTAATTTAATATAACAGATTATAGCACTATATGATGTTTAGAAATATGAAAAAAATATTAAATTCAGGAAAGTTGTTTCTTATACATTATTTGATACCTTTGTTTTCCAAGGTAACAGTTTCTAATAAAAAATGAGCAGAGACTTTATGCAGTTAGAAATCAAAACACGACTTTTTTTCACCAGAGTAAAATATATCAAGGACACACTATTAGTAGGAAGCAATGAAAGATTCTTGGAAAAAATATAAACAGATACGCTAATAAGAATTAAGCAGATCATTTTACTTTAACTCCGTTTTAGAAAGCATGCACATGAAATAATGAGATTGAGATTAATAGATGAAAGGCTACCTATAGACCCATGGAGTCATATAAAAATAATTTCAGGCAAGATTTAATTTATTGATTTAATTAATTCAAAGCAAGCTTTATTGATTTGTTTTAAATATGGCAAGTGAAATGTGGACTCAGAATTCAACAAGATTTTCAAGTAACTTCTGGGAAGTGTATAACAGGAGAATATGAACATCAAATTTCTGACCGTTAATGTGTAAAATTGAAAGCAAAGAGTTTCCAAGTTGTATTAAAATGAATTCTTCTAATGCAATACCACAAAGTTTCTAAAGTCATTGGAAAGTTATTTGGTGACATCTAAATCTTACAATATTTCCTCAATGTAAATTTTGGAACATTTACATTTGGATCATTCTTTCTTTCATAAGCTCACTTTCCTATCATTGAAAAAATAATGAAATTCCAAGGAATTTTAAGAGGTCAAAATAACAAAGCAAATTATTTTTCTAGGTTAATGCAATTAAAGTACAATGATAGAGAGGAGCACACATATTTTAATGAAACCAAACCTATTTGAGAAAAGGCAAGTCAAGTTAAACAAAAGCGTAAAACTATTGCAACAATCATTACATAGATATGGCATAAGAGTATTAATGAAAAATTTCACTGGGAAAAACCTTTAAAGCTCTTTTTCATTTCTGAATTTAGTGTATCATGTTCCAACATTCAACAGTTCACCAGTTTTCTATAGAGATCTTGATTTTGATACTTGCCAGTGTGTTCAAGGGCAATAATAAGACTTTGAATTTGTGCAGTAGCTTCATACATCTGCAAGAAAAAAATATAGGTTAAATAGCTTCAGTACAACTTAGCTAGATACTTTGATATTTTAAGTAAAATAAGCTCCATCATAATATCAAACTGAATCAAGCCATATATAGGGTCTAGTTTGCGTGATTGCTAAACCTTACTTTGTGATACCTGTTGTGATGGCTTGGAGCTATGTACCCCAGAAAAACAGGTTCTTAAACTCAACCCATTCTTGTGGTGTGAGCTCACTGTAAATAGGACTTTTATGAACTTACTTCAGTTAAGGTGTGACTCAGCCGAATCAGGAGGGGTCTTAGTACTATTACTGAAGGCCTTATGGTGAAGGCCCCAGAGAGAGCACAAGAGGGAGCAGCCAGAACCTGGAAGTCAATGGAATCCAGAAGAGAAAGAAGATGCTGCCATAGGCATTGCCATGTGACTGAAAAGCCAAGGACCATGGATCACTGAGAGCAAGCCCCAGAACACTATAGACTTTTGGGAGAAAGACACCTTTCAATGACACTTAGATTTTAGACTTCTCCTAGCCGCAAAATCATGAGCCAATTAAGTCCTGTTGTTTAAACCAACTTGGTGCGTGGTATCTGCTTTAGTAGGCAGGACACTAAAACATCTGTGAAAATATTTAATTCCCTATAAAGATTATTTTAAAGTATTATAAAAAGTATTTTATAAAAATTTTGGAGGAGGGTCCTAATAAATGGCAAAGTAAAAGATATTAATATCTCAAAAAGTTTAGAAAAACTGAAAGTTTAAGAAATTGTCAAAACTTTTATCCATTTTTTTCTGAACAGTCCTTTACTCTTTGTCACCTATATTCTTTTTTAAAAAAGCATTTTTATTCCCATACTATACAATCCATCCAATGTGTGCAATCAATGGCTCTCAGTATGATCACAGAGTTGAGCTTTCATCACCAAAATCGATTTTAGAACGTTCTCATTGGTCCAAAAAACAAACAAACAAATAAACGCTTATACTCCCAAATTATTGATACTTAGCATTGGTGTGGTACCTTTGTTATAGTGATGAGAGAATATTATAATATTACTGTTACCTATAGTTCATAGTTTTCATTACATATTTTTCCCCATATACCACCCTATTTTTTTAAAGTTGCCATCTACAATATTTTTATTATAAATTTAGTTGCAAGCATGTAAATTCCAACAATGTAAAAGCTGACTTATTGAAAAATTAAGTTGTCACATCAGTCTCTTAAAGATATTTATTGGAATATCTGCTTGATACCATAATCAATGTATAAAAACTTGATCGAGTCCTTTTAGGTAAGAAAATTTGGATTGTTTTTTTTCCCTGAACTTATATTTACATTCCACTTCTGCCTCAAAAATCTCTTAATTTTACATATACATATATTTTTTTTATTTAATACCAATCAGTAATGTGTGGTGAATTTTATTGAATGTTTTAGTGGAATCTCTTAAGATCATCTTTTTTTTTTAACTTTTTTTATTGTATAGTATAACATATACAAAGCAAAGCAATAAAAAAGCAATAGTTTTCAAAGCACTCTTCAACAAGGGGTTACAAGATAGATCCCAGAGTTTGTCATGGACTACCATATGATCCTCTCAGTTTTTTCTTCTAGATGCTCCAGGATATAGGAGGCTAGAAGGCTTAAATACTTTTTTATCATCACAATTGACTTTTTTCCCTTCTTTTTTTTGTGAACAATAACATATATACAAAAAAGCTATAAATTTCAAAGCACAATACCACAATTAGTTGTAGAACATATTTCCAACTTTGACATGGGTTACAATTTCACAATTTTAGGTTTTTACTTCTAGCTGCTCTAAAATTTTGGAGACTAAAAGAAATATCAATTCAATGATTCAACATTCATATTCATTTCTTAAGTCCTATCTTCTATGTATAATTCCATCATCACCTTTGATCTTTCCATACCTCTTTGGGGTTGTCTGGGCTATGGCAATTCTAAATTTTTTTTATATTGGATATTAGAAGGGTCTGTCACTAATATGGGGTAGGGAGATGGGACTATCTGATGTTCTGGAGAGGCTAGCTGGGTTTCAAGACTTATCTGGACCAGGGACCCATCTGGAGGTTGTAGGTTTCTGGAAAGGTACTCTAGTGCCCGGAACCTTTGTACCACCCTATTTTTATGACCTTATATTATTGACATATATTTCTTCTAGTTCATTGAAGGACATTCTCATATTTGTACTATTTACCCTTGTAATCATCCCTACCAGGGTTCAATATATTTTACAGTCCCACATTCCATCCTCTAGCTTCCTTTTAGTGACATACCTGACTGTAAACTTCTCCATTCAACCACAACACTTAATGTGCTACCATCACCTTTATCCATTTCCAAACATTTACAATCAACCTAAATTTAAAAAATGCACAAAGTAAGAATTAGTTCCCCTTCCTCTACTCCCATTTTATCCCCTTGAAACCTATATTCTAGATGTTAACTCTTAGTTTCTTTACTGTAATTAGCTCATATCAGTGAGGTCATAACAATCTTGGACATTATGTGTATGCTTATTTCACTCAACATAAAGTCCTCATGTTGTTGCATGCATCAGGACCTCATTCTTGCTTATAGCTGAATAATATTCCATTATATGTAGATACCACATTCTATTTATCCATTCATTGATTGATGGACACTTGTAAGTGTCCATCTTTTGGCACTGGTAAGTAAAGCTGCTATGAACACCAGTGTACAAATATCTGGTTCCCTGCTGACCATATACCTAGTAGTGGGATTGCTGGATCATATGGCAATTCAATACTTAGCTTCCTGAGGAACTGCCAAACTTTCATCTATGGTGGCTGTACCATTCTACAATCCCACCAGCAGTGAATAAGTGTTCCTATTTATCCACATCCTCTGCAACACTTTTCTGTTTTTTCAGTTGTGCCCAATCTAGTAGGTGTGAAATGATAACTCATTGTAGCTAGTGATGTTGAGCATCTTTTTGTGTGCTTTTGAGACATCTGTATTTCTTTTTTTGGAAAAGTCTATTCAAGTATTTTGCCCATTTTGTAATGTGGTTGTCTTTTTTTTTTTTTTTTTTTGCATGGGCAGGTACCAGGAATCAAACCTGGGTCTCCAGCATGGCAGGCAAGAATTCTGCCACTGAGTCACCATTGCACAGCCCTGCCTTTTTTTTTTTTTCTTGTTGTAGTGTTATAGGATTTCCTTTATATATCTGGATATTTAACCCTTGTCAGATATGCAGTTTCCAAATATTTTCTCCCATTGAATAGGCTACCTTTTCACTTTGTTGAAAAAGCTCTTATAAGTGCAACATTTTTAATTTGAGGAGGCCTCATTTGCATATATTTTTTCTTCTGCTTTGGGTGTAAAGTCTAAGAAACCACTGCCTACCAGTAGAGTTTTAACATGCTTCTTTACATTTTTTGGAAGTTCTATTGTACTAGCTCTAACATTTAGGCCTTTGATACAACTGAATTAATTTTTATAAGGTATGATATAGAGATCCTCTTTCATCAAAAATCAATTTGCCATAGATGTGAGAGTCTATTTCTGAACTCTGAATTGATTCCATTGATTGATATATTTACCCTTATGCCATTACCATGCTGTCTGACCTCTGTAGCTATGTAATATGCTTTAAAGCAGGGATTTGTGAGCCCTTCAACTTTGTTTTTCTTTTTCAAGATGTTTCTGGCTCTTTGGGACAACTTGCCCTTACAAATGAATTTGATGGCTTTTCCACTTCTGCAAATTAAGGGGCTGGAATTTTGACTGATACTGTGTGAATTTGTAGATCAAATTGGGTAGACTGACATCTTAAAAATATTTAGTTATATTTAGTTTTCCAATTCATGAACACAGTATGTCCTTTCATCTGGTTGGGTCTTTGATTTCTTTTAGCGATATTTTATAGATTTCTGGGTATAAGTCCTTTATATCCTTGGTTAAACTTATTCCTAGATATTCGATTCTACTGATTGCTATTGTAAATGGAATTTTTTTTTTCTGGATTTCCTCTTCATATTGCCCCTTACTAATGCATAGGAACACTACTGAGTTTTGTATGTTGATCTTGTATCCCACCACTTTGCTGCACTCATTTATTAGTTTAGTGGTTTTGTTGTAGATTTTTCTAAATACAGGATCTGCCATCTTAGAATAGTGGAAGTTCTACTTCTTCCTTTCCAATTTGGATCACTCATTTCTTTTGCCTAATTCCT
The DNA here is from genome assembly GCF_023851605.1 of Tamandua tetradactyla. NCBI lineage: Eukaryota > Metazoa > Chordata > Mammalia > Pilosa > Myrmecophagidae > Tamandua > Tamandua tetradactyla. Next base: position 50,111,653 of record NC_135337.1, read on the forward strand.
CTAGCTAAAATTTCCAGCACAATGTAGAATAACAAGAGTGGCATCCTTGTCTCATTCTAGATCTTGACGCAAGATATTTACTAATTTCTCTTGCAATTTCTTCTTTGATCTACTGATTGAGTGTGTGGTTTATTCTCCACATTTGTGAATTTTCCAGTTCTCCTACTTTTGATTTCTGGCTTCATTTCCTTATAATCAGAGAAAGAGCTTTGCATATTTCAAATCTATTATAATTTATTGACACTTCTTTTGAGACCCTACAGGTAGCCTATCCTGGAGAATAATCCATGAGCATTTAAGAATATATACCCTGCTGTTTGAGGGTGCAATGTTCTGTATAGGTCTGTTAAGTCTATATGATTTATCTATTGAGCCTCTCTCTAGCTGTTCTATCTATTGATGAGAGGGTTGTATTGATCACCAACTATTACTGTAGAAATGTTTATTTCTCCCTTCAATTTTGGTTTGATTTGTTGTTTGTCTCATGTATTTTGGGCACCCAGGTTAAGTGCATAAATATTTGTGACTGTTATTTCTTTTCAGATTGCCCCTTTTATTACTATATGATATCCTTCTTTGTCTCTCATAACAGTTTTGCATTTAAAGTCCATTTTGTCAATATTTGTATAGCTATCCCAGTTCTTCTTTGGTTACCGTTTTTGTTGAATATAATTTTCCAACCTTTCACTTTTAAGCTATTTGTGTCATTGGGTCTAAGGTGAGTCTTATAGACAGTATATAGATGAGTCATAGGGTTTCTTTTTGTCCATTTGGCTAATCTGTGCCTTTTAACTGGAATGACTAATCTATCAACATTCAGTGATTTTAATTAAAGGCAGTATTTACTTCAGCCATTTTTTCCTTTGATTTATGTGTGTTGTATTTTATATTTGTGTCTTTATTTTTTACCCTTTTAGTTATCCTTACTAATAATCTTTATTTCTACATTCTCCAAGCCCCCCTCTTCTGTTTTTCCTTTCAGCCTGTAGAATTCCCTTTAGTGTTTCTTGTTGAGCAGGTCTCTTGTTCACGAACCCTCTCAGTGTCTTTTTATCTGTGACTATTTTAAAGTCTCCCTCATTAAAAAAAAAATTTATTTATTAATTAAAAAAATTAAACCAAATAAAACATCAACATATATAATCAGTAATTCACAATATCATCACTTAGTTGCATATTCATCATTTCTTAGAATATTTGCATTAATTCAGAAAAAGAAATAAAAAGACAATAGAAAAAGAAATAAAACAAACACAGAAAAGAAAAAAAAAGATTATACCTACCATACCCCTTACCCCTCACTTTCATTGATCATTAGCATTTCAAGCTAAATTAACTTCAGCATTTGTTCCCCTATTATTTATTTTTATTCCATATGTTCTACTCATTTGTTGACAAGGTAGATAAAAGGAGTATCAGACATAAGATTTTCACAATCACACAGTCACATTGTGAAAGCTATATCATTATTCAATCATCCTCAAGAAACATGGCTACAAGAACACAGCTCTACATTTTCAGGCAGTTCCCTCCAGCCTCTCCATTACATCTTGAATAACAAGATGATATCTACTAATGCATAAGAATAACCTCCAGGATAACCTCTCAACTCTGGAATCTCTCAGTCATTGACACTTTGTCTCATTTCAGTCTTCCCCCTTTTGGTTGAGAAGGTTTTCTCAATCCCTAGGTGCTGAGTCTCAGCTCATTCTAGGGTTTTTCTCAATCCCTTGATGCTGAGTCTCAACTCACTCTAGGATCTCTGTCCCACATTGCCAGGAAGGTCCACACCCCTAGGAGTCATGTCCCACGTAGACAGGGGGAGGGTGGTGAGATTGCTTGTTGTGTTGGCTGGAGAGAGAGGCCACATCTGAGCAACAAAAGAGGTTCTCTTGGGGGTGACTCTTAGGCCTAAATTTTAAGTAGACTTGACCTATCCTTTTGGGGGTTAATTTTCATATGAACAAACCCCAAGACTAGCGGCTCAGCCTATAGCTTTGGTTGTCCACACTGCTTGTGAGAATATCAAGAATTCAACTTGGGGAAGTTGAATTTCTCCCCGTTCTCACCATTCCCTGAAGGGGGCTTTGCAAATACTTTTCCACTCACTGATCGCATCACTCTGTCTCCCTCATTTTTGAAGGGCAGTTATGCTGGATAAAGAATTCTTGACTGGCAGTTCTTCTCTGATGAGAAATCAGAAAATAGTCTTATTGTATGTTCCTGTTATGTGATGAATCACTTTTCTCTTGGCGCTTTCAGAATTCTCTCTTTATCTTTGGCATTTGACCGTCTGATTGCGCTATGTCTTGAAGTAGATCCATTGCAAATTATTCTGTTTGGAGTATGTTGCACTTTTTGGATATGTATATTTATGCTTTCATAAGAGTTAGGAAGTTTTTGGCCATTATTTCCTCAAATATCCCTGCTGCCCCTTTTCTCTTTTCTTCTCCTTCAGGGACACCCATGAAGCCTATGTTTGTGTGCGTTGTGCTATCATTAAAATCTTTTAGATCCTGCAAACTTTTTTCCATTCTCTATCTGTTTTTTTCTGAATGTATGCTTTCAACTGCTCTGTCTTCTACTTTGCTGACTCTTTCTTCTGCCTGTTCAAATGTGCTACTGTATGCCTCTTGCATATTTTTAATTTCTTCTAGTGTGTCATTCATTCCAATCCTCTCTATTATATTTTCTTTTAGGATTTCAAATTCTTCTTTTGCTCACACAGTGTCTTCTTAATATTCTGCATCTCTTTGGCCATAGTTTCCTTTTATCTCCTTGAATTGAGTTAGGAGATTTGTTTGAACATATTTGATAAGGTGTTCCAAATTCTGTATTTCATCCAATTTATTTTTTGAGTGGACCATATTTTACTGTTTCTTATTATGGCTTTAATTTTTTGCTGTTATCTGGGCATCTCATTATCTTGATGAGATTATTCTGAATGTCAGCTTCTCTCTTTTGTCTTGGATTTTGTTGTTGAAAGGGTTGTATTAAGGCTCTTCTTTGACACTTTCCCAGTTAAGACTGGGCCAGGGACCCACTCTGAGAGTGCAGACCAGTTCCAACAGGCCCTGAGAAGAGGGTAAGGAAAGCCAACAAAAGCCTTTTATTCAGCTGCACTTTCCTGGCCTGCCCAATAGGTAGCTGTCTTCATCAAGAAGTCCCCTGATGGCTCCCAAAAATGCACTTGCCTTGCCTGCCTAGCAGATGGCCCTCTTCGGCAATCTATTCCACACAGCCCTAACAAGGCAGGATACTTTCAGCCTACTAGTGGTTCACCTGTAACATGGGTTGAAACAATGGTGTGGTGGTACTTGTATGGGGTGGGCTAAAGCAGCAGGACCTAGTGGGACCCAATAGCTGGATCAGTACACGGCTGTGTTCCCCTCTGTTCTTGGGGAGGTAGACTTCCATAGCCTTCCAAGTCCTGGGCTGACCCAAAACTGCTTGACTTGAGGATAGAGATGGGTGCCATGAGCCACAGCTGAGTGAATTACAGTTTTTAACTGCTGTTTCTTGGTGTTTTCATCCTCTCTTTCCTGTTTGCTGTGCAGCACACCAGTGGTCTTCAGGGCCCTGAAACAGTTGTTTTGGACAGTTTCTGCCTGTCCACTCATTGTTTTTGGAAGGTGAGTGAGGACTGCAATTCCCTATTCTGCTATTGTCCCAGAAGTCCGACCCTATATTCTTATGTCCAGTCATTCTCTATTCTACTCTTAGACCTGATTTTTCACTCTTGCTACCTAAGGAAAACAGTTGTTAAAGAAAAACTGCGTGAGGATTTGGTTTTGTTCACTTGGATATTCCTTATTTCTAGTTTAAACTTCTAACTCCAGTCATTTATCAGTTCATCTTCTCAGATGGCAAAGAGTTAAATAGTTGCTAATAATAACAGTATTATATGCTCCAATATAGTAATATGACTAGACAAGCCTGTGACTTTGGATAAAACACCGATTCTGGTCCTTAGTTTCTGCACCTATGATGAAGGTGGGTGGGGGGCTACACTACATCTAAAATTCCACCTCAGTCTAGCAAGCTATGACTCTATCCCAAATAACTGGATTTGTCAAGTAATTTGTTGGGCAGAGGCAGGTGTGGTGCAGGGAATCAATGGAAGAGAAACTGAGAAGCATTAAGCCACTTGTGGGGAATACATACATTTGTATCTCATTTACTAAAATATTATTATCTCTAAGTTTTTCTAACCACTAATATAATTTAGAAGATGGATTTATCTATATCAATATTGTCTTCTAATATTAGTTTTTGATTCCAAATATAGTTTCAATCAATTCGAGAGTTGTCAGGTAAGATTCAAAGCAAAATAATTAACTCAGAATGTCATGCATATGCTTAGAAGAGCAAAGATATTTACAATTAACTCAAAGGCTGATCAAGACAAACTATATGTGTTTGTATCATTTATTTTGTCAGCCTATCATCTATTTTTTCCTTTAGTATAGATGTAGCAAGTTTACAGAACAATCATGCATAAAATACAGGATTCCCATATATCAACCTACCACCAACACCTTGCATTGGTGTGAACATTTGTTATAATTGATGATAGCAATTTGATATAATTGTACTCTTAACTAAAGTCCATGGTTTAACTTAGGGTTCACTGTTTATTTAGTGAAGTTCCATGGAATTTTTCTTTAATTTTTTCAACATATATGTAAAACCAAAAATTTCCTCTTTTAATCATATTCATATATGTATATCTATTACACTGTTGTTAATTGAATTCACAATGTCGTGCTACCATCACCACCATAAATCGCCAAAACATTTCATCATTCCAAATAAGAACATCAGTTTCCCACTCTTTAGCTCTACTCCATTCTGAGTAACCTATATTCTAGATTCTGACTCTATGAGTTTGCTTTTTCTAATTATCTCAAATCTAAGAGATTATACAATATTTGTCCTTTTGTGTCTAACTTATTTCACTCAATATGATGTCTTCAAGATTCATCCATGTCACACATATCAGGACTTCATTCTTTTGTATGGATGAATTATATTCCATTATATGTATAAACCACATTCTATTTATCCATTCTTCAGCTGATGGATACTTGGGTTGCATCCATCTTTTGGCCACCCTATTACCTTTTAAAGCATATGCCCCAACAATGGTAACATTCTTCTTTGTGCTAATTAGTTCGAAAAACGTTGACTCACAGCCTCTATAGGCAAAGTCATTTATCATTATGAGTGGTATAAAGACTAAATAACAAGAAATATATCCTGTCATTTATGAATAGTCTGTGCTCTAAAAAATAGAAAACATTTTTAACCTTACCTGATAGATCTTGGCATCCCTCATCAGTTTCTCAACAGGATATTCAGTACTATATTCTTTGCCTCCAAAAATTTGCACAGCATCAGTAGCTAATTGATTTGCAATATTTGCAGAATATGCCTTTGCAATCGAGGCAAAAAAAAGGTATTTTGGTGACCAGAATCGACCTCCCAAGCTGCTCTCTGGTAGGTTAATCTTGCTAGTTCAACTTTCATTGCCATTTCAGCCAGCAAGAAAGATATCCTTTGGGGGCTAGAATTAAAAACAAAGGGAAAAAGAAAGCTTAAGAATACTAGTTGACAAAAGCAGGCTATTTTGTAGAATGCTCTTCATATTTTCTCATTACAGCATGAAGGTTATGCACTTTGAGTGAGATACCCTCTGAGTGTCTGCTGGAACTCATTAAAGGAAATTGCTACAGAAAAAAAAAAATAAGGTGTGTTAGTTTCTGACAGGGGAAAGCGAGTATCATAACAAGGACAAATAAAAGATGCTTCCTATCCTCTAGATATTCATAATCAAATAGGAGACATAAGACAAATACTTTCAACTCAGATAGCGCTATATGAGTTATATGACTAAGATACATTATAGGATAGAAACGTGTTCACTATATATTGTTATGTGACATTTTCAAGCTATTTATAGTACAGTTACAGGTTTGGAAAAATATATTCATGATGAAAGAGAACACAACAAAAGGTTCACTGTAATTATCTCGGGAGGGAGATTATGGATGAGGGTTTTTTTTGTTTATTTGTTTACTTATTTTTACTTATATGTATCCTCTAAACCATTCTACAATGGACACAGATTAATGAAACATACAGTAAAATAGTAAAGAAGTCTCACAGGCATTCAGAACCATGAGTTGTAAGATGATTAGAAAGGAACTTCATTCAGTAGGTAACATCAAATGGGTTTGAAAAGTAGGAGGCTGTAAAAACCATAAATTCTATGAGTAGTGTTTTGTTTTCCTAGGCTGCTCCAATAAATACTATGAAATGGTTTGGCTTAAGCATGGCAATTTATTAGCTTACAATTTTTAAGCCAGGGAAAATGTCCAAATTAAGGCATCATGATGGCGATGCTTTCTTTCCAAAGCCTGGCTTTTAGTGCTTCTTGTTCCTCTGCCACGTGGCAAGGCAGATGGTGGTGTCTTCTGGTCTCTCCCTTTTCCTCGGGGTTTTGCTGATTTCAGCTTCTTGCTTCCATGGCCTTATCCACCATCGTGCTATTCCACACAGCATTACTTTCGATCCAGCAACCCACTTCACAGCAAATGAAATGTGGAAATGGGCAAATAGTTACAACATTTACTGGTCTTACCATATTCCTCATAATCCTGAAGGAGCTCGATTGATAGATGGTGAATAGTCTTTTGAAGATTCAGTTATGGTATCAACTAGATGGCAATACCTTTCAGGGCTGGGGAAATGTTCTCTAGGAGATAACATTTGATATACTCGTCTATGTATACATCCCTCTATGGCGCTGTTTCTCCCATAACCAAGTTTCATGGGTCCAGAAATCATGGGGTAGAAATGGAAGAGGCACCACTCATTGTTAACCCTTGTGATCCACTTAAAATTCTTTTGCTCCCTGTCCCTGCAACTTTAAGTTCTGCTGGTCTACAGGTCTTAGTTACAAAAGGAGGAGGAGTGCTTCCACTAGGAGGCACAACTACAATTCCATTGAACTGGAAGTTAAGACTGTCACCTGGCCACTTTAGGCTTCTTATTCTCTGAATAAGCAAAGAAGGAAATTTACTGTACTGGCTGGGATAACTGATCCTGACTATCAAAGGGAAATAGGACTGGAACTACACAATGGAGGTAAAGAAGAGTTTGCCTGGAATACAGATCACTTAGGGCATCTCTTAGTACTACCATGCCCTATGATTAAAGTCAATGGAAAACTGCAACAACCCAGTCCAGGCTGGATTACCAGTGGCTCAGAAACTTCACGAATGAAGGTCTAGGTCACCCTACTAGGCAAAGAACCAGGGCCAGCTGAGATGCTTATTGAGGGTAAAAGGAATATGGAATGGATAGTGGATGAAGGTAATTATAAGTATGAGTTAAAACCATTTGACCAGTTATAGAAATAAGGACAATAATGGTTATGAATATTTCTTCCTTGTTTTTTAATGAACATATATATATATATATATACACACACACATAAAGCAAATATCTTTGTTTTCTTCCCTATCTTATCCCCTTATCATGTGACATAAATTGTATTAGCTTCATGTTGCAGTATTCAAGTTATAGGATATCAAGTTTAATACTGAATATTTCCCAAGGACTTGCACCCTATCCTGGGGAGAGCTAGTGCATTTCCTGTTGTACCTAGGACATTTGAAATATGTACAGGCAGAAATATGGATGTTACTCTTTTTATTTAGAGATAAAGTATGGTTTAAGGAGATGTGTATTGCTTCCAAGCTGACAAGGGCTGAACTGTAATGGCTAAGCGCATTTGTCAACTTGGCCAGGTGATGGTGTCCAGTTGTTTGGTCAAGAAAATACCAGTCTGATTGTTACTATGCAGATATTCCATGGACTTATTTCATCAGTAAGTTGATTGTATTTATGGCTGATTATATCTAAAATCAAATTAGGAGATTGCCTTCCATAATGAAAGAAGTTTCATCCAATCAGCTGAAGACTTTAAAAGGAGAAGTGATGATTTCTCAGTAAGAAGAGAGAATTTCCATTTGTACTTCAGCTAGACAGCCTCTCCTGGGGAATTTATCTAAAACCCTCATTGGAGTTCCCAGCTTGTGGATTGCTCTATGGAAGTTGGACTTGCCCATCCCCAGTCGTATAAAATAATTCTTATAAAAATCTCTTATTTATAGATATTTCCTATCAGTTCATTTCTCTAGACAACCCTGACTAATACAAGAAGTGAACAAAATCACAAAAACTAAAACAAGAAAACCTGAGCTTTTCAATTTCATATATTTACTATACTTCCTAACAAAATAACACAAAATCACACTATTTACAATGTGAAAAGCTGCTTGAGATTGGCGTAATTAGGTTTTAGAGGAGGCATGATTAACCAGTGTGAAAACTCCTTTTTGGAATAAGATGAACAACATCCTCCCTTATTTCTACTGGTTTGAACTGTGCCCCTTCTTCTAAGGCAATGACTCTTTTATAAAAATTTTTACATTTTGAATAGGTAATACATCTGCTAAGTTCAAAGTTCAATAGATAGAAAATGTGAAGTTTCACTCCTACTTCTATCACCTCAGCCCTCTTTCTACTCTGTCTTCTTTTCAGGAGATGGCCAACGTTTTCAGTTTTTTTTATATCATCCCAGAGATATTTTATATACATATAAGCAAAAACATATATGGATATAACAAAAACATATATTGGTCTCCACTTCTTCAAATATATGCTAGCCTACATGCAGATGATACTTCATTTTTCTTTTTTTACTTTCAGTCATTCTTGGAGTACTTTCCTTATCAATACATAAAGAACTTTATGTGTTTTCACAATATGGATGATCAACACTTCTTTTTTTTTAACATGGTCAGACACCAGGAATCGAACCTAGGTCTCTGGCATGGCAGGCAAGAATTCTGCCACTAAGCCACTGTCACACTGCCTGATGATCAACATTTTGATTGTTTCTATAGAATGTCAAAATGAATACACTATGCATATATCATACTGTATATATGGGAGTACATTTAAAGGATAAATATGATTTGGAGTAGATCTGTAGGATAACCATTTCTAGATCAGTCCAAAGTATATACTTTGGTACCTTTATGAACCACATTTTAGCAAAGTGTATGTACTTTGATACAAGCTGCTCAAGTGTAGTTCATATAGGCTGTACCAATTTATGTTTCCATTGGCAATTTATAAAGTGCTCCTTTCCCCACAGCCTTTTCAATCTGGTATATAATACAAAGTTTTAAGATTCCTATGCACCTCTCTGAGAGACTATGATTCAAAAGATCTGGAGGTGGGCCCAGGTTTAAATATTTTTTAACCAGGACTCCCAGTGAGTCTCATTCAGTTGTTTTCAGCCCACACTCTGAGAAACTCTGCACTAAACCCAGTTCAGGTTCCCTATAATGTGTCCAGCCCATGATAATTGCCCTACAACCCAGTGTTTAGTTCTCACTTTGGGCTAAATCTTATATTACTTTTTGTTTCAAGATATGTAATTTATTTCCAAGCTAAGGTTAAAGGTTCCTGAGGGTTTCTATCTGGAAAGAGCACGTGTCACATAGAAAGAGTACAGGTTCTTTAAATAAGTGACTATGTGAGCTCAAATACTGGCTCTATCATTTATTGACTGGCCCTAATGTTTTTATGTGTGCTACAGAGGAATAATAAACAATATCTACTCCATAGTTTGGTTGTGAGTATTAAAAGAGTAAATGCATGCAAAGGACTTGGAATAGTATACCGAGAAAGCATCCTATTATTAGTATTTTAATATGGTGGGCCTTCAATTGCTGTTTGTTGAATGAAAGAAATAGAAATTCGTAGTTCAAGCATTAGAAATACAAAGGTCTCCAAAACAAAAGTTCCCTGCTTGTGTAAATGTGTTTACTCTCTCCCCTCATATCCTCACTCGAATATAAACTCCAGGTTTCACAGCTAATAATTTGTGGAAGGAGGATTCTAACCTAGACCTGACTTTCAGCCCATAATCTTTTCACTGAGTCACAGTTTCCCAAAGAAAAGACATATTAATGGCAGCTCTTGGTTTAGTTTTTCAGAACGGCAGAATGAATTACTTTTCCACTCCTTCTAATTGGCCTGACATTGAATGCTACTCATAGTGGAGGAAGCAAAATAGTTACAACAACAAAGAAAGGAAAATATATTTAAGTCTCAGGTCTCTGTCCCCCTCCCCCAATCCATTTTTCTACCCAGAAATGGAAATACTGTGAAAAAGTAATTTCTTAATTGGCAATAATGGTCAATACTTCTGGGAGTTATTCTTATCAGATTATTTCGTAGCATCCTAGACCACTCTAACTTTTGCCAAATGTAAAGTTTTAGTACATTAAGGAGGAGGCAGTTGTCACTAAGTGATGTTAAAGTCCAGTGTTCTGTTATCAATGCTACTAGTTTTAATCACTGGTAAGAAAAAGCACCATTTGATTTTCTGCCGCTTTCTTCAGCCGCATCAGGTTGAGTCAGATGAAGACAAGATGCAGAGATACATAGCATGCACTCAAAGACAGAAATAATAACAACAGTAATAAACATGGTAGTGAATGGCACTGTTGTTACTGGACTATCACACCATACTGTCTTTTAGAGAAAAATCTAAGCTATATATAAATCAACCCCTTGCTTGGCTAGGAAATATAAGACTATAGGCAAGGGTCCCAGGGATTGCAAACATGTTCACTACAGTCAATTTTATTGTATTGTTTTAGACCACATGGAAAAATAATCTGGTTGAGTACTTTAAGAAGTCGGAGTATAGGCACAATTAATGAGTGCAGGTTAGCACTGAGTCAAAAAGCAGTAGTATTGTATGCTTCCAACATAAAATATAGCCAGCATATTCAGAGAGTAAGAATAAGAGGCAGAGAAATTATAGAAATTGAATAAGAAATAACTAAGAACTATGCAAAGGCTAGTTATTTTAGAAGGCAAGCAGACTGCAACATAGTTTTATTTTAGAAAGTTAAAACACTCCTAATGTGCTAATTTAATAAGTAAAAGAAAATAGACTACATAGAATGTCATAAATGTATCTGGAATATCCACTGATTTGAACAGATAATGTTGAAAGGATGAAACTAATCTTTACCACAAATAAATGAAGTGATACATACTACATACATACACCACTTTACAGTCCTCTCTCCCATATTCATACATACCCATAACCAATACAAGATCAAAATATTTAAAAAGTAAATCTAACTTATATAATATATATTTTGTACGCTGTATGGTAGGGTCACATTTCACTCTTTTTCCATGTGAGTATCCCATTACTGCAGCACCATTTATTGAATTTTTTTGTTTGTTTTTGTCAGTTTCTTTGTTTGTCTTGGGAAGTGCGTGGGCCAGGAATTGAACCTGGGTCTCCTTCATGGCAGCCGAGAATTCTATCACTGAATTACCCTCGCTCCCCCACTAATTTATATTTTTTGCTTCTAAATTTCCATATGAAAACAAAGATGAGTATGCCGTGATATATTATATATCTCCCAATGTTAGACATGAAGTGGCCAAATAATTTGTTTGGACTCCAAGTATGAAATGACTCTTCTAACTCTAATAATGACTGTAATAAATGTAGAAGTGAGACCGAACCATAACCCAGGCAGGCAACTATACATAAGACACTGGTGTTTTCACCTCAAGTTTCAGTTAAACATGATCTCTGAACAAAGTACAGACACCAATGGCTAATTAGACCTTTTGGTCTAGGTCCTGGTTAAAGATAAGCTACAGACATCATGACACCTTCATGGGGAGAGTGGCTGCCTTCTCTGGAATGCTTTGTGATACATTAATCAATAAGGACACCATGTGCCCATAACCAGGAACTAGCCCCTCCTAAGTGCGTGTGCAATAGCACTCCAACTCCTGGAACAGGCCATGTAATTTTGGTCCTTGCCCAAGCAGACTTTGGAAGTCACATCCAGAAGGGCACGCTGCGCCTGGGACCCTGTGGACTGGTTGGGACTCTCCGGGACTTCCTCAGCCTGAATTATCAGATGTAGGAACTATCCCGTTTGGTGAAAATTTTTCTCTCTCTCTCTTGCTTTTACTTTTACAATCTGCTGGCCAGGATTAAAGTGTCTTATATTTGCTTGTTTGTTATACTTGTTTATGCTGCTGCATGCATTGTTTTGTATAATCATTTTGAACTAATAATCAGAAAATACACGGAAAAGCCTTTTAAATGATCAATAAATTATTCAAATTGTTAATCAAATTGTGCCTTCTGCTCTTGAATATTGCCCATGTGAAACAATGACATAACAGTGCTTTAGAACATGGACTTTGTGGAGTAGAGCTGCAAAGAGCACACAAATGGGGACCATCTGCAAAAGGGGTAACAAGGAATGGCGGCATCATTCCAATATACTTTTAACTAAAAATGAAGGCAACCAACATCTGCAGAGTACTTAAAAAGGGAACAATTCTCATAGGACTCAGGTGATAAAAGTGAGTGAACTGTAAGCAGGATTTTTCTGTACTTAATAATAAGGACCTTCAGGCAAAAATACCTTGGTGCAGATGGTAAAGATACTGAAAAAAGAATAGTCACAAGCTACAAGAAGGGGAATGTAAAGGAAAAAAAAATACATATTGAGTTGAAGAACATCAAAACTAAGAATTATCATCAGATACTTGGTGAGGAAGACATACCTGGAGAGGATGACAAATTTTCACTGAAGAGTAATTAAAGTTATCTGTTTATAATGAAGTCAAATTAACATTTAGTAAAATGTATACAGATAGTTCTAACAACATAAATGAGTTAACACTGACTTTCTTTCTGGCCATAAACATAAAGTAAAGATTGATTTTTTAAAAAAAGAACAATCAAAGGGAAGAAACAGAAATCTCCAGGTGCCTCCAAGAAGACATTTAAATCTTGATTGAGAAAAGATGACAAAGAGAAGGAAAAAAATATCTGGCTCAGATTTGGGTCCAACGGATAGGAGCTGAAATTTTAAGGAATACTAAAGAGCAGGAGTGTTGGACATAAGTGTGACCAAGGAAAGGGGCTGAAACTAAGATTTCCTGTGTCAATGAACTTCTTCTGAAAAGGGGAACTAAAAATCTCTGCTCATCAGGACTGAAAGAACATAAGAAAGTTTATCTCTTACCCTGGACTCTGTTTTGGAGGTTAAAAAAATAAAAGAAAGAAGAGAATCTCTTACAGCATAACTCAGTATACGATCCCTGTGTTACAGGATTCCCCCAAGTGCATAAATTAAGGTAAAAAAACTGCTTCTAGAATAGTAAAGCCCCTGGGTGCTTGAAAGATGAAAATCTAAAACCAATATCTAAGATATGTCCGCAAACCAATGAAAAAAAAAATGATACCAGCTGCAAATAAATAGCTCAGAAGCAAAAATTAAAACAATAGGAAATAACTGGCCATAACAGAGTTAGAAGGTAGAACAGATAAAAAAAATCAGATGGACTAAATAACAGATTAAACACAGGATTGGAATTGGGAAGCAGATCTGAGAAAGTTACCTAGCACAGAGAGAGAAATTATAAAAACTGGGGTTAAGGGACAAGGAACAGTACTAATTCAGGTTTGATCTGTGGATCAGCACTAGTCTGCAAGTTTTATCAGTTCACAGTACAGAAGACAAGCATAAGCATTTAAAAATTTTTATACCAGTTTGACATTGTTGCAACACTTTTAATGTATTTTAAAGAAATAATGGTCCATAATGGACTGGAAATTGAAAACAAATAAGCAAAATAGTCTTTATCACAGATAGTTTGAGAACCATAGGTTCTCTGCAGAGTAGGTTCACTGTACACATATAAGGAGTTACAGAAAGAGAGAATATAGAAAATGAAACAGCATCAATATTTGAAGAGATAACAGCTTAAACCTTCCCCAGAAATTCATGGAAGACGTGATATTTTAGATAAAAAATGATCTGATACTCAAGAAGACATGGGAAATAATAAGGAGCTAAAAGCATGGAGTAGAGTCCTGGATTTATGATTTAAAAACTGTGCCCTTGGACAAATTATTTAGCCTCCTTGAGCCTCAATTTCTTCTATAATGGACATTACTGTACTACCAAAACCGATTGCTGGAAGAGTTCAATAATATATTCAAAATGCTTACAATAGTGTCAGGTATATAAGAGGTACTAAGTAAATATTGTTCTTTCTTCTTTTAAATTAAAACCCATCCCAATAGACCATATTATGTTCTTGCTGTCAAAACAGAAATAGATTAAATTGCAATTTAAAAATAACTTCCAAGTATTTAGATGAAAATAAGTATCTTTTCTTCTGAACAAAGTAAGAACGGTATTTAAATTACCTCTACAAGCAGCTTTCTAAAAGTTTTCCTCTCCAGGGCATACTTGGTAGTTTCATCCAAAGCTCTTTGTCCTAGTCCAACTGCACCAGCTGCTACCTAGTATTTTAACATTTCATAAAACAAAAGTTTATGTTGTCTTTAAAACACAGAGAATGTGGTTATCTAAGAGTTTAAATTAAGGATTATACAAAGAGAAGATGGCCTACAGCTTAAGACAATAAGAGAATTGGGGCAGTGGGGATAAGAATTTAAGATTATATTATTTACAAGTTACAGGTTAATGGCAGGCATTTTGGAGGCATAAAAGCATAGCCTACAGAAAACGTCATTTTTCTATGTTAACAAAGGAAAGTTTACTAGGTGTAATATTCTTAATGAGTCAGAGAACCAGAAATGACTACATGTCAACACTAATGATTGTCAAATGCCTCTCTTGTAAATCTACCAACAACTACAGCAATTTTATATATGTTGGCATAATTTCTATAAATATGAGAAGCAAAAGAGTTGAACATTTCTAAAAAGTAATGTTGACAATGTCTCTCCACTTTTAATAAAAGCAGACTATTAAGAAAAAAACAAGCATGCAATGTTGAAATGAAACTACTTACTGCAATAAAGATCCTATAAATAATAAGGGGGATGGGGAATGGGATGTTTTGGGGGTTCATTTTATTTTTATTTTTTTATTTTTTGGAGTAATGAAAATGTCAAAAAATCAAATTGGGTGATGAATGCACAGCTATATGATGATACTGTGAACTGCTGATTGTATACTTTGGATGATTATATGGTATGTGAATATATAATATACCTCAATGAAATTGCAAAGACAGATCCTATAAAGATGATCAACTTATATTACTTACTGGAGGTCTGGTTTTATCAAAAACTCCCATTGTAATTTTGAAACCAACTCCTTCACCAATTAAAACATTTTCTTTAGGCACTTTCACATCTTCAAAGACAATTCCCTGTATCTGAACATCGCTGGCCTATGTTTAATCCCTTACAAGAAAACTGATGTATTTTAAGAAACATTTTTTTTTTTTGAGCTAGGATCAATTTTTGTTTTAACTGTTGTTTGTGACTTTCTGCAATTGTCTAAAACAGAGGTTGACAGCCTAAGGCCTGCAATACCTGCTTTTCTAAATAAAATTTTAGTGGGCCACAGCTACAGTATTCATTTATGTATCATCTTTGGCTGCTTTTTTGCTTCAAAGGCAAAAATGAGTAATTGTGACAGACCATATGGACCGCAAAGCTTAAAATATTTATTATCTGTACCTTTACAGAAAAAATTTATCAAGCCTTTTTTTGAGAAAATGTTTCACACAGAGTAAAACCAATACTTGTCTAAAGGTCTACAGGTTCATATTATTTATAGAGACAAATCTCATTGTATGTTTGCAGGCTCTTTTACTGTGAGTGTCAGAACAGCGGATTTGAACAGGCAGATGAAAGGATCAGCAAACTAGAGGATAGGACACCCAAGGCATTACAGACAAAATAAGAGATAAAGTAAAGAATGAAAAAAAATTGCGCAGGGTCTCAGGGAATTGAATGATAGCATGAAGAACATAAAACATGCATGCCATGGGTGTCCTAGAAGCAAAGAAGAAGGTAAAAAGGGCAGAAAGAATATTTCCGGAAAAGATGGTTGAAATTTTCCCAATCCTTACGAGGAACATAAATTTACAGGTTCAAGAAGTGCAATGTATTCCAAACAGAATAAATCCTAATAGACATACACTGAGACATATACTAATAAGAATGTCAAATGCCAAAGATAAAGAAAGATACCTGAAAGCAGCAAGAGGAAAGTGAGTTGTCACATACAAAGGAAACATAATAAGCCTAAGTCTCAATTTTTCATCAGAAACCATTGAGGAAAGAAGGCAGTTTTATATTTAAATATATATGATATATTTTGTACACTGAAAGAGAAAAACTGCCAGACTAGAGTTCTTTATCCAAAAATACTGCCCTTCAAAAATGAGGAAGAGCTTAAAACATTCAGATAAACAAAAACTGAAAGAATTTGTCGACAAGAGACCTACCCTACAAGAAATACTAAAGGTAGTTCTATGGGCTAAAAGGGAAAGATAGGAGAGAAAGGCTTTGGAAGAGAGTGCAGAAATGAAGATTATCATTAGGGTAACTAAAAGTATAAAAAGAGAGACAAAAATAAGATACAACATGTAAAATACATGAGGCAAACACTGATAAAACTGAAGGGAGAAAATACGTTTGTACAATAATAATTGGAGACTTCAATATACCACTCCCATCAAAGATTATCTAGAAAGATCTATAGTGAGACAAAAAACTCACTTGAAGAATGTGATAGGTGACCTAGACCTAACAGACATATATAGAACATCGCACCCCAAAACACCAGGATATACATTCTTCTCTAGTGCTCATGGATCATCCTCCAGGATAGACCACATGTTTGGACACAGAACAAGTCCCAATAAATTTGCAAGACTGAAAATTTACAGAGTATGTTCTCTGACCATAATGGAATGATGCTGGATATCAACAACAGGCAGAGAACTGAAAAATTCACAAATATATGTTGGCTAAGGAACAATCTTAAATAATCATGGGTTAAAGAAGAAATTGCAAGAGAAATCAATATGTATCTGAAGATGAATGAAAATGAGAGAACTTATGGGATGCAGTGAAGGCAGGGTTCAGAGGGAAATTTTATAGCCCTAAACACTTACATTACAAAAGAGGAAAGAGCTAAAATCAAAGATCTAATTTCCCATCTGGAAGAACTAAAAGAATAGCAAACTAATCCCTGAGCAAACTGAAGGAAAGAAATAACAATGATTAGAGTGAAAAGAAATGAAATTGAGGATAAGGAAATAATAGATTCAACAAAAGGACACATATTGTATGATCTCACTAATATGATCTTATTATAATAAGCAAACTCATAATGTTAAAATTTAACATATAAGTTACTAGGAAATAGAATGAAGGTAAAGAATGGGGAGCTGATGCTTAGTTTGTGCCAAATTTCTAATCTGTTGATTGTTAATATTTGGAGGTGAATGGCAGTGATGGTAGCACATTATTGCGTGTGTAATTAACAAAGCTGAATTATGCGTGTGAATGGGTGAAATGGGAAGTTGAGGGTGATGTGTGTCAGTAGAAGGAAAACTAGAGGATAAAATATGGGATTGTGTAACATACTGAACCTTGTTGTGGATGATGACTGGTTAGTAGTACAAATATAATAATGTTCTTGGATGAACCAGAACAAATATACATCACTATTACAAGAGGTTAAAAGTGGGTGGTATATGGAGAAAATACACCTAGTGCAAACTGTAAACTATAGTTAACATTAATATTCTTTCATTGGTTGTAACAAAGATACCGTTCTAATGCTAAGTGTCAATAAGGGGCTATAGGGGGTATGGGGTTTTTCTTTTAGGAGTAATGAAAATGTTCTAAAATTGATTGTGGTGATGAATACACAACGTTTTTTAAAGATCCATGGGTTTTACACTTTGGATTCCACAATTTATTTTTATCCTAACTTAATCTGAACAAAATATTTTCTATAAAGGAAACAGTAATAGTAATTTCAAATTTATAGTTAAAATAATATCTGATTTCTTAATTACTGATAAATATACACTTTACCTTTCTTCCAACCTGGATTCCTGGAGTATCTGCATCCACAATAAATCCAGTAAAGGCTTTACTAAGAGGAGCCTTAGGATTTGGATCAGAACGAGCCAATAAAAAATCCCTAATATACATATATACACACATATTATGATGATGGTAATAGTGGCAGATAATACATGGTTACAGCTATCTCAGGTAACCCAGTAATCTTAATTTTTATTGCCTCTATTGCAGAGATGAAGAAATGAAGAATGAGAGAGGGTTAAAAAACTTGCTCAAGTTATATTCCTGGATGAAGCATGTCTAGTATTCTATTTCAGGTCTCCTTCTTAATCGTTATGTCATTCAGCTTTTTTTGGTAGTTTTGAGTTGTAAGCAAAAATTCCTTGTATCAAGAGCATTAATATAAAAAGAAGGTATGCATATATTGTAACTAGCATTTTTTCTCCCCCCTAACCAATTTTATCCTTCAAGGGGAAAGCTATCTATAAAAGAAGGCAAATAGGACTGCCTGTGAAAAGGAATAATATGAGACCGAGATACCTGTGTTCTGACAACTGTCCCTTTTATGCAGTGAAGTCAGTGGTTTTTGAAATGGCTAAATTATGAATTTCTACTGGTTTGTCCTTCCAAAAAAGTTTCCCGGAAAGATTTTGAAATGAAATATAAGGAGGAAGATGCGCAAAGCATTCAAACCTCCGTCTAATATATTACTACATGGTCTGGTACAGGAGAATTTTTAAAAATGTATTTCTGCGCAAACAACAAATGCATTTTCTATTCTTAAAACCAATAAATTACCATTTATTCTATAGTTTTATTTAATAGTAATAATTAAAATAAATAGTAAAAAGCATTTTCTAGTTTCACTTATTAACTATTTGCCTTACCATATGAATAGTTGTACTTTGTCAGTTCTTAAAATTACAAAAGCTTCTAATTGCATGTTAGATTTCTCTGAATTTCTTAAACCTTAATTGCTTCTTCACTTTTTAAAATTATTTGTTGATATTATGATGAATTGCTTAATCATAACACGCTAACACAGCACTCTATAATTCTGGACATTTAGGATATTTGTAGGAGATTCATGGATATGAAAACTGTATAAAATAAAAAATAGCTTTCTGGAAGACTCAATGCCCAGAATGATACTTTATATGCCAGAAATTGTACTGCAGACACTCGTACTGAATCAGAATTTTTGCAGATAAGAAGGCAGCTCTTTATTCTGATTACTGAAAAAGTCCTCCTTCTAGGAAGACTCTATTTATATAGTCTAGTGATAGGCAAATATATTATTTTCCATGATACCTCAACATATACTGGACAACAGTATTGTTGTAAAGCTTGTCCTTACATTGAGTGAAATTCTGCATCTTTCTCACTTTCAATCATTAACCCTAAACTGGCTTCCTGAAGCAACAATTCAAGTCTGCTTTTTTTTCTATGTGTTATTTCAAATAGTTCAAGATTCTTCTAAAATAGCCAAGCCCAATTCCTTTATTCCTCAAAGAATATGTTTTATAAGCTCCTCCAAATGCAGGACACTTACCTGCTTCAGAATTCATTAAAATCTGTCAATGCATATCTTAAAATGTGTTGCCTAGAAGTGCCACCATTTTTTCATGTTTGATGAGATCCTTTCATTACTTCAGCTTGAAATTACATTTGCTTTTTAAGTGCTGATACATCATACAGTTGATTCCTATTGAACCTGTAGATACTTATAAATCATTCTGCATCCTTCTTTTCCAAATAATACTGCCAAATACGTCTTTCTTCAACATATTAATATTTATACAAAGGATTTTTGATCCTTTGTTGAATTTCATATCATTTAGATTCATATACTTAGACCTTCTAGATTTTATTTAAATAAAAATTTTGTCCCCTTTAAACATAACCTGAATTTTAAGACCACCTTTGTTTATTGCTCAAAACAAGAGAGATGTGCCATACCAATGGTCTTCTGTTTTCTTCAGAGGCTCAGGGGGTTCCAAGAAATACTAGTAAAGGAGTTTGGTAGAGGAGATAACAATGCCAAGTCCAAGGGACCCTTCCTTCCTAATCAGATTCAACCACAGCAGCAGTTTTTATTTTATTTTGCCAATTAAGATTCTGAGAGCCAATCGGAAGGATCAGTTTATAGGCTTATAAAAATAGTTTTTGAAAATAATTCAACTATTTCTAATCTCTTTGGACCTTCCAGTTCCTTGAGTATAGCTTACCTTAACTGTAGTGTTTTTAAAAATAATGGGAAGAAAAGAAGGGAAATCCTGAATGTAAAGCACTCATGAAGCAATACAGAAATGTTTTAAACAACATGCCAATTAGCTTTTTCACCGTTGGTTACCCACATCTTCTGACCATTAATAATATACTCATCTCCTTTCTTTTCTGCTTTGGTCATTTTACCAATTTTTATAGCAGACCTGCATTTTATAGCAGGTCTATATCAGAGCCTGCTTTAGGTTCTGTTACACAATTGGCCTTGAAAATGTGGAAACAAGGGAAAAAATTAATGTTAATTATTAAATTATGGACATTTGGAACCAGGGTTTTATTTTAAACCAGTAGTTTAAAACATGTTAAATTATATAAAAATAAAATGATGTTAGGGAATCAAACTGCTCAAATGTAAAACATTTGATGTATAGATTAAAGTTAGGTATAGCATACCAATAAACTATATCAAAATTTAAAATGTTAGATATCCTCAACCAAGTTAATTAATTCAAATTTGAATGTACTTATTCATTCACACATTTATCAAGTATCTATTATGTACCGCTTTATGAATTTGGAGATGGGAAAGCTAGACATGAAAGATATCCTTTCCTCAAGATTTTTGCAAGGTAACAAGAGTTACATACAATGTAATTGTTATATGTATAAGTATGAAAGGCATACACATGCTTGAGATACTAGTTTTGCCTTAGGGTATCAATGAAAAGCTTCCCGGAGGAGGTGGCACTTAATTCTTAAAAAAGAAAAGGATCCTGTGGAAAGAAGGAAAGGGGTGGAACATATATTTCAGGCCGAAGAGGCGGAGTTATCCAGTATTTGCAATGCTGAAAGTATCAGAGACCCATAGCATGTGAATTCTGTATATGCAAGAAAATGGTAGGAAATAAGTCTGGGAAAAAAAGAGGGAGATAGAGGACAAGGAAACCTTTATATCATACTTAGAAATTAAAATTTTATTTGGTAGAAACAGAGGAGTGACAAGATGTAAGCAGCTGCTAAAGGCAGTAGTGAGGGGCAAGTGTTAGGTAGTTCAGTTATTCAATTTTATTGAGAGACAAGTTTCTGTGGACACAATGCCTAAAAGCACAAGTTCCTTGCATGCAAGATACTTACAGCTCAAAGAAGAGAGTAACCTTAACAGTTTTAATTCAAAGTAGTAAGGGTATATAGGGACACCAGTAATGATTACTAAGATCAATGGGGGATGGGATGGCTGACAATGGGTGGAAAGGCTGGTGGGCAAGCAAATTAAGAAGCAAAACTTAGTGGAAAAGGTAAGTCTTGAAGACCAAATAAAAGTCACAAAGACAGATTAAAGGCACAGAGGAATGAAAGAGTAGCTGTAGGGGGTAACCTACCAGCTTGGAATCTAAAGTATCAAGCTGAAAGGGGCAGGAAAAAAGGCTAAAGAGGTGGGCAGGGACCTGGTCATGGGTGCTGAAATGTTTGACATGCTGAAGAGGTTATAATTTTACGCAGTCAACAAAAGTTTATTGAACATGCTATACTGTGCTATGGAACCCAAGGAAATCCATGTATGAGCTTCAAGGGAATCTAGAATTCCCTAGTGTGCAAAAGTTGGAGAGTATATGCATTTTTCTGAAAAAGCCATTTGTAAAATAGGTTCACAAACTAAAAACTCTATTAAGGATTGCTGCCATAGATGATATAACACCAATGAACATTTTTATAAATGCAGGAGAGTTACATATTTAGATTTGTATTTCAGATATCATGCCAGAAATATAAGGGATAAATTTAAGGGTGGATAACAACAACTCAGTATCTATCTTCCAGGTGCTGCCCTAAGTAGTTGAGGTACACTGAGTCCTCTAGTTCACTAATCTTTTCTTCTGCCTCTTCAAATTTTGTTGTAGGTCTCCATTGTTCTTTTCATCTGTTCTATTGTGTCTTTCATTCCTATAAGTTTAGAAATTTATTTTTTCCAACTTTCAAGTTCTTCTTTATGTTTTCCCATGTCTTCTTTTTATCCTCCCTCAACTTATTGATTTGATTTTTGATGAGATTTTGCATGTCTGTTTGAACATCTTGAATTAGTTGTTTCAATTCCTATATCTCATTTGAACTGTTGGTTTGTTCCTATGGTTCCTTTGACTGGGCCATATCTTTGATTTTCCAAGTATGACTTATTATTTTTTGCTGGTATCTAGACATTTGATTTTCTTTAACAGTTAATTCTGGAGCTCGTTTTTACTCTTTTACCTAGGGTTTTCTTGTTGGATGGCTTTGTTTTCTATCTGTTCTTTGGCATTCAGTTCAACTTATTCTAGACCTCTAGCACAGGTTCTGTTTAGCAGATAAGAATTTTTCAGTTCTGTGTTTTCTGTGTCTTTCCCTGCCTGTATGGAGCTGTTTTTTGTGAGATAAGATTAACCTTAGTCAGATTTTCCCATATCAGTCAGGCCCACATCTCAGGAGGAGAGAGTAGCCAGTATCAAGTTTCCTTGAGGGTGAGACCCAGCAGGTTGTCAGACTTTCCCATGAAGCCTCTAGACTCTGTGCTTTTCCTATTTTGCCCAGCATATAGCAGTAGTCTGCCTGCAGCTTCCCACCAGTGTAAAGTGATGTGATGCCTTTAATTTCGGCAGCCTCTCCCTGCCAGGGGTATGCTTGAGACTGAGGCTGAGGCAGTAGACTGGCTTTGGTTTTTCTGTTTTCTAGCACCTGAAATTCCTGGGGCCTGAATTCCCTGAAGGACACCCTCCACTAGACCTGGGCCCTGCCCCTCTTTTCTTGGGAAAGATACACCCTTTAGGGAATAGTCCTCCTGACTAGTTACTTTGTCTCTCAAACATACCTTAATTACACCCTTGCCTGTGGCAGTGCTGGAGGCTGAGCATTGTATCTAATGAACTTTTAGGAAGTTCAGAGCTGGACCTTCTCTCTACTGGTTTGCCAAATAAGAACTGGAGGTTGCACATGGCTCTGTGTGTTCCCAGGCTCTATGTGCCCCCCTTTTTTGGAAGCCAGTCCCTTTCCAGTATTTTGTGCTGTCCAAGTAAAAAAGCCTCTTAGGTTTTTTTTTTCCCCCCATCAATCCCACCCCCTCTCTGCCAGGGTGAAACTCCTGGTTCCTTTAATGCTTACTCCAGGTTTATCTGTGCTGGGGGACTGTTCTCAGTCTCAGAATTTGTTAATTAATTCTGCAATTGGAGCTTGGTTTAGTTAACTCCTTGCTTCTAGTAAGGTCTGCTTTCTTCCCCCTCAGGGAACTAGCCTGCCATGCCTATGGGGGAGGGGTATTGGCCTCCATGGCTTGGGAGACTTACGTTTGGCTGCAAATTCTGGCAAAAGCCAATGCAGAAGTTGAGTAGAAATTCTTCTGACCTCTGAAATCCTCAATTATGGCTTTTGAGATTTCCAGTGGATTAGATGAGGAGATGCCCCACATTGTTGAGGGAAATCACATTATGTACTATAGATGTAATCAACTGATAATAGATGCAAATCCCATCTATTACATACCCTCACAGTAGCAAGTCAGCCAGTGCTTAACCATAGGACACCATAACCTAGTCAAATCGACACATGAACTTAAACATCATATTAATACTGCTATATCATCTTTCCTTGGATATTTGCCTGACATATGTAGTCTTCCCTATCCTTTTATTTTTAACCTTTCTATTTCTCATGTTTTAGGTATGTCTCTTATAATCAGTATATAGCTGATGTTATTTAATCTAACAAACTTTGCCTTTTAACTGGAGAATTCACTCCATTTACATTGATTGTGATTATGATATGATGAATTCATTTATATCAGTTTTTCCTATAAGATTTTTATTTCAGTTTTTAAAATCAGTTTTATTGAGCTAAATTCACATACCATATAATCCATCTAAGGTGTACAATTAATGACTTCTAGTATATTCCCAGAGTTGTGCATTCATCACCACAATCAATTCTAGAACAATTTCTCCATGAAGAGAGTGCATTATGTTACACAATCTTATGTTTGGTCCTCTGGCTTTCCTTCTACTGACGTACATGATGCTTGCCTTTCCCTTCCAACCACAATCACACCCCACATATCATGACCATTAGTTACACTCACTATAGTGTGCTCCCATCACCTCTATCCATTTCCAAACATTTACAATCAAACTAATTACATATTCTGCACAGATAAAGCACCAGCTCCCCATTCTCTGCTGTTATTCTATCTTCTGATGACCTATAATCTAAGTATTGACACCATGTATTTGCTAGTTATATTTCATTCTTATTAGTGAGGTCATACAATATTTGTCCTTTGTGTCTGACATTTCACTCAGCATAATGTCCTCAAGGTTCATCCATGTAGTCACCAATGTCATGATCTCATTTCTCCTTATAGCTATTACATTCCATCATATGTATATACCACGTTTTATCTATCCATTCATTGGTTGATGGACATCTGGGTTGGTTCCATCTTTTGGTAATTGTGAATAATGCTCCTATGAACATCAATGTGCAAATGTTTGTTCATGTCCCTACTCTCAGTTCTTCTGAGTATATACCTAATAGCATGATTGCTGGATCATATTAGCTTCCTGAGTAACCATTACACTGTCTTCCACAGTGGCTGCACCATTCAACCAACCGAGAGTGGAGTGTTCCTTCTGCACATACTTTCCAATACTTGTAGCCTTTTGTTTTAATAGTTGCCATTATAGTAGGTGGGAAATGATATCTCATTGTAGTTTTGATTTGCATTTCCCTAATAGCTACAATGTTGAACATCCTTTAATGTGCTTTTTAGGCATTTGTATATCTTCTTTCTATCCTGGAGAATGATCCATGAACACTTGAATGTATATCCTGCTCTTGGGGTATATTGTTCTATATGTGTCTGTTAGGTCTAGTTCATTTATAAAATTCTTCAAGTTCTCTATTTCCTTACTGATCCTCTGTCTAGTTCTATCTATTGATGTGAGTGGTGTATTGAAGTCTCCAACTATTATTGTAGATACATCTATATCTCCCTTCAGTTTTGTTAGTTTTTGCCACATGTATTTTGGGGCACCCTGGTTAGGTGCATATATATTTATGATTGTTATTTCTTCTTATTCAATTGTCCCTTTAATTATTATTTAATGTCCTTCTTTGTCTCTGATAACAACTTTGCATTTAATGTCTATTTTCCTGATATTAGAATAGCTATGCCAGCTTTGGATACTGTTTGCATGGAATGTCTTTTTCAGCTTTTCACTTTCAACCTATTTGCATCCTTGGGTCTAAGATGAGTCTCTTGTAGATAGGAAATGTGATGGATCATACTTTTTTATCCATTCTGCCAGACTGACTTTTAATTGGGACATTTAATCCATTGACATTCAATGTTATTACTCTATAGGTAGTATTTACTTTAACTATTTTATCCTTTGGTTTTTATATGTTGTGTCTTATTTTTAGATCTCTTTTTATCCTTTTAGTTACCCCTACTGATAATCTTCATCTCTACACTCTCCAAACTTTTCTTTCCTGTCCTTTCCTTTCAGCCTACAGGACTCCCTTTAGTTTTTTTGTGGAACAGGTCTCTTGTAATGAACTCTCTCAGATTATGCTTATCTGTGAATATTTTCAACTCCCTCTCATTTTTGAAGGACAGTTTTCTGGATAGAGAATTCTTGGCTGGCACATTTTCTCTTTCAATATCTTGACTATATCATCCCACTGCCCTTTCCCCTCCATGGTTTCTGATGAGAAATTGGTGCTTTGTTTTATTGGGCATCCTTGTATGTTATGAATTGCTTTTCATCTTGCTGCTTTCAGAATTTTCTTTTTATCTTTGGCATTTGAAATTCTGATTAGTACATATCTTGAAGTATGTTTATTCGGATTTGGTCAGTTTGGACTACATTGCACTTCTTGGACTTGAATATCAAGGCCTTCCGTAAGAGTTGGGCAGTTCTTGGTTGTTATTTCCTCAAATACTCCTTTTGCCCCTTTCCCCTTCTTTTCTCCTTTAGAGATATCCATAATGTGAATGCTTGTGTGCTTCATGTTGTAAATCAGTTCCCAGAGACCCTGCTCAATTTTTTCCCATTCTTTTCTCTTTCTGTTCCTTTGTTTGTTTAAATTTGGGTGCTCTATCTTCTCGCTCTCTTTTCCTTTCTTTTGCCTATGCAGACCTGTTGTAGTGTGCTTCTAGTGTATTTTAAATTTCATCTATTGTGACTTTCATTCCCATAAGATGTTATTTTTCTTCGCATGCTTTCAAATTCTTTTTCATGCTCACTTAGTGTCTTTTAACATCCTTTATCTCTTTAGCCATCTCATTGAATTTGTTTTGGAGATTTGTTTGAACAACTTTGATTAGTTGTTCCAGATTGAATATCTCCTCTGACTTTTTGATTTAGCTCTTCAATTGGGCCATATCTTCCTGCTTTTAAATATGGCTTTTTTTCCCCCTGATATCTGGGCATCAGATTATCTTGGTGAATTTACTCTGGAGTTTGGATTCTTTCTCATCAAAGCTTTAATTGTTGATTGGTTTTTGTGAATGTTCTTCTTTGACACTTGTTTCATCAGTATTACTCAACCAGATCTGGGTCAGGGACCCATGAAGGGGTACACACCCATTCCACAGGGCCCAAGGGAGAAGGTGAGTTCAAGATGCTTAAAAGCCTTTAATTCTGCTCCCCAACTGTTTACTTTCCTGGCCTACCCAGCTGACCCTCTTCAACCAAAAGCCTTTTAAATGTCTTCCCAGAAGTGTGATTTCTTCTCTTGCCAGCAGATTGTGGTCTTCAGCAACTGATTCCCCTCAGTCCTCAGAAGGAAGTCTATTTTTCGGTGTTGGCACCAATGAGGTATCCAGGCCAGGCAGGCTGGGTTGAAATCTTGGTGATCCCAGCAGTGCAAATTTGCTGGCCCAACATTGGCACAGTCCTAAATCATGTCCTGTGCTATTCTTGATAGAATGAATCTCTGCTGCCCTTTTAGTCTGAAGTTGCCTGCCCACCTGAGTCTAGAGAATCAGAGGCTTTCTGCCCCAAGAGTGGGGGATGCATGCCAGAAGCTGGGGCGGAGGGAGTTACTCAGGATCTCTCACTGCAACTTCTCTGTCTCTATATCCCCCACTTTCCTGTGTGCTGCAGGGCACTCCCCTCAGTCTCCACATCCCCAGATCCATTGCTATGGACAGTTTCTACCTGACCCCTTATTGTTCTGGGAGAGAAGTGAGCCCAGCCTTTTCCTAATCAGCCATCTTGGATCCCCCAGGGGCAAATTCTTAACCCCAAGGTTGAGACTAGCGAAGCCTGGCTATACCTTTATTTCATGATCTGATGGCAAAGAGATAGGTTATATCAGAAAGACAGACAAATAATGAAGAAAAACATAGACAGACAACCAAAGTCCCATCTCCTGCCTCCTGGGACGCAGAAAACATTATTGCAACAGTAACTGTGTACAAAAACCAGAAGTGGCCAATGTCCAGTATGCAAGAGCCAATGAGTTTGATACCTGCATACTGATACTTGTAAAAGAAGCAAGAAAATGCAAGACAGGATTTGAGGGATCTGGATTAGGTTCATTCTTAGGCTGCATGTTTCAGGTGGCTCAGTGAGCCTTCAGAAATAACATCAAAGAACAACCCAGAGTCATTTAGTTTGGTTACTCATATCTGAGGGCAATAGTCATGAATAGACTCATTGTTAAGCTTTATAAAAATAAGAACCTTAGGCTGCAGGGAAATAGTAAATCTCTTTTTTTTAATCCTTGGGCAAGTAGAGTAACTGAAAATTAGCAAGTAAGAACAGTTTGCTTTGGAGGGGGCTGACGAGTTTTGTCAGGGAAAGTAAATTTAGTTACTTAATGGATTTATGTGAAACTGTGTGACTTCAGCTGTGGAGTATAACTGATTGCTGTCTATGTAATGGTGGCTAGAATCCTTCCTTGGCTTTTCCACCTTAGTTAAACTCAGCTTCCATTATTATAAATCCTCAGGGAAGAATTCTAAAGTATTTTTCTTCTTGCCTAAGGGTCTACTCCATTTTCTTTTAATATTAAGGTCCTATAAGTTTATTATATTTAAATGGATTTATTGTTATGGTAAGGCTAAAAAATTCAGGAATACTATGGGAGTATAGGTGAGGTGGTTGGGTTCTGAAGTCAGACTGACTTGATGTGACTCCACAGAATTTACCTTTATCATCCCACTATCTAGTAACCATCTTGCACATAGCTCATTTTTTATACAAGTTTGTTGAATTGAATGGTTCTTGACAATGTGCATTTTGGATAAAAGTTTTATCTTTCTTGGGGACCCATTTCAGTACTTCTCATCAAATATTCTTCAAGTTTATGAAATAGTGATTAGAATTAGAGTTGACATGCTATTTTTTAATCACAGAAATGCTTCCATGATTCACTCCTGTAATGTACTTGTGTGGTAGGAAGTAATAATGACTATCACCGTCATTATACCTGTAACATAAATATGTGTTTTATTCATATCTATTAGCCTCTAATAATGAAATTAAGGATCTTTTTATTTATCATATTTACCTCATACAGAAGTTTTTAGTGCACTAGCTTGAATTATGTACCCCACAAAAGCATATTCTTGGTTTCAGTCTGCATTCTCACAGGATTGTGAGCCTATTAATAAATGCGTTCTCTTGATAATGTTGTTTTAGTTGAGGAATCAGCCAAATTGGGTGGGCATTAATCTGATTCACAGAGTCCTTCATAAGCAGAAGAAATTAGGACATCATCAGAGAAAGCCAAATGGAGGAGCCAGAAGCAGTCAGTGAGAACCTCAGAGATAGAGGAGAAGACACAGCCATGTGATGAGAAAGCCAAGGAACCCAAGGATTGCCAGCCAGCCAGAATGCTATGACACCAAAGGAAGCAAGCCTTCTAACCAATGCCTTGATTTTGACTTCAGTCCTCTGAAATCATGAGCCAACAAATTCCTGTTGTTTAAGTCAAAGCCAGTTTGTGGCATTTGTGATAGCAGCATAGCAAAACTAATTCAGTTAGGATTAAGTAAGTTGATAGCAATAATTGCTATATAAGCATTAGCTATTGTAAGAATAGCAATCAAACAGGTATACAATAATGTGACAAAGCTGTAACAACTACCTAGTCTGAATAATATCAGTGAAGTACTGGACAATAGAGGGAGGAAATTCACTACTGCTTGAATAAAAGTGCCAAGTACTAATCTAGTTATCCTGCTGTCTTTTTAGAAAAACGCTTGAATTGAGGTCTTTGTGGCTACTCATTTTAAAGGTATGCTCATGTGCATTGTATTATTTAATTCTTATATGTTACCCCAGAAAATTCTTAAATATATAATGTTCTTCTGAGCTCTGGACTTGTACTTCTAACAGCTACATAGACATGTCATAAGCATCTCAGTCCTAAATCAAATACCATGCAATATGTTGGCTTAAACAATGAGAATTTATTGATTCATGGTTTCAGGCAAGGAGAAGTTCAAGATCAAAATGTCATAAAGGTAGTGTTTTCTCCCAGAAGACTGTGGTATTCTGGGTTTGGTTGGTGGTCATTCTTGACCTAGGCTTCTCTGTTACATGGCAATGCACATGGCAGCATCTTCTAGCTTCTCCCTTCTTTTCCAGGTTCTGTTGACATTCAGCTTCTGGCTGCTCTGTCTGGCCTTGTTTCTCCATGACTTTCCCTTTAAGGTCTTCAGCGATAGGATTAATGCCCTTCGTGAGTAAGTTGGGCCACAGCCCGACTGAAATGACCTCATCAAAAGATCCTATTTACAATGGGTTCACATCCATGTCAATGGATTAAGCTTAAGAACATGTTTTCTTCAAGCCAACACATACATCATGATTAAGCGGGATTTATCCCAGATGTGCAAGCATGGCTCAATATAAGAAAATCAATTTTCATATACCATATTAATAGCATGAAGGGGAAAAAACCCACATGATATAACACAGAAAATGCATTTTTAAAAAGTCCAGCTCTCCTTGATAAAACACTTAGAAAACTAGAAATAGAAGGAAACTTTCTCAATATGAGCACTGTTCAAAGCCCTTCCACTTTCTTGATATATTGCTGCATACTGATTTCTTAAATGAGGGGTTTATTGTCTTTATAAACTATTTCAATTTCTGATTTGTAATGGGTGGTTATAGGATCAGGCCTTTTTTATATTTTAACCTTAAAGGAGAAATATTGGTAAATACTCATCTTTAAAAGGCAATCAAAGGAAATAGAAAGGAGGTTGATAGGATTAAAAAAAGATTGATGAATCTTTATCTTATTTTATTTCTCTGTAGCACTGAATACTGTTAACCACTTCTTTTTAAAATTACCTTTCCAATGACTTTCACAGTTTTAAACTTTTCTTGTTCTCTACCCTCTACTACACACATGTTCCTTAATCTCCTTTCCTGGCTCCTCTTTCTCTGATGCCTATTAAATGTTGGTTTAACATAATCCTATACCTTGTCTTTAAAAATGGAGGATTGCATATGGATCATCAACTGAGGTGCTTGGGAGATACACTTTTAGGAAAGTAAGGATAGCAGTATTGGGAAGAAGGAGAAGATGACTCTCAGAGCAGTTGGAACTGAGCTGAGAACTCAGCCAATTCTAAGGAATGCTCTAGAGCTGGGATAGTTCTTCAGAGCCGTCCCAAGCTGAGGCAACTTGGTTGAGCCTTCATCCCTGCTCTAGCCAGTTATTGTCTGCAGGTTAACTACAAAATGGGGCAGTTCCCCACAGCCAAGACAATGGCAAATGAGGGACACAGCTGAGAGCCATCAAGGCAATATCCCTACCAGCTAGGAGATGGGTGTACGGATGTTGAAGAGGAAATCTAGGTGAAGTACCACAGTGTCAACTACATATCCTAAACTTTTCCTTCTTTTCTACCTATTAGCTTCAACTGACCCCATGATTAAATAATTTATAATTTTAGTCTCAATCTTTTTCTCAAATCCAATATATTTCTAATTATCTAATAGTCGTTTGAATAACTTCTAGACATTTAAATTATGTTTAAAATTTAAAGTGTTAAAATGTATCTTCCTCCCTCAGTAATACCTGTTTTTCCTTTAACTTTCCCTGATGGCATCCCAATGCTTTCTTTATTCTTACTCCTCAAGTCCAATTGGTTGGCAGGTCCTACAGTGCCACTTCCTCAGTCCTATTCCCATTAGCTGTTACGTAGACTCTTGCAAGATGCTTCTACTTTCTTCTGCCATTCTCTAACTTATTTTCCTTAGGACCACCAAAGTTTATCTTTGCAAAATGAAAATTTGATCAGATGTCTAACTTTAAAACTTTCCCTGTCATGTTCTCATTTACAGGAGAACAATTGCAAGAACAATTGCATAATTGAGAAGGATATTTACCTCCTTACCCCAGATGATTTCTCCATCCTATCTCCCTTTACTATGTCATACTCTATCACACCACCATGTCTTTCCATAAACTGATCCCTCTACATTTAATAACCTTTTGTATCTTTTTTTTTTTTACATGGGCAGGCACCAGGAATCGAACCCAGGTCCTCTGGCATGGCAGGCAAGCATTCTTGCCTGCTGAGCCACCGTGGCCCACCCACCTTTTGTATCTTATCTGATTATTTCTAACCCTTTGAAGGAGAACTCAAATGTCACCTTTGTTGAAATTCCCAAAGCTTCTTTTTGTATCAAACTGTCTCTCCTTTGTGGCCACTGCACACACCTCTTATATAATATAATCCTAATAAATAGAAGGCTGAGACTCTACATGGTCCAGTCTCTGCAAGGCTTACATATTAAGAAGCATGGTGTAATACCACAATTACTAAATAAATAGAATTCTAATTTTATTTGTATCTCTCAAAAAAAAAAAACCCGTAGGGTATTCAGTTTATAATCCGTGACTACGATCTCTTAGTTCCCTTCCCTTTTTTTCTATTTGTCTTTCATTATTTTCCATCCTGAAGCTGTACCCAACCACACCTCTCTGCATCTCTCCTTTTATTCTTCTTTCCTTATTGGGGGTGGGGTGGGGGAACCCACAAATGCAGTTCTTGTTTTTCTCACCTTTTCTTTTCCTTTTTCCCTTTTCTATCCTTTACCTTCCTTTTTTCTATCTCCTCCCCTCCTCTTTTTGTTTGTGCAGCTTTATTGAGATATAATTTACATGCCCTAAAATTCACCCTATTAAAGTGTGCAATCTTAGTCATTTTTTGATATTCACAGAATTGTGAATTGATCTCAACGATCTAATTTTAGGACATTGTCATACCACAAATAAAAACATCATGCGTCCATTAGCAGACATTCCACATTCTCACCTCTTCCTGACTCCTGGTGGCTACCATTCTACTTTCTGTCTCTATTGATAAACTATTCTGAATATTTCATATGAATAAAATCATACAATATGTGCCCTTTGAGACTGGCTTCTTTCACTAAGCATAATGTTTTTGAGGGTCATCCATGTTATAGCTTGTATCAGTACTTCATTCCCCTTTTATAGCTGAATATCTCATTATATGGATATACCATATTTTATTTATCCACTTGTCTATTGATGGACATTTGGGCTATTTCCATCTTTCTGGTTGTATTGCTACTATGCACATTTGCATACAGATTTTGTGTGTATGTGTGTTTTCATTTCTCTTGGGTACCCCAGGAGTAGAATTACTGGACATGTGGTAACTCTGTATTTAACATTTTGAGCAACTGTCAATTGTTTTCCAAAGAACCTGCATAATTTTACACTCCCATAAGAAATTTATGAAAGTACCAAATTCTCCACTTCTTCCACAATGCTTATCTTATTAATTACTGCCTTCCTAAGAGGTGTGATATGGTATTGCATTATAGTTTTGATTTATATTTCCCTGTTGACTAATGCTGTCAAGCACCTTTTCATGTTATTGCCCATTTGCATATCTTGTTTGGAAAAATGCCTATTCAGAGCCTATTTTCATTTCAATTGCATTAATTTTCTTTTTATTATTGAGTTGTAAGATTTTTTCATATCTTCTGGATACAAGGTTTTTGTCAGATATGTGACTTCCAAAAAGTTCTATGCTATGGGTTGTCTTGATTTTCTTGATGGCATCTAGTGAAGCTCAAAAAGTTTTAATTTTAGCAAAGTCCAATTTGTCTATTGTTTTCTTTTGTTGCTCATGCTTTAGTGTCATATTTAAGAATGCTTTATTTAACCCGAGGTCTTGAAGATTTATTCCTGTTTTTTTCTAAGAGTTTTATAGTTTTAGCTAATATATTTAGGTTTACACTCCACTTTGAGTTCTTTTGTCTGTGGTGTGGGGGAGAGACCCAGCATCATTCTTTTGTTTTTAATTAATAGACTTTATATTTTTAGAGCAATTTTAGGTTTACAGAAAAATTGAACAGAAAGTAAAGATTTCCCATGCATCCCACCCATCCTGTTTCTCCTATTATTATCATCTTACATAAGTGTGGTACAGTTGATGGACTGATATTAGTACATTGTTATTGACTAAAGACCATGGTTTACATTGTATTGCACAGCTCTATGGGATTTGACACATGCATAATGTTGTGTATTCACTATGCCTTAACTACAGTATAATATAGAGAAGTTTCACTGCCCTAAATATCCTCTGTGTTTCACCTGTTCATCTCTCCCCTTCATCACCTGAATCCATGGTAACAACAGATTTTCTTTTAAATTTTCTCTTTAGTTTGCTTTTCCAAAAGGTTATACAGTTGGAATTATATGGAATATATCGCTTTCAGACTGTCTGCTTTCACTTAGCAATATGTATTTGATGTTCCTCTATGTCTTTTTGTGGCTTGATAGCTCATTTTTAAAATTGTTGAATGATATTCCATGGTATGGATGCAACACAGTTTGTTCATCTGTTCACCTGATGAAGGATACTTTAGTTGCCTCCAACTTCTGGAAGTTATGAACCAAGATGCTGCAAACAATCATATGAGGGTTTTTATGTGCTTCTAGGTTTTCAAATTGGATAAATGTGCAGGAGAGCAATTGCTGGATCACATGGTAAGATAATGTTCAGCTTTATAAGAAACTGCCAAATTGCCTTCCAAAACGGCTGTATTATGATGGCTTCTTTTGAACAATAGAAGTCTAGGGAATTACTGTTCTGTCTCAGATAGACACACTAATTTTCATTCTTTTGCATGTGGATATCTAGTTGTGATTGTGTCTCTTATGTCTCATGGCATATCAAAAGCAAGGAAAGTCTGTGATTTTTCAAAATTTGAATCCATTGGTCTTTTTATTGTTAGAAAGCTCTTGTATTCTAGAACCAATTGCTTGATAATTTAATTGAAGATCTACTTTTTGTAAAATATCATTTTCCTTTTTATTTTTCCCTCATAATTTTCTAACGTAATTGCCATGACTGAAATGATGCTTTCTTTTACCATCTATCTTAGTTTGCTAGGGCTGCTGTAGCAAAATATAGATTGGCTGGCTTACACAATAGGAACTTATTGTCTCACAGATTTATTGAGATATAATTTATATACCCTAAAATTCACCCTTTTAGAGTGTATAATCTTAGTCATTTTTCATATAGTCACAGAATTATGAAATGATCTTGACTATCTATTTTAGAACATTTTCATCACCACAAACAAAAACTTCATATGTCCTTGGCAGTCAGTCCCCATTCTCACGTTCTCCTGTCTCCTGGAAAGAAACCATGATCGTGCTTCCTCTGAAGTCTGTGGAGTTTTGTTGGTGGCTTGGCGGCAATCAATTACTAAATCTCTGCCTCTGTCGAATTGCCATCTCTCTCTGCATCTTTCTCCTCTTGTCTTCTACTTTTCCAAAATTTCTCTGCTTATCTGGGCTCCAATCAGGGCTCCACCCTGATTCAGTTTAACCTATGCCTAACTGAAATCATCTTGAAAGAACTTATTTATAAATAGTTTCAACCAGCGGGACCAGAGGTTAGGACTTGAGCATTTCTTTGCGGGGGTCTAGACTCCTTCCGTATAAATTACTGCTGCATGTGAATGCAAGAATCCAAGCCATTTATAGCTGGTCTGAGTTACAAGCTTAGATTCTGCTAAATAATTAAAACAATGTTCAGTCAACATTGATTTTGATTACAGGTGATGGATTTCATCATGTCTTTTTTTGACTTTTGAGGAAACTTCTTTTAAAATTTTCTATGTTTTTGCTGCAATGGTCAACTTACTATCTTTAGTTTTTTTATACAACAAGTGACTTTTTAGTTTGCTTTGCTGCAGTAAATTGCAATTATCATTCATTGTGAAATTTGGTACATATCTTATATATCTTATTGAAGTTCCTTTTCTCTTTACCTCTCCAATCATAGTACTAAATTCTGTATTGTTGCAGATTCTGCATTATATTATCCATAATATAAAATTAAATGTCCTTATAGTTATTTATATTTTTATCTGGAAAAATGATTTAATTATAATTGAAATAGGCATTTCTATTTACTTACCAATTATGATGTATATAATGCTTACTCTAACTTGTGCTTTCTGCATAAAACGTTCAAATAATCATCTTGCAATGTCACATTTGTGCATAAAAAAATTCCTTGGAATTGAATTGATATGTTAACACTAACTAGATTGGTGATGTGTTTGTGTTTAATAAGAGAAATCATGCTTGATATACACACTTCTATACAACAATAGTATCTTTGGGATGTAAAAATGTGAAATATGGAGCTACCCAAACAATAAAGACATGTTCAACAGAAAAATATTTTATAGGTTCAGTTTTTAAATTTAAATTGATTAAAATTTAATTTAATTTAAAGTTAACTTCTTTAGTCACACTAGCCATGTTTCAAAAATTCAAAACCCACATGAGGCTAGTGACTACTGTCTAGACTATGTTCTAGAGTAGAACATAGTAAATACTCAATAATTATTTGAGGAACGGTGTAATGATAAATCTACTTATGCCCTTATTGCTTTACTGGCCAAATAAGCCTGGGCTTCCTGCATTTGTCCTTTTTTTTCACATTTTCTTGTGTCATTGTCATTCTTCCTTTTGACTGGGTTACTCTCCTATTCCCTATTTTCACTTGTGAAAACATGATCTCTTTGAGGGAAATATTCCTTTTTTCCTCCACCTCACATTGAGCTCTTTTATACATCAACTTTTAGAGCATTTGTTAACTATTATTTACATGACATTTGCTTTGCACTATAGCTATTAATATATGTTTCTTAGTTTCTCATCTGGATTTTGAAGTCCTTATTGGAAAATATATTAATAATAAAAATAAGAACTACATCAGCAAAACATAACTAGCCATTTATTTAATGATTATAGTGTCTCAGGGACTGTGTTTATCATTTTACATATCCTGTATCATTTAATCCTTTCTGCAGATCTTAATAAAGGATTTTATTAAGAAAATTATAATTTTCTGCATTCTAGATCAGGACCTAAGTCTTGGAGGCTAAATAACAAGTTTAAGTTCACATACCTAGTAAATGGTGGAGGCAAATCTTCAAACTCTAATCTATCAGATTCTCTTAATATGTATCTTTATATTATTTTATAAATATTACCCTGAAAAAGGAAATAATATGATATAACATGTATTTATTGTTTACTATGTGCCAAATCTTATTCTGACGGCTTTTCATGTACAGAATAATTTAGTTCTTACAACAATCTCCTGTAACAGAAGCAATAATCACCTTCACTTTACAAACATTTGTTGAGTAATTACTACATGCCAGGCACAGTGCTAGGGATTTAAAGGTGAATAGAATATAATGTGTGTGTGTGTGTCTTCAAGGAGCTTAGTCTACTAGAATGGAAAAATAAGACTCTTTTGTCATTGGAATGAAAATTATTAATCTCAAGTACCACCACCACCAAACAGTAAGAATAACCAGGGCTACTTGTTTTCTAGGCACTATTCTAAGTGTTTTGCAAGCATTCATTCATTTAGCCTCACAACAACCTTGGAAGGCCATTATTATTATTATTATTATTATTATTATTATTATTATTGTCCCCATTTTTCATACCCAGAAACTAAGATAAGTAAATTGGCCAAGGCCACATAGCTAAGAAGTAGAAGAATTGGTTTATGATCACAGGCAATCCGACTCCAGAACCCAAGTGCCTAAATGAATATAACTTATGAGTAGTAGACTTTTAATTTTTCTGGAACATGAATATATGGTATTGTATATAACTCATTTAAAAACTGACTTTAGACAATTTAGGAACCTGGAATGAACAGGAATTACAGGCATTCAGAAATGAGATTAAAGCAGGTACAGTTTCTAGAATGGTCAGCAGAGGGTGAAGGAAGGCAGTATTTGTAATATGCTGCTACATTACAATGGAGCAAACTGCGTGGAACTGATTATCTTCAAAGTCCCCTGTTGCTGTCACATTCTGCGATGATCCTTGTCTGAATTTCATTAATTCTTACTGCAATAGAAAACAAAAACTTTCAAAGGAGTGGCCCTTTCACAAATGCATATACGCAGGATGGTTTTTAGCTGATTTAACTTGGCATTTATTTCAATACAATACCTATTGAATATTTGCTAAGGGTTTATCTAAAGAAGTAAGTGTAAGGTGATCCCTATCTTTGAAGAGTTTAGGGTCTCAGTGAAGAGGCAACATAAATAAAATTTAAATGGTAATATAAAACATCGTTTAAAAAGTGTTAGAGGAGGTTAGAGACAAGGATAAGGAGAGGTCAATGGGGCTGAAATTGAAGGGAAGACTTCATAGAAATGGTAAACTTTGTTCTGGTGCTGAAGAATGGATAGCATGTGCATAGGTAGAACATCTTAGAAAGGTTTGTCTTAAAGTTAAATTAAATTCCTGAAGAATTCATGAGTTGTTTTCATGAGTTGTTATTTTCAGTGAAC